>NC_092521.1:6847341-7154285 GCF_037038585.1 Patagioenas fasciata | reverse complement strand
ATAATTGTGAAGAATTATTCAGTTTCTCTTTTTTGAAAAAAAATGCTGTGACACTGAAAATTTATCAAAATGTTATGAAAATGTATAGAAAGTTATTGAAATTGGTCACTTTAAATCTGATAACTATTTCTGATAAAAATTTAAATGAAAAAAAAAAAACGAACCACCACCTAAAAAAGTGAAAAATGCCTTCTTTCCCAAACCATTAAAAACAATTTGGATATCCTTGTATGAATAAAGATTTAAATGTTTCAATCAGCTGTCTTCATATAATAATTAGGTCGGTATGTGGCACTTCAAATGGGCACTAGTAGAGCATTAATAAAGCATTGCAGAGGAGTCTAAGAAGACATCTTTATCTTTTTTAAGCTTTCAACAATCGTTCAATCTTTACCATTCTATGTTTTCAGTATTTTTTTGTTTGTATTTGTTTGTTTGTTTGTTTGTTTAGTTGGTTTTTTTTGTGGGTGTGGGTGTGTTTTGTTTTGTTTTGTTTTTAGGTCTAGATTTTGAATTTCTTATCAGAACAATAAATTAAAAGAAATGTTGCGGATAAATGTACTTAGATACAAATGTAAAAGCAAAAATTGTACCTCTAAGGTTATAACAGGTACAATAATGATCCTCTATAAATGTAAACAGAAGAAATGTTAATAGATGCCACTGTTATTTTACAAATGATCCAATAGACTCCTCTTGGTTTGGCAGCTTCTAAATCAAACAAAATTCTTCCCGACATAAAGTTTTTGTTTGGGTTTTTTTGTGTGTTTTTTTAAGACAAATATCAATATTTCTTCATTCTATGTTAAATATTTCACTCCTTTCTATTATCTGAATGTATGTATGTTACAAATTATTACCAGTTATGGATCCATCCAAATATTTTGTCTCAACAAATGGAAACATTGAAACTTTCATAAAAGTTTTTCAAACTTCTCAGTTCATCACAAAGGAAGTTTTAACCTGAGTTCATATATGCTTGTTTCCTCTTGCTTTAACTACCCCAAAAGTGCTCTAAATGTATAGCATTGTTAACACGGAAATAAGCATTAAATCAAGGACAGCCAGGTTCCTGGGTTAATATTCAAGAGAAACTGGAATCACATTGGTCCAATCACGTTTAGAGAATTAGCCTTCTTATTCTGATTCTGTACTTCAGAAGTGGCTCATGTCTTTATGCGGACAAAGAACAGAGAAAATGAAGAGGAATATTTATTTCTTCCAAAAGCACCAATATTTGGAAGCTTGAATGCCTTAAAGCCATAGCACTTCATTCTCTGAAACAGAAATGCAGAGTTTGAAAGTCCCACCTGATCTCATTTCTAACACAGCATTATTTTGTCTGAGGGATCCTTCTCCACTTGATGAAAAGGTTTGCCTCTGTTACCCTGTACTTCAGGCACTATTTGAAGTAGTTGAGTCCTGCCACGAGGAAAAACTTCTCCAGGAAAAGTTCAGAGTCCAGCACGGCAATGTGGGCAGCCCGGCCTATCAACGTGTTGGCCGTGTTTGGCAGAGCGTGGAACACGTTGTGTCTGATCAAAGTGCAGTCCTTTGCCTCAATCAAAGGCTGGAGCAGGTTGTTAATCATTTCTGCATAAACAGGACCTGCAAAAGAGTTTACAGATCAAACCTAAATGCCGAGCCTGCCAGATCCTCTCTTTCCTTCCTGTATTGTTTATTTATAGTCGTAATGAGAAGGAAAATAGAATCAAGGCCAAAATTGCAAGAGATAGCAGTCCATTTCAAAAAGTTGCAAAGTGCTGGGATGCTGTGAACCTAGCGGAAGCACTGGCCATCTTAAGAGGTCTACTGAAACTACTAGCATGAAGAGTGGGATACTCCCCAACATTTAGTCTAATTTCCCACGTGGCAGAAGAAATTGCTTTTGTTTCTTCAGGGGAAGAGGGCTGGACTCAAATGGCCTGTGAATTCAAATGTGAAAAGGGTCTGGCAAGACACAGAGATCCATTCAGGTTTCTCTGGGGAATCTAATGCAGGAAGGACATCATGTAGATAGTTGAGGAGTTTATAGGGCAAAAACAATGTCTCAGGAATCTTGTGCTCAGAAATGATCTACACTGAATGTAGATCCAGCTCCTGCTAGGTCAAGCATCTCCCTGAGAAACATTCACCAGAAGGGAGAGTCAGAAAATTACCTTTAAATTAATATCTGAGCTGGGATAAAAAGAGCTGTAATTTAGGTGAGATGTGTAAAGGCAACTATGTTGGTTATTGGGCCTGGGTGTCTCTTTCTACTTTCAAACATTAGCTCTGTTTCTAGGTAATCACATATGAGAAATGGGTATGAAATTACACTGAACATTATTTCTGGAAATGGTATCAAACGGAAGCCATGAAACATTTTATAAAGGAGGGAGACTGCTAATAACAAAAGCAATACTTGGGACAATACACACCCTAATGTCACAGGAGGGCTAGGCCTCTGAGAGCACATATCTTGATGTGCTCTACAGATTTCATTAGAAACAAATATTAATTTAGGTCTGTTCCTTAAAGTACACGGCAATCATCCAAACACTATTAAAAACAAAGGGAAAACCCTCTGACTTTGGATGTGCTGAGAGATTTCATTACGTGAAACAAAGGTGAGCCAATACTAGTTAATCAGTAAACTACAGAAAATTAGAATTAGAGGGAAGGAGAAGAAACAGAAGAAACCTTTGATTACGACCTGATTTAAATTTGTTTTCTTCAATCAAAGAGCTTCTTAAATTATTTTGTTTTTAATTGATTTCAGTAATTTCTTGTGGGAAGAGAACATTTTTTCCTTTTCAAATAAACATTTGAGTTTTCATCATGCTGATGAAGAACCCTTCTAACGCAATGTCCTCAATTACATAAAAACACAGTTCCTCAAAAGCTTTGTAAATATAGAAAGGATCTCAAACATACCTGTGTGTCTGTCCTTAAGGGCGTTTTTGCACATTTCTATTCTTGCTGAATGAAAAGGTACATATCTGTCTTGGGGTGAGGCCACTAACACAACATTTTTAAAGTACTGAAGACCTGTGGCAAATGCATTAAATACATTTATCACAATGATGCACAGCAATGAAAATACATACAGTGTCAGCATGACTACTCCATGTTCAAACACATTTGAAAATCTACAGTTCAAAATAGATGATAATAGTTAAAACATGCAACACAAGCTTAGAGTCTTACTAACTTAAACTCATTTCTTCTGCTTCTGCAAACTTTGTTACTTATCACCATTCAAACAGGTTAATTGCAGTCCAGAAAACAAAACAAAAAACAAAAACACAAACAAACAAACACACACACACACAAACACACACACACACAAACACACACAAACACACACAAACACACACAAACACACACAAACACACACAAACACACACAAACACACAAAAAACCCTACCTCTGTCAATAAGAAGAGTGTTTTGTTAAAACCTTAATCTTGTAAACATTTATGCCCCCAGATTCAGTATGCCATCTCCCGTTTTCGAATCAGGACCTACCTGCTTCTTCAGATTTTTCGCCTAAGCATAGACAATGTTTTCACTTTAAATTTCTGCTTTTGTAGGGACAACACCTTCGTTTATAGCCTGTCAGATCTCCAGCCTACCAAGTTAACAAACTATGGCATCCAGGCAGGTTTGAATGTCTGCAGAGTAGGAGACTCCACAACCTCCCTGGGCAGCCTGTTCCAGTGTCTGTCACCCTCACTGAGAAGAAGTTTCTTCTCAAATTTAAGTGGAACCTTTTGTGTTCCAGTTTGTACCCATTACCCCTTGTGCTATCATTGGTTGTCACCAAGAAGAGCCTGGTTCCATCATCGTGACACTCGCCCTTTATGTATCTGTAAACATTAATGTGGTCACCCCTCAGTCTCCTCTAGGTGTTCATGCTCCTGCAGGGGGATTGGACTGGATGATCTTTCAAGGTCCCTTCCAATCCCTGACATTCTGTGATTCTCAGCACATGCTTGAGAACTCTTTGCTTCAGAATTTATAATGTGAACTTCATGTGTAGACCCAATTTTATTCAAACATGTTAGTAATAAAGCAGATATCAAATGTACTGCACAGAAATCAGAGCCAAGGAATCAAACGGAATATCCAAACAGGGAAATTCAAATAAAGCCAAGATACAATAACTTCATATCATTGATTATGCCATGTGAGACAGTGAGATTGAGTGCACCATCAGCAAGTTTGCTGACAACACCAAACTGTGGTGAGATCCACAGCCTGGAGGCATGTGATACCATCCAGATGGACCTTGACAGCCTTGAGAGGTGGTCCTGCGCAAAAGTTCAACAAGGACAAGTGCAATGTCCTACACATGGGTTGGGGTAATACCAAGTACAAATGCAGGCTGGGTGGAGAATGTATTGAGAGCAGCCCTGAGGAGAAGGACTTGGGCATGTTGGTTTGTGAGAAGCTCAACACGATCCAGCAATGTGCGCTTGCTGCCTAGAAAGCCAACCATACCCTGGTCTACATCAGAAGAAGCATGACCTGCAGGACAAGTGAGGTGATTCTCCCCTTCTACTCCACTCTCACAAGACCCCACCTGGAGTACTGCATTGAGCTCTGGGGCCTCCAAGATAAGAAGGACATGAACCTGTTGAAGCAGGTTCAGATGAGGGCCATAAAGATGGTCAGAGGGCCTAGGGCACTCTCCTATGAAGACAGGATGAAAGGGTTGGGGTTGTTTGGTTTGGAGAAGAGAAGGCTCCAGGGAGACCTTATTGTGGCCTTTCAGTACTTAAAAGCAGCCTACAAGAAAGCTGGAGAGGGACTTTTTACAAGTGCAGGTAGTGAAAGGACAAGGGGTAATGGCTTTAAACTGAAAAAGGGTAGATTTAGATTAGATGTAAGGAAGAAATTATTCACCACGAGGGTGGTGAGGCACTGGAACAGGCTGCCCAGAGAAGCTGTGGATGCCCCTTCCCTGTAAGTGTTCAAGGCCAGGCTGGATGGGGCTCTGAGCGACATGGTCTGGTGGAAGGTGTCCTTGCCCACGGCAGGGGCATTTGAATTATTAACAGATCACCTTTATGGTCCCTTCCAACGCAATCTATGCTATAATTCCATGATTCTATGATTCTTTGCAGTGTGTTCACAAAATTATGAAACAGCTGTATGTCTGTCAGACTAAGAATTAAGAAGTTATATTTGTCTTAACGCAGTCTTTGTTTCCTATTAACAGTGTACCAAAGTATGAGAAACAAATTAAATGTCAAGCAGTGACCTTGCGACTACATACTTAACACCAATTTGCTCACACACTACATGAAAAATAACTCTTAAAAGAAAACATTTGCTTGAACAGAAGGACTATACTTGCTTTCTTTTCTCAAGAAAAGCCTGATTTATTTCATTTATTCATGACAGACTAAGGAAGAGGTAAAAAGATCTCTATTTAGACTTCATTTTTCCAATATGAGGCCATACATCTTTCTCTGTAGTACAAAGGTGTCACAATAAACATGAATAAAATTTGCTCTTCATTTCAGAGTCGTATTTCTTCGAGGCAAGAGGTGTTAAACTTAAAAAAAAAAAAAAACAGTAAAAATATTTTTCATATAGTAGCATAAATTAAGCAGTGATAACCTGTCAAGAACAATATTTCTTGCTTGCAGAATATAAACTTAGATGCATGTTTACTACAGCATGGAGGCCTTATTTGATGCTAACAGTTTAGTAAGCATATTCACTGATAACTGGCAAAGAAAAAAGTGCACAGATAAAATAGATATTAAATTTTAGACAGAGCAGCCTTTCATGAAAGCAAGATTGTTTAAAGATCGTGAGCAAAATGTACATTTCCTTTACTCCCTGGAGGACATGGAAATCCAGCACACTCCTTTGGAATAGCCCTTGAGATTTAAACAGCCACATCAAGCCTTACTCACCCGTTTTTTGGCTGAGCTGATAGAGGAAACATTTGCGCAGATCTGCATTGTCCCTGAAGGTCAGTTGCAAAAGTGACCCTGACTTTTTCAACTTCTGCATGAGCCATAAACCTAGAATGAAAATCAGTACATATTTTTATCCTGTATGCTAATTATCAGCCCAGGGGATTAAAGACATTTGCCTAGTGGATAGCACTGTAACTCAATGTAAGTTTTTTGTTTCCTCTTATGTTGCTATCAACAGGAAGAACAGTCTAACAGTCTCACTGGATAAGGGTAATGGTTTTAAACTAAAAGAGGATAGATTTAGACTAGACAGAAGGAAAACAAAATGTCACAATAGGGGTGATGAAACACTGGAAGAGGTGGGTTGCCCAGAGAAGTGGTAGATGCCCCATCCCTGAAGACATTCAAGGTCAGGTTGGATGGACCTCTTAGCAACCTGATTTGGACTCATTGAGGTTGGACTAGATGACCTGTGAAGGTCCCTTCCAACCTAAATTATTCTATGATTCTATGATTATCCATGTCATGGTAGCATGAATATTCAGGAAGGCTTAACTGTGGGACATTCCATTCCCATAGCACTGTGTCTTTGTCAGCCTTGGAGATGCCTCTTTTTAAGGCAGCATATAGAGAAGTACAAGAATACAGTGGAACCACACTGCTGCACACCTTTGGCTGTTCCAGGGAGCACTGAGCTGGACTTCCTAGTAGATACTGAAAACCCCTCTCATTGCATTTTTTTCTGTGTGGGTTTGAAGTCTTTGGTAAATATTTTCCACAACCTCAGTGTACAAATCATGTTATTACAATTTATTATAGCTCCATGTGTTGTTTTCTCATGCACTCTGCCATGGACTACATCCAGTCATAGCTTTTACATCAACTCTTACCTGTACTAACCAAAGTACTGTTGTTGTAAAGGGTTCCCAGGTGAGGCCCAGAGAGGGACAGAAAGGTGTGCAACTTGTTGAGGTAATAGCGAAACCTGGGGCGAGTTAGTACGGATCGAATGATGACATTACCAAGGGAATGCCCAATAAAACTGTTGGGAGAAAAAGAATTACATTAATACAAAAATCATTTGTATTTTATTTAAATTAAACCGAAGGGTGGAATAAATTGCTCTTGAGGGGACTCTACCAGGGATTTCAGTGACATCCTTTAGCCACCATTTCAATTTTTTTCATCCTGATAGACACTCTTCTATCTATAACAATGTAAAAATTCTTCTCACTAATTCAATGGCTTTTGACACAGGGCACTTTCGGAAAAACTAATTTCACTGAATATTGCTCATGTAACTCAAACTGTTACAGACTATTAACTATCAGAACACTTACCTTATTCGGGATATGGAGAGATTGTACAACTGGATATGCTGAATAATTTCATCCAATAGTCGGTCAGTCATTGTATCAAAATCAGCAAAAGTGTCAGTCTGGTGAAATATGGAATGAGTTGGTGAATTAATATATACTGCACTTATTTAAGACTGATGTTATATTCAAAGTAAAATACAAGCAGAAACATAATAACTAGTGCAAATTTTCTTTTTACATGCTCAAATGTGAAGGATGTTGTGTTTTTTTTTCTTTTTTCTCAGTCTCCAGGTCCTCTAAAAATTTAATTTCATCCTTGAAAACAGAGTAATGAAGTTTCTCTTTCAGTTTCTTAGCAAATAGCTGCCAACTAATACTACAAACTTACTCAAGACAAGTATTTCTCACATAGCGTCAACAGTAACAATACCATGGTTCAGTGCGGATCACATAGCTTTCATTGAAACCTACGTGGAAATTCACTGTCCTCAGTGAGCCTGTAGGTCAAGTAAGGCAAAATTTTCTGTCATAGAGTCTCTTTGACTCTATATTGTGACCTTTGGCTTCCAGAAGACAACCTGAGAATTCAAATTAGCACTAAACTAACCATACACTTTGTAGGGCATGGAAACAGGGCCCTCTAGAAGACAACTCCTATTTTAAGGGGATTAAATTACCTCCTGTGGTTGCTTCTCTTCCTCTACCAACTGTGCCTCTAACTTTGGCACATCATGATAGGATAAACTCAGACCTACAATTTATTAATAGTAGGATTAACCATATGAGGCTGAGTGATTCCAGTATCATAAGTATGATCTTAAAGCAGCATGACTTGACACTGGTGAGAACTCCAGTGCTCAGCCACTCTAGATTCCATACTCTGTACATGGAAGAAAAGCTTTTGGAATTTAGGATTTGAAAGATTAGTTTGATAAAATAGTTTAGAGCATTAAACACTGATATGTGGGTTGTGCTGATGCTAAGGATGTAATCACAAAATTATTTGCCCACCTTAATGAAATACTCTATGTTTGTTACTCAACAGTTCTCAGTAAGAGAATGAGAGCTAGAGCAAGACAAGCAATTTATTGCTTGCAACATTACTGCCAGTTGTGATACAATAAAACAAATAATATATTGTCCAGTCTATCCAGGCAATACAAAAGGACTCTAAATCAAATTCGTAACTAATGAGATGCCACAAAAACAATAATCAAATGTTGAAACAGCTATTCAGAAAAAACATATTAGTAATTAATGCTTTTGTGACACAACTGATCTTGCTAATTGCAGCTCTTGCAAAAGAAAACATGACCATATTCACTTTGCAATACGGACTTAAAATAAATGTTCTCATAAACTACAAACAGCCCACTAACCTTCTGCCTGTTTGTTTTGTCTGCATTGATAATTAACGATTTCCTCCAAGGCTCATTATCCCAAATCTTTCAGGTTGTTTAAAAGAGGAAAAATATCAGCCTGACCATTAATCATACATAAAATACACCAAGTGTCATATTTCACCTGGTTATATCTCCATCCTCCAGTATTATCTCAGCCTGACTGAGCTTGTCAAATGCATAGCAAATTAATGCCTTAAAAAAATATTTGTATTTTTCTCTATAAGGAAAACTTTAGCTAAATGACTGATTTCTTGGGTCATTTTCATGTGTTTCTCAGATCAGGGAAAAAAGGGTGACAGAATGCTTTATGGTACCCAAATAGCCATCAGACCACATGGATTCTATTTTCAGTGCCATGGGAAGTTCCTCAGCTTCCCAGAATATAAGATCACTAAAGTTCCCATTATGGGTTCTGGATGATGTTAAATAGTGATGTTATAAGATATTTCATTCTCTGAAAACATGAGAAGAGGCTTTAATGCAAGTCTGAAATGGTCTCCTCATTATTTTCATACTGCTTATGTTCACTGTGCAGTTCTGCTGCTGACAGAGATCTGCACTGGAAGGTGGCAAGTTCACAAACTGACACGAACTGCCACTTCAAAATATAAAAGTTGTTGAACAAAGAAGGTTGGAAAGTTTTGACTCAAGTTTATCAGCTGCTCATGAATCAGAATAATGTTTCTGACTTGGCACCACTAATCCGTAACTTGTGCATAAAGTTAGGCCTCCATGTCATAAATATGGGTTCATTGCAGAGCAAAGCACAGAATTCATTTCTGTTTCTCAGCCTAGACTAGCAATGAATTTTTCTGGCCAACGTTTCTTTACCATTCAAGGAAATAAATCTTGCAAACATTGCAACAGGAGAAACAATGCCTGATGCAGCAAAAGAAGCTGACAACACCTGCTGGATATTCTATATCCTCTGAAGAATTTAACATCACTAAACTTGCTGCTTTCTGGTGGTGTTGTGCTGCCTGGAATGCAACAGGCAGAGGCATCAGGCTGCTAAGTTTGCCAGCCGACAGT
This sequence comes from Patagioenas fasciata, assembly GCF_037038585.1. NCBI lineage: Eukaryota > Metazoa > Chordata > Aves > Columbiformes > Columbidae > Patagioenas > Patagioenas fasciata. The sequence continues at coordinate 7,144,614 of NC_092521.1, read as the reverse complement.
ATAAATCAATTTTCTTCTTCTAAGGTCTAGTCATATAAGTGCTAATGTCATTGCCTTTGACTTCTTATGCTACAAATATTTTCTGGTGGGTTTGAACACCCTATCAAATCAGACAGGGACAGGACCAGGCCTTGGCACCAAATACTGCATGAAATTCCTTGAATTCCCTGCTGCTTTTGGTCCATTCAGCTGGTGAAAGGGCTTTGCTGAAGGCCCTGTTTCACTGATGTCAACAACTTGTAGCAGATCGAAAGGAAGAGAGAAATTAGGTCTGTATTACCTGATTTCTTTCAGACATTAGGAAGTCCAGTTTTCCACCAGGGAGTCCCAGTTCTATAAAAGTCTTTACCAGCCGCAGATCTGCACTGTTACCTAGAAATTAATGGTACTTTACAAGACGTAATTCTACAGAAGAAAAAAAAGAAACTAATATAGAGCAAATTCAATACATCCGTCTTCCTATAAACCTTGAGGTCAGGGAGATCTTGCTGAGTGCTGCTAAGACAGCTCACCACACCAAAGCATCATACACTGAGACAGTGGAAAACCAAGAATACCCACAGCCTGCACAAGGTGAGGCTGGACCTCACCTCCTGCTGCTGGGGACTGCAGGAGTGGTGGGGAAGAAAGGGCAAAGACCAGGCCCAGAATAACTCTCCTCCTATTTGCTGAACAGCAGAGGTAAGCCAAAAAGCTGAGGTCGATCCTTTCACCCTCATGGCTGCTGAGGATCCCAGGGGACACTACATCCCTGCCAGGGACTTTGGCCTGTGTCCCGAGGGATAGGGCTGCACCTTCAAATGTGAAATAGCCTTTCTTTGTGTATTCATAATTAGAGATGCTGTTGAAATTAGCTTCCTAATATATTGAGACATTCCCCCTTCCATACTATGGAATTCCAAAGTCTTCTGAAATATTTTGTTGGAAAAGGAGGTACCTCCACTTCATGAAAAGGACATTACTTGCCAGATGGAATCACAAACCATCCTTGCTCAAGCCAGCATTTTTTTTCCACCTTTCTGAGAATGTCTGAGATTTCAGAGTCTCCACCCCTCCTTCTCCGTTGTTTCAAGGTTAATGTCTACACGTACCCATTCATAGCAATAATTTGTCAAAGGAATTTTCAAGTTTAACATATCTGTTTCCTACTTAGAAAACATGCGTGTAAAAATTCCTGGCCATGCTTCCTCTGCAAGGAATAAAGATTTTTATTTTCTCATTTTCTAAATCTGGCCACTATCCACCCTATAACAGTGCTGGGGGTGGGTTAATGTTTTCATCATGGTGACATACTGCAAAACAACAAGCATGTGTGGAAAGACAAGGAGAATTACTGTAACACATTCCTCTGTACACAGAAGGACATGTACTTCAGTGTAGAATTCTGTTTAAAAAACAAAAATGTCAGGCACCCATTTCTTAAAGCATATATTTAATATTCTCCTAGATTCTTTATTGTAATAGACTCAATAACACAAGGATTAAATACTTAGCTAAGATAAATACTTTCCTTAGATTCTCCATTCTTTCATACTCGCTGAACAGCTACCTTTCTTTTAGATTACACCAAAATGACCTGCAAACAGCAATTCCTTCTGGCCTTACCATCCAATCCATGGACACAGACAACCAGGTGAATTCCATCTTCCAAATTTTCCTCCTCTTCCTCTGGTGGAAAATATGGGATATCAGAAGCTAGTACAGATAAGTCACTGTACAGAAATCCTTCAATCTTCATTTCTTTTTTAAATTTTTCTTTGGCCTGATAAAAACTGGAAAATACATTAATTAATCACAATAGAACTGGGTGTTCAACAGCAAACCTTCTAACCAGAAATGAAGAGGCTGGTATTTGCAAAAAGTTATGTTATCAACTTTCAAGTAGAGAACTTGATACTATTTCTTACATATTCTGATTGAGAGAAATCAGGATGCAAGGAAGAAAATCTGCTTTGAGTGATTTGTCCACATAGAGATAATAGCTAAAGCCCATTAGCACCTCGCACCCATCAGAGGAATGGAGAATTTACAAAAAATAATTTTCTGGTGGCAAATAACAATGAGACTAAGATACAGAATTAGCAATTTTGCATTTTAACAATGTCATCATCCTTATAGATACTGAAATGCAAATTGTAGCATTTTGCTAGTGTTGGATGCATTTATAGACAGGTAGAAGGAGTTGTCCACATTCCTCAGAGTGTATCTACCTCAGGTGGTAGATATTTTTGGTTTGGTTTGGTTTTGGGTTCTTCTGAAAATACCCTATTTTCCCAAAAATAAGACCTACCCCGAAAATAAGCCCTAGCATGATATTTCAGTATTTGTGAGAATGGTCAAAATACAAGCCCTATCCCTACCCCTACCCCTACAGTTCATAAAAAAGTAGATTTAAATAGTGTCCAGGCAACTATAAATGAAAAAAAAGTAATAAGTTTTGGAGCAAAAAATAATACAAGATCCTGTCTTATTTTGCGGGAAACAGGGTATTTTGTAGCTAAGAGGAAAAGCAACTGAGTGCTGAAAGAATTAAGGCAAGCCCTTTCCTAGTCAAGGCCTAAAATTTGACACACGAATTTACTCTGAAGCATTGTGCTGGTTGAAGATGCTAAACTCTTAAATTGCTTTTTGACTTAGCAAATCTTAGCTTTTAGGAATTAGTTATCACAACGTAAGTGTAGAATTACATAGAAAACTGGAATGAACCAGGTTAGGAGATATAAACCTTTAAAGCTCCAGAATAGCTTAAGGACACTTGATACAATAGTGAGCAATTACTTACATCAGCTCTACCGGCTTTAAAGGGACACAAATCCAAAAAAAATTAGCATTCAGGTCATGGATCTGGAAGCCCTGCATTCAAGTGCATGACTACATGCTTAAATATTTTGCTTCACAAAGAAGAAACAGATTTTGCAGTTAGATTATGCAGGACTTTCAGCAGGGTCTATAAAATGAATCCCAAGAGATTGAAAAAAGAAAAAAAAAGAAGAAAAAAAAGCTTAGGTTGCAAATAAATGTAAATACAGAGGCAACATTTTGGGCAGTTGAATGGGTTGAGAAATTCCCATGTCACTGTTTTCCCTCAGCACAGGAGAGACACAAAAAAGTAACAGAAGTATCTATGTAATAGTGTGTAAATCTATGAAATGGGCCACTGTGACATCAAAGTCATGATGTGGCATTTTTGCCATGGGAAATGAAGCAAGAAAACAAAATAATAATGCCTCTTCTTTATCTACCCAGGATGCAAATTCTCTCATTTTTCCGGTTTGAGAAGTTGAAACTGAGACCCTACCAGCCAGACCCTGCTCCTGTTTCATAGCTTAGCTAATGAGTGCAATTATTTAAGCAGAAGAATAAGACAAGTTATGGCACTGACATACTGAACTGAGTATCTGGGATCAATTATCAAGTCTGGGTAACCTTGACTTCATGAAGGAGGGCCAGTTCTTAAAGATTATCTAGACATCTATTAATAAATCTCACTGTTTTTCATGAGGATTAAGGACCTAATGTCTTACAATCTCAGTCTCTCAGTGTTTCCATAATTTATTTATTTTATATAAACCATTTGCCTAATTGGATTATTTACACTGTAATTCTTCAGGTAGTAGCTGTCTCTGAAGGCAAGCTTACAGTATGACGGGGATGTCAAACTCATTTCACTACTCCTATATTTCTACAGTCCTAAAATTACATTCTGCCTTATGAAAGCAACCACAAAGCTGATGTGGCCCTGGTGAAAATGAGTTTGACACTCTTGCAGTGTATTTACTGTGTTAGGGCCCTGAATTTTGTCAGGGTCCTTTGACGTTACAGTGGCACTAATGAAGAAAGTAATTAGACATTCTTACTTCAGCATCCTCTCATTGGTGTCTTCATCCATCTCATTCGAATTAGGAGAGACAACTCCGAAAGAGCCGAGAGGTTGGCGTGTGATGGGGAATGGAGCCTGCTTTGCAGAGAAGCCGACCATAGCAGGGGTTTCTTTAAGCACAGAAGAAAAGGGAAGACACGTGGCTGTGCAAGAGACGGACAGGTTAACCACATCAACAGCCTTTCTGCTTTCCAGGGCTACTCCCTCCGTCGTTGCCAAATGAAACCCGGTGCCATTAGCTACAAGTTTATGCTCTTGACTGTTGGATTCCTGAGGATATTCAGCCTTGTAGGATCCAGTGGCAGAGTTCGCTGAGGGAGGTGAGTCATTGAGCTCAATTTCTTGTAAACCCTGCATTTCTGCATATGCTGCTGGGCTGTCATCAGCAAGAGAGCTACCACACTGTCCTTGCATTGGGACAAAGTCATTTGAAGTTTCTGAAGGAGCTGGAACAGGATAACAAAAATCTGTTACCAGCTTCACGCTTTGTGAGAAACTCTCCTCTCCTGAAGTTCTGCTATTGGAGTAAAAGCCTTGTTGTATATTTAAACTATCCAGCTTAAGTTTATCTTTTGGATCCTCAGTGCATGTATCAAACTTATCTATATTTTTGTCCAAATAATTGCAAGGCTTTGGTGTTTCTAAGTGGCATTCACCATTAGTGTCCAGTGACTGGCACTCAGAGACATTGTCTTGGAGATGCTTTGGACAAATGGCTGGTTTTGCATTTTCTAAACTATGGTAAGTCTCTAGTAAACCTTCCTTCTCCTCCTCCTCTTGTAACTCAGTGTTACTGCTACTGTGTTTGATGGAGGGTTTGGCATGTCCTCTTGATTCTAGTTGTCCATTTTCAGCAGTGATTTGACATTCAGAAAAGTCCGCAATTAATTTTACATCTCTATCGTCTGTTTCTGTGGGACTTTTTAAGTTTCCTCCTGAATCTTCACTGTGTTTGGATATATCCAGCTCCTCCGCAGGCTCTTCTGGGCTGCTGATCTGAGGAGCTGAGACAGATTTTGTCAATTTGGTAAGCTCCACTTCCTTCTCCTCTTCCTCAAAGGGCAAAGAGCTGATGGATGTGAGTGATGCTTGGATCCCACTGGGCAAGCTGGTATTGCTTTCTGTGTGGCCACCCTCCAGGGAATTTCGGTGGATGGCGTGCCTTCGTACCAAGTGGTGCAGGATCTCCCGATCGCTGGGCAGCTCCAGTGCGCGACTACGAGCATCAGACCATGCCACTGAACTTGGTTCGCTTTCAATGCCTGAATCAGATATTATAGAGGAGGATCTTTTTATAACCCCTGACATCATGGTAAATTCTTCACATTCCTCACCTCGTTGCTCCTTTGCGGACAATTTCATTTCAAAGCTGTGTGTGGGCAAACCTTTCAAAACAGGTAGCAAAGCCTTGGTGTCTGGATCTCCTGTTTTTTCAAGACTGGTTAATTCATTCAGAGCAAGCTCGGATGAAGTGAAATTATTCTCCGGATGACTAGATTCCTCTTTTTTATGTAGTTCAGTCCTGTCTTTCAAGCCACCAGTTCCACATGCTCCGCACTCATACTGAGCACTAACAATTAATGTGGACTCACTTTTGTGGGAATCCTTATTGCTAGGTTTCATATCTTGATAGTTAACATCTACTGAAAGTGTCTTGGTTTTTAATAAAACTTCCTCAGGTGTTTTAAAGTCTTCTGATGTGCATTCTGTATTGTCTGGCTCTGAATCAGAAGTAGTTTCCTTACCTGAAGCAAAAATATGTTCATGTTTCCTTTGGCCTTCTTTGTTCACTGTATGTACCTGAGATGTGGAGTGCTGGCTTAAACCCTTAGCTGTATAAGCAGCACCTTCAGTACTGCTATATATGCAGGAAGGATTCCCATTTATCCTGTCTGTGTGTATTAACAGAGTGCCTTTCCCAAAGTCTCCTTTCATTAATGTAGTAGTATCATTTGATGCAAAGTCTTCGTTGTCATCTCTTACATCTGTTGGAATATTTACAGGAACCTCAAAATCTGGGAAAACTTCCAAATTCTGATCTGCAAGAAATGAATAAAAAAAGTAGTAGTACCTGCAAGAACACAACAAATTGCTGCATGGTGCTGTGGGACTTTGATAAGCGATTGTAAAGTCTAAAAAGCTATGTATATTTATATTATATAAATTATACATAGATTAGAGGCACATTACAAATGCGAGTGTGAATTTCACCAGAATTACTAGAATTACTCACTGAACAGTTATAGTTAGACCATAGAAGGCAATATCAATAAAATATATTTTATTCAGTATAATTATATCTAAACTGCTAGTTTTTACAGCATAGGTAAGAGAAACAAAGATGACACTTCTTTGCATTCCTGCTGTCATAAAACATTGTTCAACTCTTGCTTGTGAGTCAATTTAATACTCACTTTAATAGTTTAAATATCTGTAATGAGCATTGTCAAAATTTAGGCAATTTGATAACTCTGGACAAGTAGAAATTTTGAACCACAAGGCACACCTACTAGACTGTGATCACCTATCATATTAATACATATAGCTTCCTTGCTAATTGTAGTAGTTGAATAAAAAGAAAAGGGAACAAAGGGCTATGAGTTTTTATTACAAATCTGCAGAACTAATAATTCTTAATTAAAAATTTGATTTGGGTACTCAGGGGGAGAATATATTTTTGGAAAGCAGTGCTGCCTTTCAGGGACGGTGTTCAGCTTTATGCTGAAATTGTGTTTTTTGTTCTGAGTTTTCTTATCACTAGATGTCACACTAGGTATGAAATTCACAGTACGGTTTTCTTTTTAAATTTGTACTATAAAAAAAAATCCAAAAGATCTTGTTTTCTTTCTAGATTTATCCTTCATGTCTTGTAACTAAATGACTTACTTTGAGGTCGAGAAATATGAAGCTACAGGAAACACTCTAGTTTGCTAGTAGGGAAAACAGAAGAATTTACCTATTTTACACAGTAGATCACACTCTGATTCAAGCCAGAGCCGGCCCAAGGGATGTGAGATTTCTTACCTTGGGCTGGGAAAGTGAACCTCTCAGCTCAAGCTGGCTCATGAAGCTGTACCTTGTGGGGTTCCACTCACCTTTGCAAGGTATATCCATGTACCTATCTTCAAAGATTACTGGGAGAGTGTTCCAGTCCCCATCTATGTCGAGGCATTCTGCTGGAAGCGGAGGCATGCTGGTGAAGTACTCCGAATTACGAATTTCTGTAGAAATCTGTCCATGACTTTGGATCCTGGCAGCAAAGTACAAAATAATTTCAGTGTCTGAGTAGTTACCATGCTGTTTCTCCATCACTCCTGCAAGTCTGGCAGCCGAGCTGGATATGTAGGCAGAGGACAGCACAAAATGCTTGAAAGGAGAGAAGGCAATATTGTATACCGGGGGGTACTCAGCTCTCCTAGGAGGTTTCTTGCGAGTTGATTTCTGTCTCTCAGTTAGAGATAACTTGAACTTGCATACACCTTCACTGCAAAAAATGTATTTTTGAAGTTATTCCAGCTGTCACTGCCACCGGCTCCCATTAACTTCTAGAACTCATTGCTGTTCTCCCAGGGGTCACTGCAGATGGCTGAGACTGGGTCCCTCAACTGGCCTTTCAGTAAGGAAAAGAGGTCTGCCACTCTGCCTGTGGCAAGGCTATCAAAACCCAGGTGCAGGAAGTAATAATCAAAAATTTGGTTGAGCAATACATCCTAGAAGGATGCATGGCAGGCTCTCTATATCACTTATACCATACCTCAGAGCACTGTGATATACATACCTAATGCATCTGGAAAAACTTGGACACATCAGTTCAGCTTCCGCCTGTTGGCAGAACTAGAATGATCATTTCCATCTTTTGGATTATGTAAAACGCTACCTGGCTTTCATCAGTGACATTAAATTAGCACACGAATGTGGGTTCAGCTATAATAAATACAATAATTTTTAGTTCTGATGAGCTTCCTATCTAAACATCTTCCTGAAAAGGTGGGGAAAATGTCAAATACAAAGTTTGTTCATTTGTGTTGACTCTTTGATCAATTAGTCTGTTCATCCTAAAGAATAACTAGGAAGACAAAAAAGCTTTTCATAGATGGCCATTTGAAAGCAATTCTGCAAAGATCCAAAGGACAGCCCAATGGCAATAATTACGATTAACATTGGCAAAAAGCATATAGTCATCATGTGGCAGTTAACTGGACACACTTTACACATTATGAAGCAAAACTCAAACAGCAGGTTTGTAATTCGTGCCAGCATGGAATATTCTTATGTCCAAACACAAATAACTTGTTCAGACCAACCTACCAGCTTCAACTTCAGAACATAACTGTTGCTGTCTGTCATTTGCTCTTACCTGTAGGCCAGTTGTTTTTTCCTCAAAGAGAAACAAGTCCTGGTTTGCTAAAACATGACTCAGACAGGAGTCACAAATAGCTAACTGTTCGTTCTGGCCTGCAGCAACACCTGGGTGTTCAGAGTTAACTCTTAGCATCATAATTCAGTTATCACTGACACACTAATTAATAGTAGCAGCACTTTACTAAAGACCACATGTAAAAATAATAAAGTAATATTGCTTCGAGACCAAACTCTGGCACAAAAGATGAGTCATTGATATTGAAAGGTGTGAGAAAAAAATATTTTTTTCTGTAAAATATTGGAAGGATATGTCACCTGCTAAAGGCTCTCACTTTGTGCAATACCCAGCCTAATGAAAATGGTGTGTCCCCTCCTAGCAGTCAAAGGCTGCCAGGCATGTAGGTATCACACAGAACTCACAACAGTGCAGGAAGCCAAAAAAAAAACCCTCTTGTCTGGTAAGAAGCGAGAAGAAACTGAGGGAAAAAAAACCCTGTTACTCATTGAGGCGATTTTACAGCACCTGGGACACTGTGAGCTGATCTCACCTGGAGCCTCTGTGAACCCAGTTAATACTCACAACTGCCACCCCTAACATTAATTATACCTTGGCAGCCAAGACACTGCTTTTCTAAATGCACAGTCAACAAGAAAAGATAACTCTGCCATGAAGCCTAAAAAGACCTAATTTACTACACAGGCCAGCTTTTAAAGATTGTAAACTATTTAACCTTTTTTATTTTTTTATTTTTCTCAGTCTCTTTGATAATTAATGAGGAAAAAAAAAATTTTTCTGTAAGAAATGTGCTAGTTCTGTGACTGCTGGGAGAAATAAAAACATTTAATGCAATTAGGCTTCCCCCTGTGCAGGGTTAGGTTTGTTTGAATAAGGCCATAAGTGTCTGTGCCCTCACATGATGATCTTGACGTGTGGTTTTTCTTTTACATAGCTCACTTAAAACCTGACATGAGAGGACAAAGTGAGCACAGCTGGGCCCCTGCAGCCATGGTGCTGCTCTAATTTGGAAGAAAAAGGTAGCCTTGTAGAACCCATCTGCTAATGAAGTCACGACCCTTTCTGGTAACACTAAATCAGTCCTAATGTCCCTAGTGACAGGTCTGAGAAAGCAATTTTCTTCTTTTCACAGGGGCAGATGCAGGTGCCTCACTTAAGCCTCATCATCCTCACAGGACCTGATGTCATGACCTTTAAGCTCCTTCTGAAAGACGGATTTTCACATTGCTAATGCTGTGGTCCCCCCCATGGACAGGCTGTTTCTGTGTACAAATAGTCCAAACATCTCTCATTGCTCAGAAATTCAAATCTGAGCATTTTTCTTTGAACTCTGCCTTCAAGGGTCAGGTCCTGAGTATTACTGTACAATCATGTAATCATAGAATGGTTTGGGTTGGAAGGGACGTTCAAAGGTCATCCAGTCCAACCCCCTGCAATGAGCAGGACCATCTTCAACCAGATCAGGTTGCTCAGAGCCTCATCCAGCCTGGCACGGGGGATGCCTTTGTGGATGGGGCATCTACCACCTCTCTGGGCAAATCCTGGCTCCACATTTCTAAAGCTGGATTGTTAAAACACACCTCTTCATCCAATAATCTTCTATATCCAAATCTGGGCAAGGCAAAGTATCCTGGTTCTCTGAAGCATTATGCACCCATAATGTACCCATTATGCATAATGCACCGATTATGCACTCCTTTCTGGAGTGAGACATGGCTTTTAGAAGCTCAAGACTTTTGGAAAATGATCGATTCAGTAAACTAGCATCCAAATAAAACAATTAGGCTCTATTTATATTTGAAAAAGAAAAACATTATTTCTCTCTTTTTTTTCTTAGTTGCAGCTGAAGTTCTGAGAGGATCAAGGCAAGAAGGTTCTTGGCAGGATTGAATCCTGCAAAATATATGTCTAAATCAGCCAGAATAACAGGCAACCTGTTCCAGTGTTTTACCACCTTCGTAATAAAAAATTTCTTCCTTATATTCATGCATTCTAGTCCCAATCATTGGCTAAAACTGAAGGTAGGATTTGCCCCGGTGTAGCTGTAAAACTGTCTCCTCATACTCTCCAGCTTGGCTCCAAGTAGAAAGTGTCGAGCAGAAGGAAATGCTTACCTTGCCAATGTTTTATAGCCTGTTTTTAAGAATTCAGACCAATGCAACATTTGTTTTCCCAGACTGTTTTGCACTGTTGATTCTCGGTCAATAGACTATCAGATCTGAGCTCATATCACACCCATGGTTTCTCCAGATAATGCGGTGTTATATTCCATTCCTGTCTTCCACTGCTACATCAAGTGAACATTCACAGCTTTGTACTGGCTGCTTAATGCTCCAGTCTACATTTAAAGATACTTTCTGCTATAGAAAGTAAGGCTGGACTAAACACGAAAAGAAATCCATGACTGCCTATCCCCAAAATAATATATCAAGGATGGCAAAAAGCAAATTTTTAAATCATAGGATCAGAGGATGATAGAATCATTTTAGTTGGAAGACATTCTCAAGATCATCAACTCCAGCTGCTCCAGGCACTAAATCATGTTCCTAAGAACCTCATTTTTAAACATCTCCAGGGATGGTGACTCTACCACTTCCCCGGCCAGCCTGTTCCAATGCCTGACAACCCTTTCCATGAAGATTTTTTTTTTTCTAATATCCAATCTAAACCTCCCCTGGTGCAACTTGAAGTCATTTCTTCTTGTCCTATCACTTGCTACTTGGGTGAAGAGACCAACACCCTTCATCATACAAACTCCTTTCAGTTAATTGTAGAGAATGAGAAGGTCTCCCCTCAGCCTTTTTTTCTCCAGGCTAAACAGTCCCAGTTTCCTCAGCTGCTCCTCATCACACTTGTGCTCCAGCCCCTTCCCCAGTTCCATTCACTTCTCTGAACTCTCTCCAGGACTTCAAGGGCTTTCTTGTAGTGAGTGGCCCAAAACTGAACACAGGATTTGAGGTGCAACCTCACCAGATGATCACTGCCCTGGACCTCTTTGCCACAGTATTCTTGATACAAGCCAGGGTGCTGTTGGCCTTTTATGCCACTGGCTCATGTTCAGCTGGCTACCATTCAACACCTCTAAGTCCTTTTTCCCCAGGCACTTTCCCGCCACTCTTCCCTCAGCCCATTGATCCTTCTGGTCCAGATCCCCCTGTAGATCCTTTCTACCCTCCAGCAGATCAACACTCCTGCCCTACTTGGTGTCATTTGCAAACTTACTAAACGTGCATTCCAACCCCTCATCCAGATCGATGATGAAGAGATTAAACAGAACTTTTAAGCTTTTCTTGATTGTCATCAGTCATTTCCCATAAAAAGTGTCACTGGATCTCATTTAGTTGGTTTAGGAAGTTAGTTAAAGGCATCAAAAATATTTCTACCTGCCCTGAAGGTGATGGTGTCGGTGAAAATGTGCTCTGAAAATAAATGAACTCAATTGCGACTGAGAAGATGTGTGAGGGAGAGAATCTTGTGCACCATATCCCTAGAAGATAGAAATCTTGAAATTAACCATCTCTGGAGCTTGACTGGAGCCACTTACTTTTGACACTGATTTTGATGATTTTACAATATGGAGGTAGGACAGATTCAGTGGCTTCTCTCAAACCTAACTGCTCCTTACCCAGCAGAAAAATGTTTTAAACTACATTTTTGTTCATTCCCATGACAAAGGAGCATTAACAGTTTATTTTACTTACAGGCCTTCCTGAAATGTGAGCACAGTGGGTTTCTGGTGCTCGGTACAGAAGAAGGCTTCTGAGAATCTCCTCACCTGAGGGAGAAACACACAAGTTAAACCTAAGATCTACTGAAAGGTGCCAAGTACAATCAAGCTAATGACAGACCAGTGACTGTCAGAACCAGATTCCTCAGTATGCTCCATCTGTTTTGCACTACTCTGGTGACAGAAAGAAAAAAAGTGCTCAGTTCTACTTTACTTTCCCAGTCCAACACAATGCAGTTGGTGGTGTTGTATATTTTGCTGGGAGATAAGAAGTGTCCCTTGACAGTAAGTCAAGATTTTCTTACGTGCATCTTCTGTCTACTTTTCTAAAAGCTGTCAAATTTAACATTTTCCCCTGTAATCTTAAAATGGGGAAGACTTGTTCCTTTCTCATCATGAAAATCATGTGGCAGCAGTGGAATGGGTTACTAAATTAGGACAATTCATAACTGATCATTTCTTCTATGGGAACATCCACAGTGACTCCCAAGACAGCCCAGAGGAGAATAAGCCCTTTCATGGTAGAAACACATCTGCCTACGTCATCATCCTTACAAATGAGAGATCTTCACATCTCTTCATGGACATTACATCTGTTCAGTGTTGGATAATCAATTACAGAAGAGTCACAGATCTGAAGTAGCTGGCAGAGCACAGAGTGTGAAATAAGGTATAAAAAATTCAGTGCTGCTATCTTCCCTGGAATAAGCTTTGAGTTTCAATGAATCAAACATAATATGTAATCAAGTGTACAAAGCTGTTAAACTGCAGCCCATACATTACTAATAATATTTGTAAAAGTGACCTCTGTTACAGTGTTAGAATATGTCATAGCATCTCTGCATCTCCCAGCAGACCCAGCTGTGCCTCAACAAACAGCCCTTCTGAAAAAAAAAGGGCTAGCATCCCTTCAAAAAGATTCTACCATAATAGTATGACTTTTCATCTGGATCTCTCAAACTGTTTTCCAGAGCTGGAAAATTTCCATTACACAGAGCTTACATGAGGAGGAACTGAAGCACATGAAGTTATATGATTTGTCAAAGACCAAGCAGGCAGTCAGCATCAATCGAAGTTGGAACCACAGGCTGTGACTCACCTTGCTGGGCCTGGGAGCATACAGAATTGGCTCCTTCGGCTGAAAGCCACACAGTTCCTCTAAGAGTCAAGGAAGACCCAGTCTCAGCATCAGCCACTTAATCACCTCTTCCTGAATTTTATGCCTCCTTTTTGCAAGCTCACACCATGCTCTTGGGGACACCAACCAGAGTTTCTCTTATTACTCTACAGAATAACCAGGCCTCCAATAACTTTAACAGGAACCAGAACATAAGCTGGAAGGTCAATACCTACATAGTAGCTAAGCAAGGTAAATCTTAGCCTTTCCTCTAATGATTAGATCAGACTATGAGTTCAGCTCAGGTGACGTGCTGAACTGATGTCTGGTCAATAACCAAAAACATCCTAATGGAAGACCCAGCATGCATTGAACTAATCAGATAAGCAGATCTGATAGTTAGCTCAAAAGACAAATGCTTTTCTGCCTTCTTTATTATCAAGTACAAGAAGCAATTTCCACATTAGTAATATTAATATTTTGTTGTGTGCACATCACTAGGGGGAAGGCAAGAACTATATATATTTATATATGCATACATATGTGACATAGTAAAGAGAACAGTGCTGTTTTTTGTTGGGACAGAGTTAATTTTCTTCATAGTAACCAATATGGGGCTATGCTTTGGATTTGTGCTGAAAATAGTGTGGATAACACAGGGATGCAGTGAATGAATTGATTGTTTTACTTTGCTTGTGTGTGTGACTTTTGCTTTACTTATTAAACTGTCTTTATCTCAATCCACAAGTTTTCTCACTTTTACTCTTCTGATTCTCTCTCCCACTCCACTGTAGGGGAATGAGCGAGTGGCTTTGTGGTGCTTAATTGCCATCTGGGGTTAAACCACGAGAAGAATAACTCATTATTCCTCATGTTAATTTTGTGAAAGAAGTTTAGATAAAATAATTTAGTATTTTTCATTGCAATGATTGCGTTTTTTAAAACAAATGTTTATGATTTATGGATATCTAGTAGGTACAGGTGATAGCTACCTCTTCCAACGCCACCTCCTGTTCCACATCAGATTCTGGTGTTCCAAGTGCTCTCATTTTGCACAGGATCCTGGGTCTGATAAAAGCACCAGATTTCATTGCAGAAATTGAAATCTGTAATTTTGACTCCTGTGCTTCACCTCTTCTTTACCTCTTTTCCTGTCTACCCCAACTCCAGTAAAAACTCATATGGGCGGAATAGTATCGGAAATATAATGTCTATCCGGAGGTTACCATTACTGAACTCACTTTTGACTTCTTAACATTACCCTTAGCATGTGATGTTCATGAGTCAGATAAGCTGTGACTTCCGGATGGAGAGTTGCTACTTCCAGGAACTGTGTCCACAGGGTGAGGAGGTGGGAGCAAAGCCAGGCAAGGTCCTTGCTTATCTGTTCTGCTATCTTCTCCGGATTGCTCAAGAGCTGGAGGAGAGAAAGGACATTTTGAGATCAAGACAGTGAAAATAAGGAAAATCAGTTAGTATGTTACATTAACTTCTTTTAGGAAGAACAGCAACAACAACAACAAAAAAATCTTCTTGTTTTAGAACTGTTATAGAAGCTAGAATTTTTAGTTATTTTACCCCAAATAAAGCTGGTGAGACTTTTGGTTTTACTCTTCAAAATCCTCATATCTTAGCTCAACGCGTCTCAGTTACACGATTGATGAGCAAGAAGTGGGAACAGACTCAATTTTTGCAAACATTTTACTGCAGATGTAGTTATTGGGAAAAAAAAAAAAAAAATCAAAGTCGCTTTCAAATTATCCACCAGATGGTGCTGGATGCTCTGAAATAATAGACCATGGCCAGTCATCCCCTTCCTGATAGTAAAAGAAGCCTTCTCAGTCATGTCACACTAGGATCCCAGATGGTTGATTTGTTGGGGGGCAACGAGGAACAAATGCAAAACACTGTGTTCTCAACACATGATGAAAACAGACATCCTGGAGTTTACTGTTGCTTCTCTCCCACGCTACAACACTCTGGGTCCCTCTGTGCCCTCCAACTCTAGGTTGCAACTCAGTGCTAAAGCTCTGCAGCCCAAGAAGGAAATGTCATAAGTGAGCCTTCATCTATTCCTAGGGTCCCTACATGCTTCCATGAAACCAGTAATACTGCCAGAAAGACTCCAGAAATAGTATCAGAGGAATTGCTTATCTGTTCTTGGCAAGGTCTTTTATTCCCTAGGACTGCAATCTAGGTGAAACCCTGCTTGTTTTTCACATTGTATTATGCAGGTAGTTTCCAGATTGGTGATGCTGCAAACTAAGCCATGATTAAAAGCAAATTATCTGTGTGAGAGAAACAGAGAAAATGCTTGTGTGGATAACACAGAAATTGTCACTGAGTTTACATTGTTTGGGTGTTGTTCTTTTTTAATGATTTGTCCAAAGTGGTACAAGCTCCAGTATGGATTCTGACACTGGAAAAATCAGGGGCATACTGGTAGACAATAGAGTCTCCCAAAAATTTCTCTTTATAGAGTCATGGCACTACCTTATTTACTGCACTCAATTTTTTGTGCTGTATGTTTTGTTTTTCTTTTCATAATAAGCTGCCTCTTACATCATAAACTGAAAGCACAGTTTTCAAAGAAGATGCATTATTAATGTAAGCCGAACTAGGAATAGGTGTATGATGGCTATTTTTTGATTTTATTGGTTCTGAAACTTCTGAATATTATGGGGAGGAAGGAAGGAATTGCTCCAATAGTGTAGTTGACACTCATTGAGCTAAAATATGAGGGTTTTAAAGAATAAAAGCCAGCTTTATTTGGGATAAAATAACGGATAACAGAGGAAGGAAGGGAGGAAGGGAGGAGGGAGGGAAGGGAGGAGGGAAGGAGGGAAGGAGGGAGGGAGGGAAGGAGGGAGGGAAGGAAGGAGAGAAGGAGGGAAGGAAGGAGGGAAGGAGGGAAGGAAGGAGGGAAGGAGGGAAGGAAGGAGGGAAGGAAGGAGGGAAGGAAGGAGGGAAGGAAGGAGGGAAGGAAGGAGGGAAGGAGGGAAGGAGGGAAGGAAGGAGGGAAGGAAGGAGGGAAGGAAGGAGGGAAGGAAGGAAGGAAGGAAGGAAGGAAGGAAGGAAGGAAGGAAGGAAGGAAGGAAGGAAGGAAGGAAGGAAGGAAGGAAGGAAAGAAGGGACAATACCTACTTCTAACTGTGAGAGTCTTACTGCACTGCTACACACAGGACAAGAGCTGAGCAACACTAGTGGTGCAGGTCAAATCCCAAGGACTCAGCTCCTCAGACCAAAATCCAGCAATTAAAATTATCGCCAAATGTGATTCTTACTATTCCATTCACACACCCGCTGCTGGGCTGTTCCCTGGGACTGCACCTTTCAAGTTCCACTCAAGACACTCTGGCTTTAACAATACTGTCACACAAACCAAATCAATAGTGCATTTGTTTGTTTGTTTGTTTGTTTGTTTGTTTTGAAGGAATTATTTTTGCTTGTTTGTTAACAAATCAACCACACAATTAAAAATATATATATATTTCCTTCCGTTTTCTCCTGCATTGAGTATCTGCTGTGTTCTTGCATTGAAAACAAAGCTATGGCAGGTTAAACTAAGTTTTTTCTCTTCTTTAATTTGTATTTAATTTTAAAAATGGACGTGGTTCTGGTAACACAATGACAATGGGAGACTAACCCCTACAGGCTTCTCTCTGTATGGTTTTTAGTAGAGTTTTCTTCCCTTATAAATGGTTGGTTTTTGTATGTTCTGCTGAAAATAAATTGTTCCAGTTTGCATGCTCCCAGAGACAAAATACTGGCAGAGCATTGTCAATACTAATCTGTACACTATACAGAGGTACATACAACTTCAGCACTTACACTGCAGTGATGGTCAATGCTGTGTCTATGTCCCTCCAATACTGTACAAGATCTCAACGTTTATGTCTTCAGAGTCATTGTAAATTCACTGTCTTTATCATCAAATTATGCATAGATGGAGAGAAAGTTATCATCCCAGGATGCCAAGAAAAAATGTTTTCACAACATTGAGGAAAACCAAAGTTTTTACAACACCCCAGAGAACCAGCTGCTCTAGATTTTGTGTTCACCTACTTGTTGTTACACTGTTCCCAGCAGCTTTCAAGCAACAGTCAATACACTCTGGTTTTATTAATATTTCCATACAAACAACAGTCAATAAGCTTTTTGGGAAAACATGAACTAGACAGGAATTAGAAAATACAGATAAATTAATGCTGGCATTTTCTAGTGTATGCCAAGCCAATATGGACTTTCCCAGACTCATAGAAAATAAGTCCTAAGGAGTCTCTAGATTGTGTAGTCTGACCTCCTATACCCTTACAGCTTCTAAATCTGGTAGACCTGAGTCCAATAACTTATGTTTCTCTAAATTAAATTTATAGGAAATCAGATTTCTTGCAAAGTATTCAAGTCATGGCTTAAAATTAAGAAATTTGCCATTTCAAACATTTTTCACCCATGGTTGACAAACATTAGCCCACCATTCGTAACTATAATGTGAATGTACTTTGGTTTTATTTGGTTTTAGCTTCCCTCCATTGCTATTTAGTCATTATGCCCTATGCAGTCCCTCTTGCTAATAAAATAAGTAAATCAAATTTATTAAAGTTCTGATTATAAATCATTTTCCTCAGCGATCAGCTAATCCTTGTATTTCTTCCTGGCACCCTCGGCAACCTGTCTGTGTCTCGCTTGAAATAAATGTGGTAGAAGCAAGTTCAAGAGAGTAGTTCAGTCACTTCTGTGCCAAAATTACTTTTTTTACTCTCATGAGCCTCCCTAGACATTTAGGCATTTTTATTTGAGAAGATACGATTGTACAACCTGCCAAAGTAGCTTTTCTCCTGTCAGTGTAAAAGCTGAACCTACCTATAAATCATTTTTTCTCTGCACATTCTGATACTCAGGGCTAGGCTCACTGAATGATGTTAAAGCAATCCAGCTGGTGACTTGTTAAAAGTGACAGAAACATCTTGTAAGTGACTAATCAAAATTATATGAAATAGTGGAAGAGAAACATTCAACAAACTTTCTGGTGACACCAAATTCTCCTTCTGCCCACTCTGATATGTGACTGGGCTGTCTCAGTGCACTTGAAAAACGGACTTGAAAAAACAGTGGGCAAATACTGTTGAAGAAAATACCTGTAGCTCCATACAAATCTGAGATAACGTCTCTTCCACAGGTAGCTCCTCTAGGAAAAAAAAAAATTAAAAAAAATAAAGAAACTCAGGTATGAGAACAGTAGATGTGAAATGTTAATGCTCTGCTTTTTATTCATATGAGAAATAGGTCATTTGATAGTCTTCCCCAACAGAGACAAGTATCAGTTTGGATGTGGGCACTCCACACCCCACCTTGTACTCGTGCAGGTGGAGGTACAGCTTCTGCTTATGTAACCTGGACAACTAGACCTATAGAAGTTCTGAAATGTTGTTGTCAGGACAAATAAAACATAATCAGGCTTTTCATTGTCCAACTTCTCTTTTACTAGAAGTTTGCTTATTAGCCTTTGGTATTTGTGGCCAACTCCAGAGCTGAAGGCAAAGTCTCACCATTGTGAAGTCTGAGCAATGATGTACAAGAAATGTCTCTCCCTGTTGTGCGACATAAGACTGTGTAAGTGGTACCAGATGTCTCACAAGTAAAAGATTGGGCACACCTGTATTGCCTTGTGGAGTGTGAAGTACCTCTCCACTCCTCCAGCAAACAGCAGCATTTTGAGGTAGTCCTGAGAAAACCCAGCACAGAGACATTCCACTTTAGATGCACCACAGACTATAAGGCAAAGGAGGACATAAATCAACTCTTCAACTTTGGCTGCTTGATTTTGAAATGTGGAATTTTCTAATAGTGTCCATAACGAAACAAAGCAGAACAACCAACAGGCCAATTCCCCTCCCTAGTCCCCAAATGACTCTTCTTAAATAGTACTCAGGAATGGAAAAGGACAAACTGAGGTGGGTAATATATTGAAAAGACCATCCTTAGATAGTAAAATTTTGGACACAATCATTCCCACTTTCAATGTTTAAACTATTGGTTTTTTAATATATACTACTCGGAGAACTAGAACAACAAATTAAGAAAGTCCGCAGAGATTTATAGTCTCGGATTTGTCTTAACTTTCTTTAGAACATATGATGAGATTAATCTGACCAATACAGATGCTTACAAATGAATGAGACATTTGTATTCTCCTCCTGGTCAGTGGAGAAAAATGAGTAAGCACAGGGTGCCATCCATGCCATCGCAAGGCAGAAAGCACTACTTGTCAGATAACATATTTTAATGTCCCAAATGGGCCTGTTTCTCTCCAATGACTGCAAGGAGATGATAGATATAAAAATTTGCTTCATATTCATCATACTGGGTGAATCTTACCCCCCATAATTTTGCACAGGTTTGCAACGGGCACCAGAAGATTAGCCTTAAAACCAAATCTTCAGTAGATTTTCAGACTACAAATAAAATAATGCAAATTGCACTCTGCTCAAGAGGCTAAAAATGGCATTTGCATTTAGTCAATTTGCATGCGTTACAACAAATACATTTGCAAATTAAGTGGCTGCTTCAGTAACAGTAGTAATTTGAAAACCAAGCTAATTGTATTTAGAAAGCCAATATGTGCTCTGGTGTTGTTCCTGAGTTGTGGTCAACCAACCACACGTAACTCTGCCATTGCCCAACCTATAAGCCTGTCCAGGTGAGACACAAATCATCGGTTATATATGCCTCTTAACCAGGATGCCTGAAGCATGTGTTCTCTTGCATGTTGGATTCTGAGAACTCATAAGTTGCAAATAAAGATGCTGTATTTTTTTTTTTCCGTTGTTGGATTGAATAACATACTATATGCTTGTCTCACACTATAAGTTTTAGGTTATCTTGAAGTAAAATATATATTGAGGACAAAGGCATGAAGTGGAAAATAGGAACTATGAAGGTCATAAGACCGTAAAGCATAATGTAATATGTTTGATAGTTCTTGTATACAAACACTGTACAGTAAAACTGGAATTTTTTTTCTTTCTCTTTTCAAATCTACTGGCCAATGCAATTGATTGTCCTAATATGATTATCTTTGAAATATAACTAACTTTTAACTTCAAAACCCGTACATCGAATGACAAAAACACGAAAACACAGATGTGAAATCATGAGCCACATTTCTTGAATTCAAAGAAGCAGGTGGGAGAGCAGAAATTAGTTGGAGATGCGCCTCGTTTTCACAGGTCATGCTGTCATTACATACAGAATCACAGAATCACAGAATCAACTGGGTTGGAAAAGACCTCAGAGATCATCCAGTCCAACCCTTGGTCCAACTCCAGTCCATTGACCAGATCATGGCACTAAGTGCCATGGCCAATCTCAGTTTAAAAACCTCCAGGGATAGTGAGTCCAGCACCTCCCTGGGCAGCCATTCCAATGCTGACCACTCTCTCTGCAAAGAATTGCTTTCTAATAGCCAGCCTCAATTTCCCCTGGCAGAGTTGAGGTCCACGCCCCGTTGTCCTATTGCTGACTGCCTGGGAGAAGAGACCAATCCCCACATGAGTAAACATGAATTACAGAGCTGCATCCCACAAATCAAGCCAGCCAGCACTTGCACATTGGACCTATGAGGCCTGGTCAGACAAAAAAAAAGCTTCTGTCAAAATCAGAAAATCTATTAAACAATTGAATTGGGAAGAAAAGCAGAATCATTTTCAATAGCAAGCTGTAATAACGTAACTGTCAGAGCAGAAATAAAACGCAAATGGTAAATGCGGGAGTATGTTTCAAAAACAGTCATATCACCTGTCAGATTTTTCTTTTCAGTTTTAAAAATATATTTAATCAAGAGTAAAAAAAAATATGTTAGAGTCTTCTTCAGACTTCATGGCATTTCAGAACTGGAAATTTAGTTCTTCAAAAAGTAAGGCCAAAAAAATCACCGAAAGTTAATATTTTGAGAAATTTATCAAAACATTTTACTCCTCTACACATAAGGCCACATATTATAGAAGTACTTTCCTAAGCTTAAAAGACAATCATCTTTAACCATGTGTCAAAATAAACACTAATCAGAAAACAAGGACAAAAATCCTCTAAAATCTCTGAATAGCCCAAGAATTTTGGTACTAAAATGTTTATTGAAAATGCAGCACTATAGAATATTCAGTGATTTTAAATGTCTGCTGGCTTACCCAACTTCAGCTGTGGTAAATCAGGAATCTCCTTCATTATGAGGGTGTAGTACATGTGAAGTCCTCTTTGAGCATTCAAGAGCAGAAGACAGAGGTCCTTATGCCATTTGTATGCGTGCTGCATGCAGTTTTCAGACGGGACATAAAAACTGCCCTGTGCAACAAAAGTAGCAAGAAAATAAAACACAGAGATTAAAATTAATGGTTTGCATTTGTACCAGAGGTTTCCACAAGAATCCAGCTGTGGGAAGCCTTTTATTTCTAATCAAGCAGCTGGCACTCAAGAGAGGTTTTAACCATCCCTACCTTCCAGCCACTTAACTAGTCAGGCGTGTAACCGTAATAGTATATCATTCTACATATACATTTTGCTCATTAGGTCCCAGCAGCATCATCAGGTGTATGGAGACCCTCAGTCGAAACAGTCCAACAGAGAAGTCCATCTCTGTCCTTCACACATGTCCCAATGCAGAGCCAACATCTCCCCGTAACATAGACAGTGCTGTGCAACGCATACCCTCTATGCGATAGGAGGAGTGGAAAGGACTATAA
This sequence comes from Patagioenas fasciata, assembly GCF_037038585.1. NCBI lineage: Eukaryota > Metazoa > Chordata > Aves > Columbiformes > Columbidae > Patagioenas > Patagioenas fasciata. The sequence goes on along the minus strand of NC_092521.1, from coordinate 7,122,774 downwards.
AGATGGATACATTCACTTTCCTTTTTCCTCATGGTCTCTTATCCCTCTCTGCAAATCTTGTAGCTTGATAGTATCACAGTATGCTTTGTTATGCATGTTAGCGAAAAAAATGTAGATGACATTCCTATCCTATCAACAAATATGACTCACTCTGTACTCCAGGATCAATGTCTAGATTAGTATATTTCTTGTGGGAGGAGATGTAATTGGACAGATCACAGCATGTTTCACACAAAAATTTCCCAGACAATATATTTACACTTAGAACATAAGCTGAGTTTGCATTAGGGTGCCATAAATCAAAACTTTTCACTTCTGTCAAAGAACACCGCTTGTATAAATTAATCATATTTGAAATTCGCACTGCTCAGACTTAAAATAAAACTACTAAACTGTGGTTTTGTGCCCAGGATTTCATGGAGAATTGCAAGGAGTAGTATGACAACTATCAGTAACAGTTAATGTTTCTGTGGTCTGTCTATGCATTTTACAGTTTTTATCCAATGATGCAGTAAAACGGCATTTGAGCACTTGCAATCAATGATTATGTCTGGTTGTTGGTCCCCCAAACAGGACTAAGTTGTCTGTATTGCAGAAGAAGAAAGGGTTGTGAAAACAGAGAAACCACCTAGGTGCTCTGTCCTTGAAAGATCATGTAAATTGAGAATACATCTGGATCTGTTTTTTACAGCATATGGACTGCACAAAGGCACCAGGATAAAGCTCTCACTGTTGCATGACTATGGAGAAACATGAACAATTTGTAACTAGTCTACTGCTTATCACTGATGGAGTAAGAATACAATTCCTAAATGCCCACTAGGTACTGGCTGTCTTTTCAGATGCTGGTTGTGCATCTCCTGGAGCAACAGCGAAGACTCATCAACCACATACCAATGCATCTCCTGTGGTTTTCTCCCTTTGACTTCCCTAAAGCCTGTGTTTCATGACTCTTAGCTTAATCTGGGATATTTCCCTCACCTTTCCCATGTAAATCTTCAATATATTAACTAGCATTCTGTGGTAGACACAAAGGGGAATGCTCATCCTGACTCACAAAGAAATGGTTGATGATGAAAATTGATGGAGTTGGTTGCTCTTGGAAGGCTTCAAAACCTTCAGCCTCAACATGAATTTATTTTACTCTCACCATGGAATATAGAAATGCTGCTGGAAACAACAGAAAATTGGAAGTCAATTGATATATATAATGCAATGAAAAAATGTCTTATAATCCATTGCTGATTTTTTTAAGCAAAAATTACTCTGGTGTTTTAATGCTAAAGTGACAAGTAGAAGGAAAAATGTGAGATAATTTTATAGTTCACATCAATACTATAACATGGTATTGTTGTGCAAGACTGCATTTTAGTACAGCTATTTTCAGCCTTTCTTGGCATTGATTACCATTTAAAACTAAAAATAAAATCTGGAACTGAGATTAAAAAAATGTGTGAATTGAAGTTGTTGAAAATCTTTATCAATTAGCTCTATTTATTTTTTTTTAGTGTTGGTCCATTTCTCTTATGGTGTTCTTTCAAATTTATCAAGATACAGATGATACAAATGTGTGCCTAGAGGGCTGAAAAGATTGCTCCCAGATCTCCTTTCTCTTCCTGTCCCAGCTCTCTGGAAGGAACATCTGTGCCAAAGAAGGTGCTGTGCCTCGAGAATACCATTGCATGAGAGGAACAGGCAGTTAGCAATAGGACAAGAATGCATGGGCTTCGACTCTGCCAGGGAAATTTAGGCTGGCTATTAGAAAACAGTTCTTTGCAGAGAGAGTGGTCAGGCATTGGAATGGCTGCCCAGGGAGGTGCTGGACTCACCGTCCCTGGAGGTTTTTAAACTGAGATCTAGTCAATGGACTGGAGTTGGACCAAGGATTGGACTTGATGATCTCTGAGGTCTTTTCCAACCGAGTCAATTCTGTGATTCTGTGATTCTGTGGTTCTGTGAACAGGAATGCACAGTCACAACCCAAGGCAATGCCGAACAGGCACAATGCAGGCTGTGCCATGCATGAGTCAAGGGCCATATCATTTAGTTTAATCTTTTTGATGAAACTCTATAAAATAGAAACTGACTTTGAAACCGAGTTGCTAATGGGAACATCCAAGCTAATCTGAAAAATCATCTTGTCAAGGTAGAAAGAGCATGATATAAAAAGGACACCAAGCTCCAAATCTCTGGTCCTTCAGTGGTTTACAGACATCACTACTCTCACAAGACTGTTTCTTCTGGAAGTTGTCACACATGAACAGGATGGAGAGCAGGACATAACAGCGATTATTAAACCCACCTGAGGGACAATATAAGCTAATGTGAACTAAGATCTGTGCATCCTCATCTGCAGGGACCCCATCAGGGCAGGCAGCTGTCAGATGATGCCATTATAAACAGTTTATCCATCGCTCTTCACTAAGCTGGGAAATGTCAAAAAATGTCTTCTTTTATGATGGCCTGAAGATTGCAAACCTTCCACATTTGCTATTTTCATTTAATCTTCTGCACATTTATTTAGGTGGTCCCCTATTTCCTAGGCTATAGCCTGAAACATAGATTCAGAACACAATACTAGCAAACCAAATTCAGTAACAAACATGGTACATGCTATTCGAAAGGAAAAACACTACTGTAAAACTAGCAGCTGGGAAAAAATGGTGGCTGTGACTCATTAAACAGCTACAAAGCACTCAGCTTCCTGAGTTTCTTAAATCAGGAGGACAGATATCGGTTTAATTCTGGTTAAGACAAAACTCCTATTAAAACAAAAGTTCATACTGAAGCTGAAAATTCCAGCTTGCAAAAAGCATGATGGTTGCCCTGGGATTGTAATATCCATTGTCAAAGTACATTAGGTTCCTTTGTAATGAATCTCATGACCTTTTGAGTTAATTCTTTTGGTCTACTCTTTTCTTAATCTCATTAGTTTCCAGGTAGACTGATTTTTTTTAGGCTAGTTGGAAAACGAATCTGCACTGATTTCCTTTTCCAAGACCCTTCTCTATCTGTAAGAGTAGACTCTATGTCTGGCTCTTGCCCTTTTCTGTTGAAAATTTTGGGAGCACATGAATGTCTGCCACATCTTCATTTCAAGACTTACTCCCTAAAGGTACTCTGATACCGAAGATGGATGACAACAAAGAAGCTAATAGTGCTGACACCAGAGAAAAGTACAGAATCACAGAATCAACTGGGTTGGAAAAGACCTCAGAGATCATCAAGTCCAACCCTTGGTCCAACTCCAGTCCATTGACTAGATCATGTCACTAAGTGTCATGGTCAATCTCAGTTCAAAAATCTCCAGGGACAGTGAGTCCAGCACCTCCCTGGGCAGCCATTCCAATGCCTGACCACTCTTCTGCAACGAATTGCTTTCTAATAGCCAGCTTCAATTTCCCCTGGCAGAGTTGAGGCCCATGCCCCCTTGCTGACTGCCTGGGAGAAGAGCCCAATCCCCACCTGGCTAGAACTGCCCTTCAGGTAGTTCTAGAGAGTGCTGAGCTCACCTCTAAGCCTCCTCTTCTCCAGACTAAACAAGCCCAGCTCCCTCAGCCTCTCCCCATAGGTCTTGTGTTCAAGTCCCTTCATCAGTCTTGTTGCTCTTCTCTGGACCCCCTCCAGCACTTCAATATCTTCCCTGACATGATGGAAAAAGAGGTAATCAGGAAGATAATACAAAGAGCTGCAAATAATGGTGATGATTGCAGAATCTGCAATGATTTGGTTTAAGATTTTTTTTTTTTTCTGCGATATATGAAACTCTGTAGCTCTGCCTGCTTGATCCTCTGAGGTTCCCCCGGTTTGGGAAACTCCCCTGTGCACTGTGGTAGAGAACTCCGATGCCAGTGGTGCCGGCAGCTGAACTGCTCACCTCAGCAACTGGGTAAATGTAAAGTAGTTCGTAGCTCCTTGCTTCTCAGTGATGAAACAGAACAACTAATTTTCCTGTGTCAGGTGAGCACCTAAGTGCATGCATTATATCAAAAGGGATCGATCACTTAAGGTATGTCTGCAGGATATAATGAAGAATTATGTACATATAGCCTTAATTTATCCATTTCTCAGTTTAATGAGGAGTGATGACATAATGCAAAACCTTGCCAAATGCCAGCTGAAAACAACTGCCTACTGTTTCCGAAATGTGTTCAGTTCAAGTTGATCTTGTTCAGTAAACTTATCGCCCAACAATGGACTGTCACTGTCCTTTGTCCATCTGTTCTCTAAGGTGTTCTTCTAGATTTACCCAGCCAAGTAAAATAGCCTACACAATCAACAACCCCAAACAAACTAAACATTCCTGACAATATCCTTGCTGAATACATTTAAATAAATCAGCCTTTTAAATGAATATGTTTCCCGTGTAATGCTCTTTTCAGTCATCAGATTTGTCCTATAATAAGAGTATATTGCTTTATAAATGTACTTTTCCTTTATAAAAAGAGAAAGGAAAATTACTTGAGAAAAGGAAACAGTGTAATTAAATAAGGTTCATGCCAATTCATTATTCAAATGCAGAGAACAATTTTTGAGTATTCACTTCCAGTGTACTAAATGTATCTAATATCAAAGGCACCAACTGGATTTCACAGTTTGTAATATGCAGTAAGTTGCTCGTATTTGTTTTGTATTAAAGTAATTTCACAAGCTATGTTAACTATGTACAATGTTCAACAATAGCACTAACAGTTGGTAAATTAGATGCTTTATGGTTAATGTAATTCAAACAGTGTTTCACAATTCCAATTAAAATTCAAATTGCTTGTCAAGAATTTTAAGATACTAAAAAGCCATTTCAGACTTAATAGACAAGTTTTGCAATCTCCAGCAGTCTTTCCTTAGCAGACAGAACTAGCCACCTTGCCTATTTCTGGCAAAGATGTAGAAAACTGCTTGAAACAGAGGAATAAATCTCAGCATTCCAAGATGAATATAGTTTCTGAGAGCACAGTGTCTGCCCATTCATCTTCATGCCCATATTGGTCACCTAATATGTACATTTTGTTCAAGTTCCAAACTCTACTGCAGAGACTGTTTCCTAGGACAGATTTCTTGTTATTTGGTGTTCGGAAATCAAATTATAATTACAGCTTGAGCTAATACGTTATTGTTTACACCTCATTATATACTTTTTTAAAAAAAGCAAGATTATTAAAAGATAAGAAATTTTTGTAATTAAGGATATCACAGTATTACAGAATGTTTGGGATTGGAAGGGACCTCGAAAGATCATCTAGTCCAATCCCCCTGCTGGAGCAGGAACACCTAGGTGAGGTCGCACAGGAATGTGTCCAGGTGGGCCTTGAATGTCTCCAGGGAAGGAGACTCCACAACCCCCTTGGGTAGCCTGTTCCAGTGCTCTGTCACCCTCACTGAGAAGAAGTTTTTTCTCAAATTTAAGTGGAACCTCTTGTGTTCCAGTTTGATCCCATTACTCCTTGTCCTATCATTGTTTGCCACTGAGAAGAGTCTGGCTCAATCCTCACGGCACTCACCCTTTATATATTTATAAACATTAATAAGGTCACCCCTCAGTCTCCTCTTCTCCCTCAGCCTTTCTTCATAAGGGAGATGCTCCACTCCCTTAATCATCTTTGTTGCCCTTTGCTGGACCCTCTCCAGCAGTTCCCTGTCCCTCTTGAACTGAGTGGCCCAGAATTGGACACAATATTCCAGATGGGGTCTCACCAGGGCGGAGTAGAGGGGAAGGAGGACATCTCTCAATCTACTGACCATCCCCTTGTAATGCACTCGAGGATGCCATTGGCCTTCCTGGCCACAAGGGCACAATGCTGGCTCATGGTCATCCTGTTGTCCACCAGGACCCCCAGGTCCCTTTCTCCTACACTGCTCTCTAATATGCAATTCCCCAGCCTATACTGGAACCTGGGGTTGTTCCTGCCCAGATGCAGGACTCTACACTTTCCCTTGTTAAATTTCATCAGGTTATTCCCTGCCCAACTCTCCAGCCTGTCCAGGTCCCGCTGGATGGCAGCACAGCCTCTGGCGTGTCAGCCACTCCTCACAGCTTAGTGTCATCAGCAAACTTGCTGATAGTACACTCAATTCCCTCGTCCAAATTGTTAATGAATTTATTGAGTAATATGACTGAAGCATGCAAGCAGAGGAATATTCTTTCACATGTGTAGGAACACAGATGAGAGTTATTTGTATTTTACACATATATTACATATGTTTCTACTTTTGTAAACATGAAAGATAATATTTCTCAAATATAATATATATTATATTATATTATCTTGTATGTCTCTGTATGTACCCACATATACATATGTATATGCATATGTACATTTCCATTCAGCCAGGGGAAAAAAAATGAAACCAAAGCAACTCTCCCTCAATTCACTGATCAGTAGAAAATAAATAAATCCCTGTGCTAGACAGTGAAAAATTATTGGCAAACATGAAAACATAGCAAAGACATGAAAGTCCACAGTAGCCAACTTGTGAATACCATTCCATAGTGACATACCGTTTCTTTGTAGCCTGATTTCCTCAGCAAACACTGTATATTTAATCACACTTTTTGTGTATGTGTCACCTGCCAGTGCTCCCAGCAGTTTTTTCTAAATGCTGTCTGAGTTTAGAATTCTTTGAGAGATAGGAAAAGGTCACCAAGACGTTGAATGTCTAAAAGTGTGGTGAAAATGGGCAGCCAAGAAAGAAAAGGGACTTTAAATATTTCTTTAAGAGAAAGACTGTAGACATGTAGCAGACATGGTACACAAATCTTGATCTTATCTGGCGGAAAAACAATACATCTCTGTGTTCTCCATTTGTCAGCAGTAGATCTGTGAACACAGAGCTTTCTTGAGCGATGGGTGACAACCACATAAGCCAGCTCCTATAAACATCATTCCTCTAATATCTACTAACAGGAAGACAATATGCTTATGGGAGAAAGACTTATGGAAAATTGGGAAAATTAAGTATCTTCCATCAAATCAAGTGAAACCTAGAACCAAACATGTAAGATAAGCAGATATATTGGGCTAGGATGCACTTGAATGCGTATATTCTATCAACTTAATAAATTGCCTTGATTGTATTGATTTACTAGTCTGCTATATAATATGATGGTTCATTACTCAAAGCTCTAAAATAAAAGAAAAATACTATCATTATGTTATATTCATCTTTGATTTATATGACACTAGTAACGCTAATCAAAAGTGCCAATAAAAGACAATAGTTAGAAAGACATTGACTGTTTATGGAACTATTCTTTGCCTCTCACTAAATCTGTCATGTAAGAAAACGTAGGTTGGTATTTCATAAATGCAAGATGCAACTTGACATTTATATGAACTTCTAGAATTACTTTGTCAAAAAATATTTGAGATTGGAGTCAGATTTAGTGCTGATTTACACTTTGTGCAAAATTAGCAGGAAGAAAGTATTGGACTTGAAACCATTGATAAACAGGAACCTTAAGGCTTGAAAAAGAGGTATCCTCTGAACAGGTAGAAGACAATTATCCTGGTCAGCTCTAACAGTTGGGTCTCAGTGTTTCAATACTCTAAGTTACTGTTCAGAACATAAGTGGTAGATTTCTAATTACCAGTAGCTTGGAAATAAGTGGCCAAGAGAGTATTCGATTCATCTGAAAACATAATTCTAGTTTAAAAAAAAAAAAAAAGTTCCACAAGTCACATTAATTTCCCTTAAAGATCTTCTAGGAGAAAACTTTAGTAGAACACTAACAAATTTCCAAATGTCTTGTATTGACAGTCTTAGAACCAAACATTTTCATTTTGGATTTCAAATAAAACTTCTGGCTTCTTTTTTTTTTTTTTTTTAATTTTCTTTTTCTTCAAGATCATGTTGAGGTAAAAAAAAAAAAAAAAAAAAAAAAGTATAGTACAGTTTAAAGGTCCAAAATAAAACAAAAAGCTTTTATCCATGATCAAGTGTTGGTTTGCTGTGCTTTTTTTCCCCCAGGTTTTTCCTTTAGGGAACATTTCACATTTTTTTAAAATTTATATTTGATAGAAAATTAAGCCAAATTCTGAAATCTTCTCAGTTTGTCTGAATTCTATTTCCCACATCACTTTGGAAACTGAACTTGGTGTCTTGAGGTCAAGTTACACCCTATATATCATCACAGGTGTCTACAATCATGATCCCTCCATGTAAAAACATTCTATAGAAGTTTTTAAACATTTCTGGTGATGATGAATAAGAAGATAAAAAATGCAATTTCCTCCACCTGATCTCTGAGGTTATATATCACCACAGAGAAAATTAAAACCATAAAAACATTTCTTTAGCAGTAAATTAAGCACTGGAGAAGATGTCTCATGAAAGTTAGAGCAGGTGTCTGACAGGAGGCATACTTCTTCCAAGATGAGCAGTGAATCATCTGGCACAAGAAAAGTCATATGGTTTCCTTTCCCTCTGTTGGATATATGTATGAAAATAACACTTCTAGTCCACATTTTCATCTTGTTATTATTAAGAGTCCATGTAGGGAACATTCACAAGGCACGCTGAAGTATCCTTTGGCTAAGAGATAATACAGCAATAGTGAATAATGATTTCAAGGGGAAAAAAACAGCGGTGGATTTTCAAACCATTTGGAAATAATTGTTTATGCAAAAAAGGTTTCAGTTTAGATACAGAGACAGATAACGAGACAGACAGACACATATATATAAAGCTGGTTTTTATATGTAATCTTAAATTTAATATTTATAAATACACGCACAGTATAGATTCTGTCCTTCTAAACAAATGCAGTGCTGACATCACAAAGGGCCCTAGTACATTATCCTTTCTGATTAAAGAGAGTCCATGCTACTCACTCATAGATAAGGAAAGCAAATCCACTCCTGGTGCTGTGATCAAACAAGGACCCCTGAGCTGAAGCAGTGCCTTGTTATTACACATCGCTGCAGGCAGCAGGCGTAAAACTAGTCAAGTTCTAAAAGGACACTTGTTTACATTTTTTTTGTCTCTCCCACCTGTATGTACACAATCACACACGTAGAAGGAGATCCTGTTCACTGGCATAATGCAACAGTGCCATTAAAATCAGCATTCGGAACAACAGAAAATACCAAAAATATTTTGATTCAATTTTCACACAGAGCAAAAGGGAAGGATACATTCAGCTGCTACTCTGGATGGGGTGTAGATGGTTTTATGCTATGTAATCATGCAGGTTAGAGTTGGCAGAGGAATTTAGCTCTTTGCATCAGTCCTATGTGTTATCGGATACTCAATAAATAAATAAATAAATAAATAAATAAATATTCCTAGGATTTTATAGCATCCCAATCATTTTTGTTTTAAAAGTTTGCAATTAATTACGTAGGTGGCAAGGATCAAAACTTTGACACATCCCAGTTTGCTGACATAGGAATGGTGAGACTGGTGTCTAGCAAAGCATTTCTGTTTATCTATGAACATGTCCAGCTCAGCTTATCACTCCCTTCATAGCACACAGAAAGAAACAGACACTTCTGGTGCACACTTCATCCTCTCTACTTCAAATGTTGCTGTTATAATGTGTTATTCACCAGAAATGCTCCTTGCTTTGCACAGACTGTATATGAAGGAAAATTAAACTAGAAGCTCGGATGCAGACAATTCAGATATGGGCAGAGAAGTTCTACCCCAGTGCTTACTAAAAGGTAATTAATATAGTTTTGAACTGTACTCTTCTCATGAACTGTGATATTTCAGGGCTTCTATTTTAATTTACTTTTTTAATTCTGAACTGTTTGGAGCAAGAATCAGGTTTTAAATGGGGGGCTGTATTTATGTCAGCATGGAAATACTGAAATATCAATGGTAATAAGACAACGTAGAAAGATCAACAGAGATCAACAGTCTCTGTTTTTATACAGTAGTTGTCATTTACAAAATCTGAAGTGCATCGTAAACAAACCAGTACCATTTTCTGGGTTTTACATTGGAGAAAACTAATACTCAGAAAGATCACCTAAACAACTATTTCAGGGGAAGAAAACTGCAGGGCATCCTGGATTTGAATAGATATTTTCTTTCCTCAAACAGTGTGAATGTTTCAGACATAATGATTTGGATTCTAACTGCTGGCTCCAAGGAGGTGACAACCAGTCCCAAAGCACAAATTTATCTGGATTTAGTGTGATCTTGGAAAGCTTCTAACTGAGAGAAAAAGCAGGAACTGGATGGACTAGAGAAGTGATCATGCCACTGTACTCAGCACTAGTGAGGCCCCTTCTTGAATACTGTGTTCAGTTTTGGGCCCCTCATCATAAGAAAGACATTGAGGGACATGGTTTAGTGCAAGAGTTAGGTTATGGTTGGACTCGATGATCCCAAGGGTCTCTTCCTACTGAAATGCTTCTATGATTCTATAACATGAGATGGAAGTGAAGGTCCCATCTAGTGTTGCCCTCACACTGTTCCCTGCAGGAGGATATGGCCATGCCTGATAAAAGAGTCAACAGAGGTTACTTCGCCAGAGCATGTGGAATAGTTTGGACCTGACAACCAAATTAGCTAAAACCAATTCTCTTGCAGATGCCATTTGTCTCATAGTGTTTGTCACAATACGCTATTAAACATCGTGAACTTCTATCGTACTTGCATGCACCAAACTACTTGGCTCAGTATTGCTTTCTGATGCACAGACCCAGAGCAAATGGTCACTTCAAAATGCTCTTTATTTAATAAAAGCAACAGCGAGGACCATAGTTTCCTATTTAGAAATGCTAGGCTCTATTAAATACTGTCAGTCACCTAGAGAGAAAGCGACTTGTGGCTTGGATGTCTGTTCACGTATGACTAGAGCTACAGGAATAATTGATTTTACAGTTTGATACCCAAACAGGGAAAAAAAAAAGAACATGTTAGGTCAACTTAGAATGAAATTATTTTCTTGTTCAGAGTGAAATGAAACACCTTTCTTTTTTTTTTTTCTTTTTTTTCTTTTTTTTCTTTTTTTTCTTTTTTTTCTTTTTTTTTAACATTTTTAATAGTGGTTGTAAGTTATCTAAATATTATGGCTTCACATTTCAAGACTTGTCTTTAAGCACCATAACAGACCTCGTATACCCTCTTGATGCAATACAGTTACAAATTAAAGCATACTTTATACTCGTCTGTACATTGTGAAGCTAGATAAATTGCCACGAGCTGAATTGTAATCGAACACAGAATGCCATAGCAAAATTTTTAAGCTGGGGAACAGTAAACAGTAGGATGTAGAGAGGATGTTTTTTATAGAAAATATATTACAACCTAATATAGTATACACCTGTTTCATAATTTCCCACAAAGGTGGTGAACTGATCACAACACCCCTTCCTATCCCTCAGCACAGTATTTGTGATATCATTGGGCTACAACATATAAGAGGAGAATTAGGCTGACACTGTAACATCTGCACACCATCCAGTTTTGAGAAATGGCCCAAGTGGCACAACATTTGTCCCACTACAGCTCCATTTAGGCTTTCTGAAATTTGACTCCTTTTTTGTCCTTCGAAAACAGTCACCGAAGTTGCTTTAAAATTCAATATCACAGTGATCAAACATTTGATGAGTCCTGTTATTAAGTTGTAGTATTATCACTGGAATCAGAGGAAGAGGGTCCTGACTGATACGTTGCCACCAAACACAGGATAAACTCAACAGTCTCATTGCAGAAATCTATCTATAACAACCAAGTTTGCTTTCTTTATGCAACACATCATGACAGTGAAAACTTAGCTTGGGTCTAGTGACATTTCCCAAGAAACTGCTTGAGTTGTGTGAAGACCTTGAGACAACAGCACATAAAGCTGCCGTTTTAATTGTAAAAAGCCCAATCACTCAGCATCTTGCTACTCTCTTAAAATAAAACTATACTCAGCTATAAATATGTCCATATACAGAGGAAGAGTTAACTACTTCAAACACCGGAGCACCAACTTGTCGTAAGATAAAGGATGGATTTTTGATGTTGCCACAGCCTGAAAAAGTTGCTCATGAAGACTGTGTTCCAAATTTGGAGGTTGAGTAAAAGATATCAGCCAAGAAGATCTGACACTTATGACCCTGGTGGTACACCAATCAAGCCCAAGTGATACACAACAGTAGCCTGAGTTAGGGAAACATATTTGAAACGAAAAGTGTGCTCACTGGTGCAAACTATTGACTTTTTATCAGCATTACATATAAGACGAGCAGAATTAAAAAGAGTTCACAGATAGAAAGTGGGGAATTTGGTGACCAAGTGAACCTGGATCCTGATCTATGGGGAAAGAGAAATCAGATGGAGATATAAGACTGGAACCTTACTTTGGAAGATGCGCAATAAGAAATGGGAGAGGATGGATTGCTGGTGACTCCAAGAAATAGTATTCTGTTTCTGGAATTTGCTTCTCAGATATCATTGAGATTAATGCTTTTGGCATTTGTACAGAAGGAAAGATTCAAAGGCAAAGACAGGGATCCTCCTGTCCAAAGAAAGGAACATATAAAGAACCAGAAAGGTAAAAAGTGTGGAAAGAATACTAAGAAGATTACCAAAAAGCAAGTCCCACTTAAATGAAGTAATCAGTTTCCTCATTTCCAGTTCACATTTTGAGGAAAGAAAACCTTTATGAGTTTGATGTTGCCACAAGGAAAATCTGAGGACCATTATTCAAGCATCATGCAAAATAAAATAAGAGACATTTGTTTTTCTTAGGAAACCTAGAATTCAAAGATGTCAGACCAAAATGCCACATTTCTCTATATTCCCTGTCAGCCCAATGGCCTGAGCTTTTGCTCACTGGAAATAGCTGTGGGGAACACATATCTATTGTCTTACAACATCTCATGGTGACATAAAGAAACTAAGAAGGCTTGTGAATTATTTTAATATGAAGGCTATACGGACATAAGCCTCTTGGGATTTGTGATACATTTTCATTCCTGCCTATGAACAACATGTTTATGACTTGCATTGTTTGCTTTTCAGACTACTTCTGCAGGTGACCACAATCACTTTGAATTCTGTCATTCTACCCCCACTGGTTTGGCTTCTGAAATAACTTCTACAGTAGGTATTACCTGAAAATAGGATTATTTTGTTCCTGATCACATAGAGTTTCATAGGGGAGAAGGGATATGACACAAACCATAACCACCAACCATTTATGTGAGAGCTTTGCCAAGTTTTCAGTGCAGAGATCTCTATAATCAGAGCAGTTGCTGCATGTTAGTTAATTAGCTTTGTCTTCACAAATCGAGATAAAAGTTTAAACAATCATAATATTATTTCTGAACTCCTCCTTAGATTGGTAAATTTAAACACTAGTAACACTGTCAAACAGTGGCTAAAGAGGAAATATTTAGTTGTCTTTTGGCAGTGACAAATTACTTCAACCTTTATTGCTTCATTTTTTTAAGCAGTTTGACATTTTGTTACTAAGGCAGATTTTTTTATTTTATTGTTTCTTTCAGTGCGTTACACAACCACGGTATTACCAAGTAGGTTCCTATGAGTCATATGCAGGTGGGAAGAGAAAATGTCTCTATTGATAGTACCATTATTTTTTTATTATTATTTGCAAATGTTCTTGCATGTCCCCCTTTTTGTACTTGGTTCATGACTGACTTCTTATTTTTTCCGCAAAGAGGTGAGTAAAATATGATTTGTATCCATAGAATCATAGAATCATTTTGGTTGGAAAAGACTCTCAGGATCATCAAGTCAAACCATAACCTAACTCTAGCACTAGATCATGTCCCTAAGAACCTCATCTGCAAGCCTCTAAACACCTCCAGGGATGGTGACTCCACCACTACCCTGGGCAGCCTGTTCCAATGCATGACAGCTCTTTCCATGAAGAATTTTTTCCTAACATCCAATCTAAACCTCCTCTGGTGCAACTTGAGGCCATTCCCTCTTCTCCTATCACTTGCTACTTGGCAGAAGAGACCAACCCCCTCCATGCTCCAACCTCCTTCCAGGTAGTTGTAGACAACGATAAGGTCTCCCCTCAGCCTCCTTTTCTCCAGGCTAAACAGCCCCAGTTCCCTCAGCTGCTCCTCATAAGACTTGTGCTCCAGGCCCCTCACGAGCTTCATCACCCTTGTCTGCAGTCTCTCTGGTACCTCAATGTACTTCTTATGATGAGGGGCCCAAAACTGAACACAGGATTCAAGGTGGGATCTCACCATCATTGAGTACAGAGTGGAATGATCACTTCTCTAGTCCTTCTGGCCACACTATTTCTGACACTAGCCAGGATGCTCTCAGCCTTTTTGGCCACCTGGGCACACACTGGTTCGTGTCCAGCCGCTGTCAATCAACACCCCCAGATCCCTTTCCACCAGGCAGCTTTCCAGACACTCTTCCCTGAGCCTGTAGCGCTACCTGTGGTTGTTGTGGTTTAAGTGCAGGACCTGGAACTTGGTCTTGTTAAACTTCATACAGTTGGCCTCAGCCCATCGATCCAGCCTGTCCAGATCCCTCTGTATGGCTTTCCTACCCTCCAGCAGATCAACACTGCCACCCAACTTTTGTGTCATCTGCAAACTTACTGAGGGTGCTCTCAATCCCTTCATCCAGATCATTGATATAGAGATTAAACAGAACTGGCCCCAATACTGAGCCCTGGGGACACCACTCTTGACTGGCCGCCAACTGGATTTGCCTCCGTTCACCACAACTCTTTGGGCCCAGCCTTCCAGACAGTTCTTTATCCATCACAGAGAGCAACCATTCAGGCCATGAGCTGCAGCTTTTCCGGGAGAATGGTGTGGGAAATGGTGTCAAAGGCCTTACTGAAGTCTAAGTACACAACATCCACAGCCTTTCCCTCATGGACTAGGTGGGTCACCTTGTTTTAGAAGGAGATCAGGTTGGTCGAACAGGACCTGCCTATTGTAAACCCATGTTGACTGTGACTGATCACTTGCTTTTCTTGTATGTGTCATGTGATGTCACTCAGGATGACCTGCTCCATGATCTTCCCTGACACCGAGGTCAGACTGACAGGTCTGTAGTTCCCTGGATCCTCCTTCCAGCCCTTCTTGGCTCTGAAGATTTGTGTAGGCTCTGTCAAACTGGATCAAAACAGAAGTTCAACAAGTCTTGTGTTTTGCAGCTGTCCACAGTAAGTATCAGATACTCACTGAGGAGACAGAGGTAAAAAAAAAAAAAAAAGAAAATCCAAACAGAAGCCCTGACAACTTCAGAAATTCCTCAAATTGCCCAAAAGTTGGCATGAGCCACAGCCCTCACTGTAACCCATCCTTTGTGAAAAAGGAGTGTAGGAATTGTCAGTGCTGTCGTTCTGCACAATCGTAGCAAATCCCACAAAGTTCAGACAAGCACCTTCCAGCAGTGTGTTATATCAACTATCTTATCTTTTATAAAAATGGAAAAAAATATTTTTTAAAAAAAAAATCTTTTTAGTGATTCAACATGTATTTTTTTTCTTCCAGGTTACCTGGATTTTGTCTATTATAATAATCAATTTACAGCACATTCCCTCTTGCAAACAGAAATGCTCTTCTTTGGCCTAGGTGCTATAATACCGGTCTATTTTCTTTGATGTAGGGGGATGTGTTCTCTATGTTTTTTTGCTGCCAGGAAACAGTTCAATCTCTAATACTGTAATTATGCTGCATTCCTAAAGTCTTCACTTATGGCACTGTCAGGCAATGAATCATTTATAGCTCTTTGACATGCATGCAAATATACACCAAATTGCAAAACCAATTATGAAACAATATACAGTCTTTTTTATCACTTCAGAAATCCAAAATTTCTATTTTAATACTGAAACAGAAGTAATGACTAATCAGAAACTTTGCTGGGTATGTTACTTTAAGGTAATTATATTAATTTGGTATAATTTACTGCAATGAAATGGGGAACTTTTGAATATCTGGAGCTGTATAAATTTGCATAAGTATTACATTTTCACAGGTTCATTTTCCTAACCTTTTAGATACCTCCTGTATTATGCATAGTACATATACCAGCCCTCACGTAATTTCAACTCAAAGACAATCAAATTTCATGAGCCATGAGTAGCTTACCATTTATCCTGCAGGCCATCATTTTATGGTTTTAAATAAAATACTTCTAGTGAGTAGAGGAGAAAGATCATTTGACTGACAGCTCTGGAGGGTCAAACTGTATTTGTTTACAAAATAAACAAAATATGTAGAGCAGAAACAGTGCATTGTCTCCCTCAACAACATGACTTATCATTGCTTTGGAGGCACCCCTCTGTTCTATTCCAGCTTTCACCCTTGTTTCTCATCAGTCAACTCTGTCTACCACCACCAGGTAGATCTAATTCCAACAGAGACGTTGAAGATTGTTTCAAGACATGACAAAAACCTGTGAGATGACAATGACTTTTGGCTCAGGTCATCAAAAAGCAGATACATAGTGCCTTCAACTAACTTTGTGTCCTCCTCTCTCACAGCAAAAGAGTTTGGGAACAGCTTCGAGTCCTTATTGCAGCCATTCAATACCTAAAGGGGGCTTATTAGAAAGATGGGGACAGACTTTTTAACAGGGCCTATTGCAATAGAAAGGGGGGTAATGGTTTAAACTGAATGAGGGTAAATTCAGACTAGATATAAGGATTTTTTTTTTTTTTTCACTGAGGGTTGTGAAACACTGACCCAGGTTGCCCAGAGAGTTGGTGGATACCCCATCCCTGGAGACATCCCAGGCCAGGCTGAACGGGGCTCTGAGCAACCTGATCTGGGTGAAGATGTCCCTGCTCATGGCAGGGGCTTGAACTAGATGTCCTTTTAAGGTGTCTTCTGACTCAAACCATTCTATGATTCTGTGAACATGACAAGGAAGGTAAAGTGCTGGGAATAGGATGTTTGCCTTATCTGACTTGCTAGAAACCAGAGGCCACAGATGAATATTGTGTCTCTTTCACACTTCATAATACACCCAGTGATCCCAGGATAACAAAGTGACTGAGTGCACAGACATCATCAATGCACCAGACCCTATTAAAAGACCATACTATGAAGCTGCAAACGGCAGAAGTAAATGCTATTGTAAACCCAGACTGACTGGAAGCTTGATTTCACAACATTTATGCAAATCAAAGAAGTAGTGTAAGCTCATATGCATCTGACTGTGTCTACCTTATCCTAAATAAATCCTTAGACACAGATTCTCATCCCAATACTCACATCTAACTGCCTGAATGCTCACACACTTTTCTTGGCAATGCAAAGAACTTCCCTGAAGCATTACCTATTGTACACTCCAGTAGAAACTCTGAACATGTGATTAAGTCAAATCAACATCAGGAAGAGTTATTCTTGTACTGAAGAATATCTAATACTCTTATCTTGCTATGAAACTTAAAAAAAATGCTTTATCTATACTGGATAAACTTTTGTCTAATGTTTTTCACCCCTGTCTGGTTATACTTTTGAGAATCATAACACACTGAGCCATTTCTATTCTCTTAATGCAGTTTTTCTGTTTGTCAGACTGCTGAAACTTGTCTGATCCTCGGAGAACTCATGAGATCATTGAAGCCAGGGCAGTCATGTGGAGAATAATCATGTGGAGACTGCACTTCTAAACGTTCCTCCAAATCACTACACCAAAACTTACAATTCATATTAGCTGTGAAACTGATTCTTGACTTGTCATGACTGGCATGATGGCTTTGAACAGAGGTACATGCTCTGGCTGTTACTTGAAGATTTGTTTCTACAAAACAAGACAAAGTGGTTGGAAAATGAGGAATTTTATTTATTTACTTATTCATTTTTTCTCATTCCCCAGTCCCTGAGCTGCTGTCTGGGACACTTGCCAATGGCGAAGGGTTGGCTTCCAGATGATGGATCTAGACTGTGCTGTTGTTGGCATCTGTGTGTCTGTTGGAAATGCTGTCAGCTCAGAATTTATGAGAGGTCTCCTATCAAGAAGCCTTTCATCATCAGTCAGTGGGAATTATTGTAGTGTTCTTGAGGGCATATGAATATAATTTTTCAACAAACCACCACTGGGAAAAAAATACTGAGAGAAAAGGAAAACAGAATCATAGAGCACTCTATCGAAAGGCAGAGAGCAGCCAAGTCCACTCCCTAAAGCGAAGAGTAGAAAGGCTGCTCCTGCTGCTCATGCACTCCATTTCAGGGAAGAAAGAAGGAAACATCTGTCCCAAGCCCCCTCCTATAAACCTGATCAAAAATCAATACTAAAATTGAAGGGAAAATGATAACTCAAAGAATGTCAATCAAGTGAATGACTGTACAAACCACATTGGTGGCTTTCAGCCCCAAAATGAGAAATTACAGTGATGGGAGCCAAATAAGTTCTTCAGCATACAAGTGTAATAGTAGCTGTGAAAGAGAAATGAATTCTCTTTGCTCGGTCTGCCTTTTACCACTCTACTCACAAATACTCTAAATTGGCCATAAAAACCTTCTTTTCAGTTACACAAGTCCAGGTGTGATTGACTTTTTCACAGTGATATGCAGAGAAACAAGGAGATTTGTAAAGAGAATGTAGCAGTCTGATTCTTTCCAATACATAAATATTGCAGAAAAATAGAAGGGAAAAAAAAAAAAAAGTGGAACTTCCTATTCAAATTCTATTGATTTTTCAGAAGGAGACAATTATTAGCTCAATATGAGCAATTCCTGATGATTTTCTTCAGGAGACTCCATCAACCTCCTGTCTCAAGTCTCATAAGAATCTCCAGATGATTTCATGACATTTTCATTGAACACCCACTGTGAAAAGATTGCAAAGATTTTTTGGCATCATATTTTAGGCCTAATCCCAAATTAAACTCAGTTTTGAACTCTATATTACGCTGATCATCGCCTTGCTGTACCCTGCATATGCCTGATCAAAAAGTAAGAGCCAAAAAAAAAGAAATATGTCAATGATTAAAGAAACCAGTTGTTGTCACACTATTGGCTACCAGGTTTTTTTCTTTTTGCTACAGCTAGGAAATCACTTAATTCTTTCTAAAGATCAGCCATCTATCTTCAGGCAACGGAAGATTAAAGACTTCATCAGTCATTATCACAACTGGTGCTCTGAACACACTGATTGAAGATACTTGTCATTATACCTCATAAAGAACAGTATATCAGCCCTCTTACTATTTCAGAATTATTATGTATTGGACATCTGCTCGAGCCCAAATCACAACTAATCACAATTTGCATAAGTAAGGCATTGAAAGTATCCTGTGCTTTTAAAACCACTCATTACAAACACATGAAAGATATGCTTTCCATACCACACTCACACCAAAGCAGAAAAGTCTGAGACCAAAAATGAAGCCATTTCTAAGTAAAATTAGCAATTCCAGATGAAATTCTGATGTAAACTACATTTCTGGAGTCTGGATTTGTGATATGGAGTAATTATAAATAAAAGCTATTTTAAACACTCTTTGTGATTTTTAAAATTTATTTATTTGATTTTTTTTTAATATATTAAACAATATATAGAGATTAACTTACATAATGAAGTTCTAAATCAGCAAAATCAGAATCTTAACTATGCTTTAAGTTTTAAAATCATCAGGTATTGTGTATAAAGCATCTCCCTTGGTATAGAGTTAAGAAAAAAAAAAAAAAAATTAAAAAGGCTTGGAAATTTCATAGCCCTCTAGACACAAAAGGTCTAGGAGGAGATAGAGACACTTTGTTGATTTCAAAAGGAAAAAAGAGAAAAATACAAATTGCCCTTCCTTGAAAGTACAATATAAGTTTCAGTCTTTTACAAAGTTTTAGTTCTTTGCAAAGCTAACACCTTGTTTTATGTCTTTTCCTCGCCTTGCCTTGTTTTACCTTCCCTCACTCCTTCTCCGTGTCCTCTCCCTCTACCTCCCATCTTTTTTTCATATGATTTTTTTTTGGGTTCAGGACACAGAACATGCCCTGGAACATACATAAATAAATAAATAAATAAAGAAACAGAAACAGGAAAAAATGGAATTTAGTTAGAAATATGGCTGCTGTGCCAATAAATATGAAAAAGGATAACAGGAGTCTCTACATTAACGTTCCTGTGTCTGAAGAGGAATGAAATTTGCAGCTATGAATTCCTCTTCTCCCAGCTAACCAGGGATTTCTGGGCATACTCCAATTCCCACAATGAATCCTACATGGACTGTTTTCTGATGCACTATCATCCTCTTTCAGGAAGTGGAAAAGTGGAATATTGTGGTCAAAAAGCCATTAACTGTACAGAAGAAAAGAAGAATGAAACACAGATGACTCCTATGTGACATAAAAATGTGGGTTTGAATAATGTTTTTGTGTTAGGCTGAAACAACCTAGGCTTTTCATATGTTGCTGAAAAGATGAAAATATTAGCAAACTGTCTGTGGAAAAGAACTCTTATCATCAATGCAATTTTATTTGAATGACACTCCTAGTTCTTGTATTATGCCAGGAATGAACTTTACGTCTTTTGGAGTAGCTACATCAGTGCTAGACAGAAAAAAGAACACTTCTTATCAAACATCAGTGCTTTATTAATACGAAGTTGTATGATTAATCATTTTGATTACTTAGAAGTCAATTTATCTGCAGTGCAACTGCTACCCAAGTGAAAATAAGATTATTGTGCATACAGTTTATTAATAACCCCCAGTATGTCATTGACTCAACTTGATTATAACACAGCGGGCATGTGATGCACAATATTACAAAGACACTAAAACAGTCTGACAACTCTAAATATGGAAGAGGTGTATGGTACATAATAAGACATAAAAGTCCTGAAGCGCAAGTGACCATTCAATTTTCAGTTCTGCAAGGAACATTTTGTTTTATTGTAGATGTAGGATTTGTAGGTATCTTTCAGCACCCAGCTCTGATGGCTGCTGAGATCACCTGAAAGCATGAGTCAGTGTGACGTTCAGATACAGACTTCGTAACATCCACCATGACCTCCTGAACTTCCTCACAGCCAAAAGCACTCTAGCAGATCCAGAAGGGAATTCAGGTGCCCCTGAGGGAAGCAAGTCACACACAGCCCATGTGTCAATTTCGCCACACTAGATCTCCCAAACCTGCAGTAGATACGGTCCTATTTTGAGCCTATTGTTATTCTACTGTGATATATATTCCCCATGAGTATAGGTTATAGGCTGAAGAGAGATTGAGAAAGTACTAGCACTTTTTCTTATTCTGCAGATTGCTTTCTACTAGTTTTTTAGAACACAAAAGCATTTTCCTTTTTATTTATCTGACAACAAAGATGTCATATTTCAATAAGAAATATCTTTGTTGTCTTAATTTTGCTTGGAAGAAAAAGTGTAACATAGATAGAAATAAAATATTGAAGAGGGAGGGAAGGAGGAATGGAAAAAGAAAAGATCCTGTTTCCTGGGTAGATTAAAATAGGATTAGTTACTACAACTACTTTGCTAATCCAACAGATGACAAAATTGTCAGCGTTGTTCAGAAGTCACTTGGGGAGAGCTAGGGAAAATGCACATGTACAGTCCAAAGCTGCTGGCATTTAATTAGTCTCTGCACCGAGAAGTCAGAAGTGCAGAACAAGAACCCTTCAGTATGTATTATTAAGTAGTGGCACTTCAGCAGCCCAAACACGGAAGATTAACTCAGGAAGTACCAAAAGGAGCTGACGACTGACGTGGACTTTCTTTAGAAATGAAGTCTGTCGCTTGCATTTTCAGTAAGGAAAAAGTAACTCAACCATGTTATCTAGATTAGAACTTCCACAGTCAATCTGTGAGCCTAAAACAAAACTTAGGTTTCTGAGGCACCCATGTTTTGACAGGAAGAAAAAGGTAAAATGGGGTGCATGAGCTAGAGATGACATCAAGACCAGAGTCCTCTACTTTGTATTTGAGAGATATCTGGAAAATATGACTTAGTAGTATTAACATCAGATTTTAGCACAATTCT
The DNA here is from genome assembly GCF_037038585.1 of Patagioenas fasciata. Taxonomy (NCBI): domain Eukaryota; kingdom Metazoa; phylum Chordata; class Aves; order Columbiformes; family Columbidae; genus Patagioenas; species Patagioenas fasciata. Next base: position 7,100,887 of record NC_092521.1, on the reverse strand, counting down.
GGCTTTCCTGAGGGCTTAGTACTACTGCAAATCCAGCTACTATTCTACTGAAGTGATGTGTTCAGATCTTTTCTGAACCATGTGTCATGGGTTGACCATCACCAGCCTGCAGGTGCCTACCAAGCTCCTCTGTCACTGCCCTTCCTCAAGAGGACAGAGGGAGAAAAATACAACAAAAATCTGGTGGTTCAAGGCAAGGACAGAACAGCCAAAACAGACTCTGCTTGGGGAAATTAATTTAATTTATTACCATTTAAACAGAGTAGGAAGACAAAGAAGAACAAATCTAAAACCATCTTCCTTCAGGGCACATCCACCTGCTCCAGCATGGTGTCCTCCATGGGCTGCAGTGGGACAACCTGTATCAACCATGAGCTGAAGGGGGATCTTTGCTCTGGCACCTGCAATATCTCGTCTCTTCCTGCTTCATTGAGCTTGGTGTCTACATAGTTGTTTCCCTCACATTTTCTTACTCTTCTCTCTCAAATCTGTACAGAGCTTTTTTTTCCCCTTTCTTAAATATGTTATCACAGAGGTGCCACCAACATTGCTGATGGGCAAGCCCATTTTGGCCAGTGGTGGGTCTACCTTGGAGGAAGCGGGAACTGACTTGAATATGGGGACAGCTTCTGGCACCTTCTCACAGAAGCCACCCCTGCCCCTATCTCCTTCAGCTTCCAAAACCTTGTCGCATAAACTAAATATGCCACACCATTAGTCCATCTACTGAGTATGATGGCTCTAGAAAGGGCAAAGTTTACTTTTGTCAGCAAGTCTGCTTCCTGACTTTGTTAAATTTATATCAAACTTATGAAAATGAATAAACTGCAGACATAGCAAATGTCTCAAGATGCAGTGAACCACTGATTTTCCAGGGGTTTTAAGCCATGTATCTCCTAGACCTGAAAAAGAGGGTGCAATAGGAATGATTTGGAGTTCCTATATATTACAGGCTTCTGCTCAAATTGAAATATTCTTGAAAAAATAATCTGGCTGCAACCTGGGGTGGGAAAAAGCATTTTTTGGTTTACTAACAATAGGTAAGCCTCAAATAATGAAAGTCTAAACTGTTTGCAGTCTTACAGAGAACTGAATAATCAGATTCTGTTCCCTAGAAAATACATCAGATGGAAGACACTTGCCCAAGAGGCACATCTTAAGAGCTTAAGCCTGGAGACTTCTGAGATCAAGGAAAACACAGAAATGTACATAAAAAGTAGAAGGATACAAACTCATCTTTGCAGACATGAAACAAAACAAAATAAAACCCCAGACAGACCAACATTAACTGTTTCACTGCATTTTATGATGCAAAAAGGAACTAAATAAAGTCTATTTCAAACTCATTTTCCCATGTCTTACTTCCCAGTGAAGCTTTGTTTGCCATGGAAGACAAAATATGTTAATTGTTCCAGCCTAGATTTAGTCAGTTGCATCAAATCAGAGTAGCTTGCAAATGAAAAAATGTGGTATATATTGACTTAAGGTAATCAACAGTTACTAATCTGCACATGCAGTTCAACCAAATATATACATAAAGTGAGTAGAGAGGTCTGCAGTTGACATCTAAAGAAAAGGGTAGGGTCCATTCTCATGTGCAGTGACAGTGACTGCAAAATTCTCCAAATCTGGACATGTCTATAATCCAGCTGAGGCTACATTTAACATGCAAATTCAAAAAAAAAAAATCTAGAATAGAAACTACAAATTTGTAAAGGAAAGTAAACTTGACCCACTGCAAAGCATTGCAGTCCTGTAAGAAACAACATTACTCCTCTTCCTTCCATTCCTTATAGCTGGATATAAACACCCACATAAACCAGCAGTCACAAACCGCTCACTTGGACTTAGGTTTAACCCCACAACAGTTTCTTTTCTAGCACTGAATTTTTATATTTTTATGTTACACCAAGAGAAATAGTCTTTACTGATTATCATACATCATGGATAGTGCATGCAAAAAGGCCATCACAGTCTATTAAATTAAAATGCTTAGATCAAGAACAGTTGCCAAGACTTACAGAGGTTTCTAAAGCAAAGCAAATGCATATCTGACAGTGTAAACTTCCAGAGGAAGACTGTGCAGCATTATATTTATGATTATTTGATGTGTGGTGTTCAGATCATCTGAAGTGCAGCAGAGTCCTAAAGCCAGTTCATGACAGAGTGCTTTCATTTTGGTATTTAATAGGTCACCTGCTAGGATAATAATTATACTCTCACTAAAAAAAAAGAGAGTGAAGAATTAGCCTTTCCATTTATCTTCTTACAACATAATTTTGTCCAGAAGATATGAAAAGTAGGAAAGACTCCCCAAAGAAACCTCTCTCTTGTGTGATGTACAGAGATAAAAAGATGAGTCTACAGAGACAAACACTTGAATTGGTCATTTTAATTTATATGATGTGACTATCCACCAGAGAGGCAGAGGTTGAGGTCAATTTGTTTGCCAAAAGCATACAATTACCCAATGGTTCAGATAGAAGCCGCAGGACAAACATTCTCTCAGTCTGAGTTAATTCCCTAGTAGTTTTGCACCAGCCGCTCAAGGCTAGCATATTTTTAACATTTATACAGAAGAGCTTTGACAGGAAAGGTTGAGGGAAGCTAAGGGCAGCATGTTAATCAGAACCCTTTAAACAGGGTTTCCTAACAAGTTAATTTCTGGGTTGAGTTTCTAGAACTGAGGAAAAATTTCTGATGGAAAACACTTCAAAGCTAGCAGTTAAAAAATTAATCATTGTTTTCTAAACAAACAGCTTTGTATTAGAAATTACCCAACAAGCTCTCCACTTCACCTGTGGTAAGTAAAAAGGTCAGACATGCACTAACTGTGGCACCTGCCTTGAGTAAGGCACCCTGTCGCCATCATGCACAAATTCAATACTCCAGACATAAACCCTACCTTCTCAACAACCTTACTAATGACTCAAGTCCTCTGGCGGATGAACATAAGACCTGAAAGCAAATATGTTTTACTGAATAATTAATTTTACCTTACAGCACACACCTGGTCAGATGAATCCTGCCTTAAAAGTGTCATTGTCAATCACAGGTATATACATATATCTTTAACATTTCTGAAATTATTCATATAGGTGGGGGTCAAACACTCAGGAACTGTGTATCCAAATGCCAGCTGGTTCACACAGAAATGTTCAAAGGGATCTTTTCTAACAAAATCCCCTACTAGAGATATAAGACAGGACATTTTCTTCACAGATAATGTGAACACTCTGTGTGACCAAACGTAAGACATCATTGTTCATCCTCCTTACCTCTGAAGAAGTAGGTTTGCAGTAGCCAGCTCCAAACACTAGATTTTCTAAGGACATACTGGACTGGTCTGGTCCTGCCTCCAGGTTTCCTTTACCAAGCCATGAACCTTTCCCTGGGCGAGCAAAACTAAAAGAAGAAAAAGTTGAGAAGAAAAATAATCAGAACCGTGTTGTTAGGGAAGAGGCATAATTGTGCCACTGTTATTTCCTTCCTTGGAATATGTTTGCAGTTTTGGTTTTGTTCTTGTTGGTTTTTGCTTTTATTTATTTCAAGCTGACATTGTAACTCCAGTATTCACTAGCTCAAATGATTTGAATGGAGCTCTCTTCCTTGGCGTTCACTCTCTGTCTTACAGATCTTTTTTTTCCAGCATAACCTCTCAAGAATACAACCTGTCCGTCTATCCACATAGATAATATTCATCCAGCTTCTCATCAGCTTTTATCTCGATTCATCCAACATTTTTCTCTCTGGCTTTAACCATATCAGCCTTCCTCTTTAAACTGTGCATGAAATCTCTTTGTTATCAATATCTTTTATTGATCATTCAAATATTTTAATACAGATTGTAAGTTTAGTTCCCCCTTCTCGCTTTCTCATGACATAAGCCTCCAGCATCAAGTTGACAAGATTTCAGCCCAAAACATGTATTTCCTTTTGCTGAGTGTAGTCCTTTCACTGGGGATATGTTCTCCTACACCTATGTGCAACATGAATTTGCCATCATCCAAATCCTTCCTCAAAAGTCTGAGAGAATTGAAGTTGTTTTAGTGCTGAGGTCATTACCTCTCAGTGATGACTATTATGGTTGCAGTGTTCCCTTCTAACTGTATCTTTATGTGTCCTATCTTATAGCATGAACCCATTAAGTGTGGAATACCTTGTTTGGTGTTTACTCAGCACTGAGCCCACCAGAGTCACGATGCTTAGCTGGGGTTCTCATTCTGGATTAAATCTGAGCAAATGTCTACATCTCAGTTAATGATGTAGGCTGCCTTAGTATTGCTGGAGAGGAACCAGCATTTTCAGGGTATGAGTCATCCCCTTCTGAAGTAGTGATTTCAAACAGATTAAACGAATTTCACTCTCAAAGTGCTTATTTCTCATTGTGTACTACAGAGAGAGGTTAGGGTGGTGCCTCATAAACAACTGAAGTTAGGTGGGATAAATCTCCTTGGTAGTCCCTGGGATAGTATGGTTTGCATATAAACTGCATCAAAATCTTAAGAGAAAAATCAGGCTATTTGTCGCAAGTACAATAAGCCAAATTACTGAATCTAAGTTGTGATGCAAGCAACCAAAACTGTTCTTAAAAAGCATGTAGGCAAAGGTGGCACTGAAATGATGAACTGCAGAGAAAAAAGAAAAACACATTTGCTGTTCATAAAGCCTCTGAGTTTGTGCCACAACTTTCAGACCGGCATCACCATCCACAGACACCTGATGCTCATCTAAACATCCCAAATTACACCACACCCAGGAGACCTGGTCTCTTTGGAAGAACAAAAGCTTCCAAGGTGGGGAGCACAAAAAACATTTTTAAACCATAATGCACCAGAACTAAAAGCCACAGGGCGGTGACATTCATTCTGCCAAGACTTTCCAATCTGAGGTTATTCCTCTGCCTAGATGTGTATCATGTGGTCATGTCAACTCAGATCAGCCAGAATTCATGGATATCTACACCTGATTCAGTTTTTAAGGACTGACAAGAATTCTGACTGCTGTACAGAAATACACACACACACACACACAAAGAGGATGCTTATGCTAAGGATACAAGACAAAAGAGAGAGGCAACAATACTTGGTATTACCCAAATAATAAGTAAGATTCAAATGTTCAGGAAAACAATGATGTGTGGAACATCTGAAAAAAAGAATCTCAAGTAAAATTGGAAATTGGAGAAGTTTTAGAAGATTAATCACAAATCCCTGCCTCACCTTAAACTGCTGTTTGTTATATATCCCCTAGCATTAATACACTGACAAAAAGGACATCCTGTAAGTGGGAGAATGGCGTAGAAGACTTTAACGTATATCTGGATTTACTTATGTATATATTAATTTATGTGATACAAGAAATTTCCAGGTGGCAGCTTCTAAGCAGCATGAAGTCTTTCTGTGCATTTCATACATGCAACATTTAAGATAAAAATAAATAAATAAACTAAAGCAATTGCAAACAGACAAGAGATAAACACTACTCTGAATAATTTCAGCTGTTATGGGATGATGGTTTTGCCCTGGTCTGCCGCAAAGGCTCAAGAAGCAGAAATAAAAAATGATTGCTGTGGTATCAGAGAAAGAAGCTTAAACAAATGTTGCCTGCGCACAAAATACTCCTCATTTGAATATTAGCAAAGCTTTCAAAGGTTTTAAGGGAGAGGAAAGCACTTTTTAATGCCTTATTTATTTATTTATCTTTCGCTTTTACAGCAAAGGAGGGATTTTAATCTCTTGGTTTTATGGAAATTGATTTCACATAGTGCTGTAAAACAAAAACCCTTTTTGGGAAACCTGCCAAAATCTGTTGAGGGAAACTTTAACTGGAGGCTGAAAAACTGTTGAGGTTCCCTGAATGCTTTCTGAAGTACATAATACTTGAAGACAATTTTTAATAACAATAATAGGTTAATTCACTGCATCAAATTTTGTTTTCTGTGTTTAGCTTTTCCAATGTTTCCTGCAACCAGGCACATTTGTATGAATCTCTCACCTTGGTGATTTATGACCATTTGAACTGTCTATTTCATAGCATTGATTTAATATCAACATTTAGATCCTCATCCTGTATGTTAACCATAGCTTCTATTTGGAGTCAGGATAAAAAAGTTCAAAAGAGGCAGTGTGAGCATGTCAGGGATAATGAACATGTGTGCAGAATTATTAATATTTTCAGTGAAATAAACAATTAATATTTGATTTTTTTTTAGCTGTGCTTCTGATGACCTTATCCATGACATATGTCTATCTTTCAGAGGACTCTCATAGTTCTTATAGCAGTCATCTGTGGACACATACTGTGGAAAGCCTCCTTGAAAAGTGCATTTTTTCCTATGATATAGCCTGCAAGATACCAGCAATCAAAATTTAAGAACTTTCTGACTCAAAGGCTATATTCAGGCAATTATTTCCAGCAGTCATGGCTATCTTCTGTGAATTTGTGTCCATACCTTTTTGATTAATACTTTTGGCCCCTATAACATCTTTTGGAATGACTGGCATTTTAATGTGCACATATAAATGTGCTGCAATTTCTGTTTTGGACCTGCTATTGGAGAATTTAACATGGAACTTCTTAATTCTTCTATGTTGTAAAATATTAAGTAATCATACCCTTTTTTTAATCTTCCGTGGACTACTCTCTAACATATAAATCAGACAACAGTTCCTCAACATAATAAATGCATTTGCCTTCATAAATGTTAATTTGCATGTGCTGTTGAAGTAATTCAGAATAAATGCTTTAGGCCAGTTAAATAAAATATAATATTGCCTCTGAGATTAAACTGTCCCAAAATGCAATATCCTTTTTAAGTTTTTTATTGGCTTTTTTTAAATAGAAGGGGTTATTTTTGTTTTTGTTTTTTATTTGCTTTTGGGTTTTTTTTGTAAGCAAAACTTAATTTCTTCCTGTATTTTAGTTTTCAGCAGAATGGTGCAAAAAAAACCCCTAACAGATACAGATCTTCTGACTCTCGCTTGGGAAAAAAAAATAAACCTACCTTGCATTATATAAAATGGTCAAACTGGAAAAAACAAAACAAAACAAACAAAAAACTAAAACAAAACAAAACTAATAACAACAACAATAATAATAATAAAAAAAAAAAAAACCACCAAAAAAACCCACAAAACCAACACAATATAACCTTCACATTTCTAGTTACAAGAAATTATGATCTTCTGACTGAATCAGGAGTGGAATTTCAGGAAATAAACTTGCAGCCCACTTAGACCAGATCTTATGGAGAAATCACTTATTTTTCCTCCAAATATTACTGATTTTAAAGATGAAAATTGTAATTAAGTCCCATAGAAATAAATCATCTCACAATCAAACTCTCATGTCTTCCACTAACAACACTGTTTGGATTTCACGAGGACCTTCCTTCTAACTCCCACAGATCAGGAGAGATGCAATGTACAACACTGATTTCCCTCAGCATTTTGATGGAAATCTTTCAGGTAAATTTTGGCAAATTACTTCTGGTTTGTGGCCATAGGACACCTGGATGATCTGTTATTTGGTTTTCATAGAATCATCATATGCTTTTGATTGGAAATTACCTTAAAGATAATCTAGCTCCAACCCCCCTGCCACAGGCAGGGACAAGTTCCATTAGGTGACATTGTGCAAATCCCCATCCAACCTGGTTGTGGGGAAGGGGCATCCACAGCTTCTCTGGACAACGAGTTTTAGTGCCTCACCACCCTCATGGTGAAATATTTCTTCTTTATATCTAAATGCACCCTCTTTTAGTTTAAAGCCATTATGCCTTGTCCTTTTGCTACCTGCCTTTGTAAAAAGTCCCTCTCTAGCTCCTTGTAGGTTTCCCTTAGGTCCTGGAAGACTGCTATAAGGTCTCCGCAGAGCCTTCTCTTCTCCAGGCTGAACAAACCCAGCTTTCTCAGCCCATCTTCATAAGAAAGGTGTTCCAGCCCTCTGATCATCTTTGTGGCCCTCTGGATTTGTTCCAACATGCCCATATCCTTCTTATGTTGGGACCCCAGAGATGGATGCAGGACTCCTGGTGGGGTCTCACAAGAGTGGAGCAAAGGGGCAGAATTACCTCCCTTGACCTGCCTGTCACACTTCTTTTGAAGCAACAGGATAGGGTTGGCTTTCTGGTCTGTAAGTGCAAATTACTGGATCATGTTGAGCTTCTCATCAATCAACACTCCCAAGTCCTTCTTCTCAGTACTCAGAGAACTCATCAGTTCTCAGTCCATTCTCCACCCAGCCGGTATTTGTTCTTGGGATTGTCCTGAACTAGATGCAGAACCTTGCAGTTGGCCTTGTTGAACTTCATAAGTTTTGCATGTGCCCACCTCTTGAGCCTGTCAAGGTCTCCCATTTCTTTCCAAAGAGGGCCCATATTTTCTCTCTGTAGACTTCCTTTTTGTGTTTGAGTTTCTCCAGGAGCTCCTTGTTCATCCATGCAGGCCTCCTGGCATTTTTACCTGACTTTCACTTTGTTGGAATGCATTTCTCCTGAGATGGGAAGAGGTGATCCTTGAATAGAACGTAGCTTTCTTGGGTGTCTCTCCTCTCCAAACCTTTATCCCATGGTACTTTAGCAAGCAGATCTTGGAAGACATGAAAGTCTGCTTTTCTGAAGCCCAGGGTAGTGAGCTTGCTGTGTGCCCTGCTTGCTGCCCTAAAAATTTTAAACTGCACCATTTCATGGTCACTGTAGCCAAGCCTGCCCTTGAGCTTCACATTCCCCATCAGCCCCTTCTTGTTGGTAAGAACAAGGTCCAGCACAACACTTCTCCTCATTGCCTCCTCTATCACTTGGCAAAAGAAGCTATCATCCATGCATTTCAAGAACCTTCTGGATTGCTTGTGATCTTCTGTGTTGTCACTCCAACAGATATCAGGATGAACATTCCCCCATGAGGAGCAAGGCTTGTGAACATGAGGCTGCCCCTATCTGTCTAAAGAGGGCCTTGTCTGTTCGTTCTTCCTGCTTAGGTGGCCTGTAGCAGACCTGCACTATAATGTCATCTGGCCCTGCCTTTCCTCTAATCCTGACCCATCAGCTCTTGGCTGACTCCTCATCTATTCCCAGGTGGAGTTCCATGCACTCCAGCTGGTCACTGACATAGAGGACAACATCCCCTCCTTATCTCCTCTGCCTGTCCTTCCTGAAGAGCCTGCATCCTTCCATTCAAGTCATAGGAACCATCTCATCACACCTCTGTGATGCCATATTATTTGAGAATAATATGTGGATATTTACAGGTTGCGTTCCCCTAGACATGTTTCTCTCTTATGCAAGGAGTTTCACTGAGGTTGTAATCAGTGACTGTAAAATAATCTGACCTTCTTCTGTAAATCTGATAAGATTTATTAAAATATGTTTTTAATGGAGATACAAACTTCTTCCTAGATCCCAAACAGAGTCAGCAAGGAAATATTATTTAAAATCTGATTATTTTGATTCCTGGAAATTGCTGGTTTATTTGTCCTGGACAATCTCAGTTGCTATAAAACTTCAAAGCAGGTAAAATCATGAAATCATGTGGAGAAATTTATTTAGTTTTGGGTGGTTCTTTTTTTTTTTCTTTTTGATTTGATTTTTTTTTTTTTTTTTTTTAAAGTTTGACTCAGAAATAAACAGGTTTATCTTAAGTGACTTTTGGCTGGTAGCTCTTGAGAATGGCATCTCAAAGTAGAGGTTTGTCTTTGTAGATACGTAACAAACAGTAACAAATACAATAAAATTAAGAGAAAAAATCATCCAGTTATTATGCAAGAGTTCTTAGAGAAAAAAATAAAATGGTATTATTTTAATAAACATTATGGAAGGAATGGCTTTTTACTCCATAAATATTCCATTTTCTTTCTATATATAAATTTACTCATAAATGAGATCCAACTGGAAAAATAAGCATGAACTTTGCCACTCAGGATTACATCTGTGGCAGTTTCAGATACAAGCTACCCTTAAGTAGGTGTCAACTACACATGAAATTGTAAAAAAATTGCCCTGCATGGTCCACACCCAGATTAAAGGTGTACAGGGCACTGCAGCATGTGTATATATAGATATATTAGTCATGCTTTTGAGGAACAGTGGGATGCCTGGGAATAACAAAATTTAGGTGAGATAAAATTGCTCAAGGGTGGTCAGAGTTGGCCTGGTTCCTCAGTGCAGTGGAGCAGAGCAGATCTAGGTCAGGACTGAAACCTTCAAAAACCCTGTGTCCCTTTGATTCTGTTTTCTCTTCCCAAAGTAGAACAAGCTCAAAGCACTGAGAAGTTCAGTACCCGCGTCTTGGTTTCCCCACTTGCAAAATGTGTATTGTGTTATTTCCCCATCTCACATGCAACCAAGAACATTTATTGTTTCTTCTACAGTGATTCGGATGTGGGTAATGAAGAATTCTATGTTAACAAGTAAAATCCTGAATATCTACTTTGGTCTTCACACAGACATGCATATGAAAGAGAGGAAGAGACTAGAAATTTGAGGAGAATCCAGAAAGCTGAAGAAATTAACCCCCTTTCTTGTGCAAACAAGAGAAAACAGGATTGCCAGCTGCCTGTGATGAAGAATCTTGTTTATTTGCAGTGATTTCTGTTGTTACTTTGTTTGTTTGTTTTTCAGATTGAAAATGTTTTCAGCAGAAGCCCAAGACCCAAAGTAGGACTGCAGATACTGTGACCATCAAGTGATCTGGATTCCGCTTAGCCCTTAGACAACGCATGGTTTTGGGGACACCAGTCTGGACAGATAGTAGCAGTCTGGTACAGAAACACTGTTCTTACACTTCCAGAAAGCCTTCAGGGGAAGAAATGGGACTGGACAGCTTTTCAGAAGAAGAGATGTTAACCAGGTCCTACTGTCCATGCTGGTTAACAGGAAATGCAAGATATTGTTTTATTGTTTTCAGTGTGAGAAATTATCTGTGTAGGGGAAACTTTGCATTTGTGTACTTGTTTCAGAGATTATTTATGAGCTGTATTTTTAACTTATCAACAGCAACATACGCCAGCTCCTCTCAGGAAGAAGTAGTACAGAGGTCTATGGAGTTAGTGAAGGGAGTAACTATGTTTCTTGCTGTTTGCTTCCTAAATGAGTCCAACATAAGAAAGGCACTGAGCTTGCAGCATGCCTGAAACTAAGTAGATCTGTACATCATAGACATGTATGCATCCCTTTGGGAAAAGCAGAAATATTTCTTGAAGTCTGAACTATACTGGAACAAAGTGCCTTTTCTAACAGCTGATGCTGGACAAGGAACTGCTGGTTCCACTTATAGATGGGACCAGTTGTGAAGCCAATTACAGGGAGTTAGAAGAGAAGCCAAAACCTCAGTCCAGAAACCAGACTAATCCACGCAAAACAGAAAGCTGGAGTGCAAAAATCCTAACTCCTCCTCATCTTCTCCTGCAACTGTCTGCTCACATTTAGCCTCTGGAGCTTAGGTAAGAGAATAAAAAATATATTTGGGCAGTGGGGCCCGTGCATTCAGCAGGGTAGTACTCTCAAGCCTGAACATTGTTCACTTTTTCTGTTTATCTTTTGGCAGACTTGCAGGGGCCCCTCTACTCTGCTATGGGGAAATGCCCCTGCAGTCCTGCATCCAGCTCTGGCGCCCTCAGCACAGGACAGACATGGACCAGAGGAGCCACAGAAACGATCACAGGGATGGAACAGCTCTGCTATGAGGACAGGCTGAGAGACTTGGGTTGTTCAACCTGGATAAGAGAAGGCTCTGGAGAGACCTTATTGCAGCCTTTCAGTACTTAAAAGGGACCTATAAGAAAGATGGGGACATACTTATCAGCACAGCCTATTGTGATAGGACAAGGAGTAATGGCTTTAAACTAAAGGATGGGAGATTCAGGCTGGACATGAGGAAGAAATTTTTTACACCAAGGGTCACAAAATACTAGAACAGACTGGCCAGAGAGGTGGTGGATGCCGCATTCCTGGAGACATTCTAGGCCAGGCTGGACATGGATCTGAGCAACCTGAGCAATGTTCCTACACATTGCAGAGGGTTGGACTAGGCAATTTTGAAGGTCTCTTCCAACCTAAATTATTCTATGATTCTATGATCTCTGTCATCCTGGGTAAAATGAGGTTGTCAGAGGCAAGCCTTTTACTTTCCAAAGAGAACTGTCATTTCTGTGATGTTAGGAAAATGTGTCAATCAGTTCCTGCTCTAGACTTTCCTTTTCCCAGATCCCAAAAGTAGGAAAATATTTCTCCATGATCTGCAGCTGCCAAAAGCATTCAGTGCAAACAGCACTGCCCTGCACATCAGCAGTCACTCCACGAGGACATGACAATGTCCTGCTGTGCCTGGCAAAAGGGTTTGACTGTAGGGGAAGGTGCAGTTGGGGTGAAGCAATGTTTCAGGTCAGAACAATAGCTATCACAACCACTGCACCCTACATGCCTGTTCTCCCCTGTTATTGCACTCCTGCCTGGAAATCCAAATTTTTGGACTCGGCCCAGGGCAGTCCAGCTTTCCCAAACACTTCTGGGGTGTAAGAGAAGATGAAGAATTCAAACTAGAGAATTTGAAGGATCCAAAGTAAAGAAGTAGAAGTAGAGAAGTCAAAGAACTCTAAAGGTAGAAGTGAGAATATTTAACCAAGCTTTGCCACAGTGCTCAATCAGGATAAGTCAAAGCACCCAGCCCCTTCACTGCTGCTCAGAATCCTTTCTCCAGCAGTGTTTCAGAGGAATGCAGCTGACCAAGGAGCCAAGAGAGGAGGTGATACAAGTCCCAAAGCATCCCAACATGTTCCTGGTCATCTCACACTGGACCAAGTAAGGGTGGTGCAGAGGCAGCAGAGCTGGAGGTAAGTCAACTGCAAATCTGCCTCATCACCTTCCTACTCAGCCTCTCACCTCCTAAGAAAATGCATAAAGCCATTAGCAGCTGCCATGAATTGGGACCCCAGGAAAAAGCTGAGGGTTATACTCTTTAGAAGAAATGAATTGCAAAATTCCCATCCAGAATGCTGCAAAGGATCATAGAAACATGAGTTTCACCGATTCTCAGTTTGGTGAGAGGTGAGGGCTTCAAAGTATCAAATTCAATGTAATATTTATTACATAAGAATTATTAACCAGGACAAACATCAATATCAAAATGTTCACTTGTCAGAAGACAGGAGGTAATGGAGGCACCCTGGCAAGCTTTGCCCAACAGGAGCTATTTGTGGGTGTAATTTACCCTGCAGGGAAGGCCTGAATCAGTCTTGCTACTTTCCCTGCTGTTTTCACTGCTTAAATACAGGCAACAGCGAAGGTCTTTGGGGAAGAGTATCTAATTTTCCAACAGAGAGAACAAAATATGAAAAGCTCAGTCCACAGGGCATTTGTGAACAGATAGCTGTGCTTCAGGCAAGGTTTATTTCCAGGACAACTTTAGGACAGCAGTGAATATCAATTTTGCATAATGTGTAATATTTATTTACAGGGTAGATCTAGAACTGTTGTTCTTTTACATTTATGTATATACATATTTGTAGAAATAATACGTATGTACATGTAAAGTACATACTAGGATGGGACAATTCAAGGAAGAAAAGGAAAACCCAGTGAAATACTGTATAGACCTTTTTCTTCCCCAAACAATGTAACTATTTGGTGTTTATTTTTTTCTATTAAGTGACTAAAAAAAAAAAAAAATATTCCAGACATTTGGCCTCTATTTTGTTACAAAAGTGAATTCCTGACTTTACAATTATTTTTTTTAATGTTCCTAATAAACTCGAATCCTAAGAGAGAAACAGGAAAGCTTTGAGATGTGAGAAAAGCAAATAAGATTTAGTTGGCTAGTTTTGTTGCAGAATGCTTGGAACTGATATTTCTTCTACACTAGTGTCTTCACCCTGATTTATATTTAGAGAAAGCATGTCATACAAGCTCTTTGGGTTTTGAATATTTATCAACAAGAGGATAAATCCTCAGTATGACACTTTAAAATTACTTTACTGGCTTAAGCAAATGAGACTCTGTACTATGTTGTCCAAAAAACTTCTTTCACTGCATTAAGTAAAGATATTGTAAACTTCATAAATGTGGACAAAATAATAATTTAAAAGCTATAATAATCTGACTTCAAAACAGTTGCTCATCATGTGATTTATGCCTAATAACAGTAACAAGTCTCTGCAGCTCCATTCATTAGAGGGTAACAAAGCACTGAAAACAGTCATTAAGTCTGATAACTATTGTTCTTTCATCCTTTTATGTAGTAGAACAATGGGTAAATTATCTGAGGAAAACTGTCTGGTTAAAAGCAGTCTGTTACAATCTAATTCACCATTTAAAAAGTCAACACAGTACAAGAGAGATACAGCAGTTACCTGTATCTCAGCAGCAGAAGACAGATGTGTCAGTCTGATGTACCAATATGACTCTCATCACTGTCACAACTCAGCTTCTTACAGTCTTAATTCATTTTGTGGCATCATGTACAAGCAATGTTTTTGCACAATCGGAGGAATGAATCAAAGATTCAGAGAAAAAATAGTCTATACATTCATCTTTTCTTTCTGACACAGTGGTTTTTGCATATTTGTCGAACTTAAGAGTCTCCTGATCACTTGGTAAACAGCAAGGCCTTGTTGGAGTGAGGGAAGTTGAACAACACTGAAAACTGCATTTTGCTTCGGGACCCAAGGAGCTCCCTCTCTCTCAGAACTCCTTATCTCAGGCTATGACAAGATTTGACACAAAGTAAATTGCCAGAAAGACCTTTGCTTCCCCTTGCCTGTTCTAAATATTAGCGGATATTGACCTCCAGCCCTGTTTTATTTGAAGGAGGCCTGAATTATTTTCTTGTCATTATGAATCAGATAACATAAATCACACCTAGACCCCATGGAAGCTAGTATTACACTGCTGCATGGTTAAATCAGATGATGCTGTAAAGGAGAAATTCAACAGAGCCTTATCTAGTACTGACTTGTTCATACCTCCTTCTAGCCATGTTATGAATTATGCTAAAACACAGAGGCCACAGATGAGATGAGCATCCAGCTGTCCTAAATACTTCACAAAATAACAAGGGGGGGAGAGGAGGGAATGTAAATGCTCTCAGTTACTTTTAGACTAAAGAAGAAAAACAGCCAGCAGGAGAAATTTCACCTTCCAGTCGTTACACATGGGGAATAGAGAGATTAAGTCTAATCAAAACTTGTGAAGCTCTTCCCACAGATTTCACTAGTTTTTGATCAGTCCTCTGGTGTCTTATCAGGGCAGGAACCTGTGTCAGAGGTTGACTCCAAACCCCCATCTCCAGAATCCTAGCCCTGGACCAAAAAACTTGGCATTAAATTATCCTCTCTGCTTCTCTGGTACCATAAGCAAATGCACTCAGAAGAGGAATCTCCTTTCCCTTTCAACAGACATTTCTGTGTCCTTTACCTGATCAGCGGCTGGTGTAATGCTACCAGTGATGCGTGCACTGTGACGGATATCACTGACAGGTGGAAATAGTCAAACATGACAGGAACATGGTGGTGCAGACCTCTCCGGGGGTGGAAGTGAAGACACAGTGTACGGCTGCTGATCAGGGGGATCGCTGGAACGTCTCTTAGCCTGGAAGAGAAAGAGGTTTACAAGGGTTGGTAAAAGCTTGTGTTGTCAAAGTCTATAACATGCTATAGGCAGCAGACTGGGAGATGGCTTGAGGTGAATTTATATCACTCACTAGATTCAAGAGGGTTTACACAACTAATGAGTATCTTGTGTTGTATTTGTGCCTAGCATAACTATAAAAATAAATACAAAATAAATACTACAACAAAAATGAATACAAAATAGCAAATGATAAATATCAAATGTGTGTATATATATATAAATAAACTGTATAAAAGACAAACACATGTGATGCAACTCCAGCTTCCCCTGGTCTTTGATGTCCACCTATGTGTTAGTTCTGGGGACATCAAGAAGTAGCAGAATTACATGCATCTAGCAAACTGCTCAGCTTACGAGTGTTCATAGCCTGTTCACAGCCTTCCCCTCTGCTCCGCCCTGGTGAGACCCCATCTAGAATATCGTGTTCAGTTCTGGGCCCCTCAGTTCAAGAAGGACAGGGAACTGTTGGAGAGGGTCTGGTGTAGGGCAACAAAGATGATGAAGGGAGTGGAGCACCTCCCTTATGAAGAAAGGCTGAGGGAGTCGGGTCTCTTTAGTTTGGAGAAGAGGAGACTGAGGGGTGACCTTATTAATGTTTATAAATATATAAAGGGTGAGTGCCATGAGGATGGAACCAGGCTCTTCTCAGTGGCAAACAATGATAGGACAAGGGGCAATGGGATCAAGCTGGAACACAAGAGGTTCCACTTAAATTTGAGAAAAAAACATCTTCTCAGTGAGGGTGACAGACACTGGACCAGGCTGCCCAGGGAGGTTGTGGAGTCTCCTTCCCTGGAGACATTCAAAGCCGCCTGGACACATTCCTGTGCGACCTCACCTAGGCGTTCCTGCTCCAGCAGGGGAATTGGACTAGATGATCTTTTGAGGTCCCTTCCAATCCCAAACATACTGTGATACTGTGAACAGCTCACTACTTGTGATTTAAGTGTAAGAACAAAAATAGCAAGCAATTTGTGAGAGGTAGAAACAGTCCTGTGCCAGAGAGCTGAAAATATTCAAAATACCTTTCCAGATACCTGATCTTCTAGAAAAAAAAAAAAAAAAAATGCAATAGGTCAAAAATAAAAAGAGTAGGTGAAGTAACTGCAGAGAAACAATACAAGTTGGACTGGCTTCTCATTTTTTTCAGTAAATAGAAACAAAGACTTCAATTTAAAGTTTGGTTACAACTATTCCAGAATAACTTTCCTAGTTTGCGGTCAACCACATGACATCTAATTCACTTTGTAGGGCAGGAGGCTGAGACGTAAACCTGAAGTGTGCTTAACTATATCCTCTCAATGTAAGTGAAACTCACTTCTGAAAAATAATTGGTTTACAGCATTAAAGAACTTGCTCATAGAAGCCAATTGTTTTCCAGAGCTAAGAAAACCTATGATGAGATGGTTGAGTATGATACATGGTTAGTTCCAAGAAACGTTTGAATGAGATTTGCAGAATATTCTTTTATAAAAAAAACACCAATTATGTTTATAGTAAATAGGATTAATCATTCAGATGATAACAGAAAATAAATGTACGTGTTAGAGCACAATTTCATAACTTGAAAGTTTCAGTTCTTTTCATTTTTAGCTACCGTTTAATGTTTGTTTTGCCCTCTTCCAGACCCATCAGCATCGCAGCTGATGGCTGATGGTCCAGTCCCACCTGCCTGAGAGAACAAGTTTTCAGTTTTTTTTATCTTCAAGATAAAGGAAACGTTCTTGAAATTTGTTTTGGTACCCTGTGGATATTAATAAAATCACATGGGGACAGTCTTGGCATGAAACACAGCTCAGATGACTTCTCTGCATCCCCTCCCACACACCCATAAGTTCTGCTGAAGTAATTGGAAGCCTATTCTGTGATTCAGAGAGGCCTGAATAACGTTCAGGATCACACTTTGCACTATGTCTCAGGAAGGGATGCAACTCCCACTTCACCTAAGTTACGGAACCAAATGCAGTGAGAAGAGACCAAAGTCAATGGGAAGACTTTCCTCCTCAAATATAGAGACAGCTTTGGTTCTTATACAAGTTCTTTGTATGTTCATACACCCATCTTCAGCAATAAAATATTTTGTTATCTCCTGAGATAAATGCATTCCTGAATCACAGTCCCTGCTCACATGGAGGTCAGTCCTGATATTCCCTTTACCAGCAGCAGAGATAGAGCAACACTTAACACCTTTGAAAAAATATGCTTAAAGGAAAAAAAAGTTCCTTTAAGGAGAAGTATGAGAAACACTCTTCAAATACAGAGAGCAGAAATAGAAAGACTTCAATATTGAGACAGAGAAAAGACTTATCAAAGCTATCCCTTTTTCCAAAGGACTTCCACTTCATCAAAATAGCTTCCCAACTTAACAAACTCCTACATTACCAACTGAGCTTTCAAACTAGACTTACTGTTGTTCACTGTCAGTAAAGTGCAGGTCCAACTTGAGCTGAAAATCTGCCTCACTCAATGCGTGTTCCACCTACAAAAAGGGAAACACCAGGTTATATTTATAATTTGACTTCTACAACATGAAGGTAAAGGTGGTTGGTTTTGTCTGATAAGAGCAAAAGCAAAAATACGTGGCAACAGCAGCATCTCACCATAGTGGCAGAAAGGAATAAATGAAGTAGTAAGTCAAGGTAATTGCTGAAGGAGTCAAAGGGAACCAGAGCAGCCAGAAGTGTTAACTGCTCCCAGGTGTCCTGTCATGTAAAAAACCAAAAATAATAAAATAAAATAAAATAAAATAAAATAAAATAAAATAAAATAAAATAAAATAAAATAAAATAAAATAAAATAAAATAAAACATAATAAAATCAAATAAAACAAAGTAATCACTCCAGACAAGAGTAACCAGAGTGCATAGAGCAGTGCATTTGCTGGGTCAGCAGAGTATTTCTGAAGCTGAGCTCCCTCACTGAGTTAGTATTCAGTTGGGTTATCTTGTGAGCTGAATGAGAACAAGGATCAGGTTTTCTTGGTTGAGAAATAGTCATGCATCCTTCTGGTTACCTACCTGTAACTGATGTGAGATTCAAAATCTACAGCTTAAACCAATTAGAAATGGTTGAAATAGTTCTGAAAACTTCTCATCCTTATAATTAGATTTCTAGTTTGTTTCTCAGCAAACTGAGGCTTTCCTGCCTCCCCGTGACTTTTTCTGTTCCTGGATAGATTCCTGGAGGAAGTTTGTAATTGATTCTCACATAGATCATTTTCCTTGAAAAATTCAAAGGCTTTTGTTGTTTTTAAAGCTTAAATTAATGGAAGTTTATCTGTTCACTTTGTTGCAGGGTGCTGAGCAGATTTATATGTGGTACAATTCAGCTTGCCGAATACACCGAAGATACCGTGTGGGATCATAAACCGAGTCATTAGTACCTTCATCTAGTAGGCCCCACCAGCAAGATTATCCTTCTTTTATTGTCAATAAAATAATTTCATTGGATTTTCTGAAACAGAACATGAAGGGAGCTGTCAGTCTGCATCTTCATCTGGAAAGGATTACATTGGATAACAGTCCCAGTTTGACACATTTAAAGTAACTATAATAAATTGAAATAAATAAGTTAGAATGGAAGACGGATTAATCTGCCCAGCAGTTTTTCCTTCATTCTTTTTAAATGTCTTCTCCTCCAGCAATGCAGAATAAAATATATATATATATATATTTTATTTCTGTCAATATGAACAGAATATCACTCATTTTATTAACCAAATATGTGGGGTTTGTTTTTTTTTTGTTTGTTTGTTTGTTTTGTTTTGCTTTGTTTTTCTGTGAGTCTAAATGTTCTTTATTGAATACCACAGTACAACAGGAGATGCACATGAATGCACTTGGAAATGTAGAGTTGTTCACTGGGGATAGGGTATTATAAATACAGTTCCTTTTTACCCATTTTTTACCAAAAAAAGTGAGGTGGGACAACTGGGTTCTGCTTTTTATCAGTGGAAATCAGCCAGCAGGTGCACACAGTGAGATGACCCATCCAGAGATACATATCTGAAAAGGACAATTGATTTCTGTTTGTGCCTGTCTCTTTCCATTTAAAATAGTTAAAGTCTACAGAAACATATTCATTTAGATACACTTGAATTTTAGATGACTTAATTTGGGCAGGATGAATTCTACTTTTACCTGCTGATTATCATATTCTTAACAACAGACCATATGAAAAATGCACTCAAGACAAAGTCAAAGGCATCTATCCTGCTCTGAGAGGTAGGATTGATAAAATTCATAATACAAAGAATGTTCAGCTAGGTTTTGCAAAAGTGGAACTCCATCTATAGTGTGTGTTGTTTTTTTTTTTTTTTTTTTTTTTTGTTGAAGCAAGAAAATTGACAGTCAATGATTGATTGCACTTTGAGAAAATTATCGAAGATGTAAAATTTAAACCTTTGTGAAGTAATATGCTATTTCTTTCTAGAAGCACCACAGGCACAAGATGTGATGAGAAAATTCCAACTTTTGTTTACTGAAAATGTGCATTCTCTTTTGTGTTTGTCTCAAAACACCTGAAAGTATGTCTTTCAGGAAAAATTAAAAAGAAAAAAAAGAAAAAAAGAAAAAAAAAAAAGACAGACTTTTTTTCTTTTTTAATAAGTCGTTGTCACTTAAAATCACATTTTCTGGAATCTGCAAAGGAAACAATCATTATTGAAGCTACAGTCTGAATTTAAACTAGGAATTCAACTCAAGTATAATGCTCCAGACAAAGCAAATATCATCCTTCAACAGAGGGGATGAAATTTTGGGTCTGTGCCTAATACTGCTGAGCACCTGCAACTGCCACTGAAATCTGAGTCTGTGCTTAAAACAAGCTAAACAGCCAGTGGCACTTGCTCAAAACACCTTGAGGCAATGGGCAGATGTCTGAGAGATTTGGTGATATTCATCACTGCATGGGGTAATGCATTAAGGTGAAAATATAGGATATTTTTAATCCCAAAGATATGTTGAAATCATACAGCTCGGATTAGTGCAAAACTTCACATAAAATCAAATCACAGCTCTCACTATAGGGATTACATAGTTCCCTTTGTGTATTGGAGGTGTAAATATTAAGACAAGTGAAAATTGCACAGTTGTTTGAAAATTGCTGGACTCTGCATGAGAAAATATCATTAAAAGGTTTATAGTATGAGACACAACAAAATTACTTACACGACACAAGCTACTATACAACTTTGATACCTGCTGGACTTTCCTGTGTTTTACTTTTTTTTTTTTTTCACTTATTAATAGAACAACAGGTGCAGAAGAGCCTTTACATGGGAAAATTAAATCACCTTTCCAGAGCTCATACAGAAGAGTCACTGAAATTTCTATTATTTCTTAGTCTCTTATTTGAAATAACATTGTCCTTAAATGAAATATTGACTGCTTCTTTTAGCTTTGCTGGGACTATAATGGTATTTTCCACAGTTGTAATTTACAGACTAAAATTTTCCAGAAGTCTCATAGACTACCAGATTTTTTTTTTTTTTTTTTTTTTTTAAGAAGAAGAAACCTTTAAATTTTCACACTAACATACTTAAGAAACTGGCCTGAAAAAATTCTCTGGAATATAATTAGTGTATGACAAGCTAAACCAAGCAGCATCCTGCCAGATACTTTGTGAAAGGTCTTTGATTGTTTTTTTACAATATTCTTTGACCTCTCAGCTGTGTTAATGATTAAAATCACAACTCATGAAAGAGAAGATAAATGTTTGTGTTCGTGGGAATATATGAATACTAAACAAAGAATTCTGTTCTGTTTTGTAATATTTCATATACCCAAAAAAAAAGGGACATTCAGAACATCTGACATCTGGGCATTTCACATGCTGACCTTGTCTCCAGTCAAAAATAAAATAAGTAAAACCAGTTAGATATTTTGGAAACTTTATTTGAAAAAGTACATGCATTTCATTTTTTTCCACCTAAAATCAAACAAGGGCATAATTATTCTTGTTATTTCTGATTTGATTAATTCTTCACTGTTTGCATCAACTTAATATTCTTCTGCATTTTCCCATAACATTGTCTTATGTCCTGTGGGAAGTGAACTCTGCATATTCCGGATTCAGTTCTCCTTTGCTAGGCTACGCTTACATTTCTCTTAGTGCTCCCACCTTGCACTTTGAAGCTTGTGCAAAAAAGACCCCATATTCATCCATGAGGACACACAGTTTTCCAGAAGTGCTGTCCAGTGTTCAGGCTGTTTTCTAACCTCTGCCTCTCTTGCAAAAGGACTACACTGATAGGGAAACACATTTAATTAAACACTGTTTCCAAATCTCTCCAATAAAAAAACATTTTTATGATAAAAATGAGTATATTAACACAATAAAAAGTATATACAGAGAAAAGTACTCCAATTTTTATTGAACTGTCCTAGAATAAAGTGCATTATTCCAGTTTTGAATGTTAGTTTTTCAGGTTTACGTTTACATCTTTGGTTTAGCTTTTAAGAGTTGTTGTAGTAGTTATAACTGAAGTTTCCAGCATTCTCGTGATGTACTTCCATAATATTTAACTGCTTATCCAGAATGTCAGATTGGATGATCTGGAGGCCCCATCTCACTTAAATTTTATCTGAAAAGTACAAAATCTAATATACTGTTATATCTCAGCTTTGTCCTCTTCCTGCTACTAAATTGTCCCTGAATAGAGCCAGCAAGCAAGGAGAAAGACAAGTTACCTGTTTTATTGCTTGATGAAAAAGGCAAAGCTCCTTCTTTAATAAGAATGAAAGTAAGAGCTTATGAAAATAAATTAGGCTTCTTTGTAACACTAAAGGCTGCCTCAGCCCTGCAATATTGTTTCCTATGAATTCAAGGAATGCTGCATTCTGGGATAATAAAGAAAAAGGCATCTAATAAAGCAGAGAGTTTTAAAGCACCATTTATATGGTGAAAGGTATGCTTAGTGCCACTTCTAGGCAGATAATCGAGCCTTCCTCCATTTGATGCCAGACAAAACGATGCATTTCCGTATTTAAATTTATGTTGGGTTATGCAAGTGGAGGTGAAAAAAAGTAAAAAAAAAAAAAAAAAGGTAGCAAACAAAACACAGTAACACATCATCTAATGTGGAGATGCACATTGGTTTTTTGTTTGTGATTTTTTAGTACTGAATCCATCTCAGCAACCTATTTCATCGACAAAACTACCCTAGCATTATGAAAAGAAAGCATACTTCTTCTTTGTTATAGTATTTGATAATTCCAGCTCTGTCAGCAGAAACTACATGGAGCATACTAACTCTATACTTCTGTTATCCAGTCTAACTTTCTTGTCTATTTATCACATCTTCCATTTACAAAAAAGCCATTAACAGATTCTTCACCCTCAACCAAAAAAACTCCCTATATGACACAATTTGTACAAAAAGGACTTGCATCTGTTGTGTGTTAAACAAGATAAGAAATTAGGAATGGAAATAGTTGTTGAAACCCTCACGAATCTCAAGGTGTTTTACGCATGCTACACTTCAAGGACCTCATCCAACATATGAGATTATGGGATAGAGATGCAAAGCCATCATTAAGCAATAACAGTGAATATGGCAGGTTTCTTCTGAGTAAGGTGCCCTGTGAAGTGGCACATTTTGGTCTCTCCCATAGTTATATCAAATTTGTAAAGTTGTGGAGGACAAGACATCAAAGCAGAAAAAAGAGGCGTGGGAGCATGAGCAAAAGTGAATTGTGCTAATCTCTTCAACATGCAAAAAGGTTTACACACCTTTATTTTTGCATTTGATTCTTTAGAGTCTCTTCAATAATTAATCTGGGACAAACAGACCTGTTTCTCCTCTTATTCTACACCCCTGAAAACTCTAGAGAAGCTTCATCACACAGAGATAATGGAGCTTTCTCTGTGCAAAACCATTCTGCAAGTACAGAAGTGGGCAGTTGTCATTTTCCCAGGAGACCTCCTGTGGAAAGACAAGCGTGATGCACACAGCAGATCAAGAACTGCTAAAATTTGAGGGGAGGGACTTTTAATCAGAGATGTTCTTCTAAGGAAGGATAAAATTAATATTCAATTAAGCATGTTGGTACATACTTCTCATGAATATTTATAAATTTGCATTTAGTTATTTTTCATATAAGCACAAAACAACAATTCTAGGGAGGAATAAACTGATGACACCGTGTTAAAAAAAAAAAAAAGTCACCAAGAAAAAGATGGGAGGGAAGGAGAAGCATGTTAAATGAGCTTAAAGTAGATTCTCCAGCTGTTTTAATTTTGATCTATATGTAACCCACATATACATGGCTTGAAATCAGACAAAACAGAAATGTTAAATCTCTTAATGCTGAAATACGAAATTAAACAAGGAAGGACAGGTGAGAAACTCTGGCCTCAAGTTCAGTACACAGCATTTGATTCATGCTGGCTGCATAACTAATCTTGATGGCATGCTGATTTTTCAAATACAGCCAATGTCGTGTCTCCCATTGTCAATGAGAGCAAGTACCAAATGCCATATACTCTGTACCAGTCTTTGTTGTGGCAAAGCACAGCGATGATACTTTGTGCCAGGGTTGAGTGCCATTCTACAAGAATGCTTTCTCCCCTTTCTGTGTAGGCGTCCAATAAAACAATACTTGCCATACCCTGAGATTGCTTCTCCCTTGTAGCTCCTGGGAACATCATTGTGAGATATCAATTTCATATCAGTAAGAGAAAGCCAAAGGTGCCCTACAAGATGGGTGGTTCAGATCACATACTTCCCTTGTGTGGGTGCTCCTGTTGGCTGAAGGAGGGGATGCTGAATGGGGAGAAGGATCTTGTATGAACCCATTCTAGCTGAGAGACAACGGAAAGTAAAGGGGTCATACATGGACTATAGGGAGGGTAAACTCCAGCAACTCTACCATGCACTCCTGCAATCAGAAGCACTAAAGAAAAGGGTAAGGAGACCCCTGCATGGTGGTAAGAGACTGTAGCAAAAACCAGTCACAAAGAGAGGTGAGGAGGAGGATACAGTAATGGATGGTAGGAGTAGAAGCTGGTCCTAGCAAGATGCAGAGGATTCCTGGTTTTCTCAGGTGAAGCTGATGCACACCTATATGTAGAATGACTAATCTAGTGTACAAATGACAAATTCTGGTTGATACACTTTATGTACTGATTAATCAGAATATGTCAACATCGTATTCCACTGGAAAGCCAAAGTGTAGACTACTTGTCGTATAATGTTTATAGAGTCTATCTGACCTAATGTTGACATTTATAATGTTGGCACTTACAAATAAACAAATCACCACAGGCATTCTTGTCAGCATAAGTAATGATGGGTGCAGGAGGGTCAATCTCCTTCTAATGCAAATGCTGGCATTTGATCAGATAAATCACGGCTTTGCCTCCACCAGCTACATTGACGAGACCTGTGACAGCACAGGGACCTCATGACCGCTTCACAAATGGAGGTATCTGTGCAATGGACACGCAAATTTAGGTGAAAGGAACCCCAGCCCTCCTGTATTTTACATGTATTCCAAGACAACTCACCCTTTCACCATCCAGAAGCAGGTGCACTCTGAAGGTCATTGATTCATTAAGAACGATCTCTTCGTTTCTGTACAAAATCTGAAATATTCTGCTGTAAACATTGTTTTCATGAACGCAGGCTGAGCAAAGGCTGGAATCACCTGCACAGAACACAGAAAGACTTATGGTGTGATTCCTGCATGGAAATTATTTTTACTCCTATGTTTCCAATTCAGGATTATCTAGGCCAGCTGTATTGGTACTTGAAATTAAACACTTGCATTCTTAATAATTAATGGAATGGAGCAGATTGTTATAATAGGTTTCAGGATCCCAAACATGGTATTTAAAGAACATAAATGTTAAACTATA
The DNA here is from genome assembly GCF_037038585.1 of Patagioenas fasciata. Taxonomy (NCBI): domain Eukaryota; kingdom Metazoa; phylum Chordata; class Aves; order Columbiformes; family Columbidae; genus Patagioenas; species Patagioenas fasciata. Next base: position 7,075,407 of record NC_092521.1, on the reverse strand, counting down.
GGCAGGCCAGATTTCAAAATGAGAATAGCTGACCCTGTGGCAGCACTTACCCTATTAACTTTACTTGTAATAAAATCTAAAACATCAAATTTCTTTCAGGGAGGTTTGCTACCCAGCCACCACGATGACTGCGGGTGGTCACCTGTGAAATTTCACTTTTTGTCTACAATGGGCATCTTTCAGAACAGTGAGTTTCCTTGTTATCTCTGGTGCTCCCAGTAGTTACAACCTGGGAGGGGGTACAATAGTCAATAGCAGATGCTGAATGTAGAGCCTGGAAGTGCAGAGACAACTTAAAATACAAAATAATAAAAATGTAGTTTTTTTTTTTTTTTTCAAGTTGCCAAAAGTCCTGTCTAATTCTTCAGGCCATTGACCAGAGGTTCCAATTTGGGTCATACAATTGGGATTAATGTGAGGAACTCAAGAACCAAAACCCAAAGCTTCTCCACACTGAATTCAAACAGTCAACAGCTTCATCTGTGTGCTGATGTATCACATCAGCACAAATGAACTTCACATATACTCAGGTGGGATTTGTCCTTCCTAACTTTTATGTGCCTCTGGTGTATGCATTTTATTCTGGTTATAATGAAGCCTATGGAATTTAAGACATAATTCATGTGACAAAAAACTCAAAAAGTTCATGCTTTAGATTGAGGTAAATTTTTGCTTGAAGTTCACTGCTAATTGAGTAATTCTTCTTTCACTGAGAGTAAAACCATGTAACTTACTTAGCTATATAAACCCACGCTGGAGGCAGCAACATTTACTACAATGAATCCGTTCTAGAGGAGACTTCAAAGACTGTGTGGCTGTTTAATGGACAACTGCACACCAAAGTCAGGTACTTTCAAGTTGTGTCTTGACTGTTAACAAGAATCCCCTGCTAATTCTGCTTCCATACCCCCTGAGCAACAACTTCTTGAAAAATTTACTCGGAGACAGTTTTGTCCCTTTCCAGAATTCAGCACTGTATGAATCTGAGCTTTTGAAATACAGTCCTTTAACAAATGGTATTTTGGAACTCTCTTAGTACAGTGTGCTTATAAAAAAGGTGTACTAGTCTCAGTCCTTCAAAGAGAGAGAGATCTGTCATCATCAGGAAGCCAACAGGCACATGATTTTTACACAGAGTAATAGTTTTTCAGAAAGTACTTCTGGGAATTTGGGCCATTGCAGAATTGGTTTGAGTCCAAGAGCTGTTTTAAGATATAAGACCAGGTCAGAAAGTCACAGGGACTGCTGTTTTTTTAAAGAGTTTCAAATCAGAACAGTTCTATTCTGCTGTGCTAAAGCTACTGCTTTGCTCTTCAGTGCAAGAGTCACATATAATTTACAATCAGAAGTCAGTGAGCTAAGACTGATAGACGACTAAATATTTCCTGAGGTGAACTTTGGTTAGTAGGAAAATGGGAGGGAAGATATGCTGGGGAACTTTAGGTTGGACATCAGGAAAAGGTTCTTCACCCAGAGGGACACTGAGACTGGACAACGTCCTCAGACACATGGTGTGAACTGTGGGGTTGTCCTGTGCAGGGACAGGAGTTGGACTCGGTGATCCTTATGGGTCCCTTCCAACTCAGAACATTCTATGATTCTGTGGGGGAAAAACAAACAAACAAACAAACAACAACAAAAACAAACACAAACAAACAAACAAAAAACCAAAACAACACCACAGTACTGAAGGCTCCAGTAAACAAGTGAATGGAGTTTTGTTATTATAATAATTAGGGTTTTTTGGCTCCAACCTGCTGCAACCAGAATCATGCAGACAAAGAAACATCTTCTAAAAAACAAACAAACAAACAAACAAACAAAAAACAAAACCCAAACCAACCAATCAAACAAACAAACAACAGAAAACAATGTGACAGGGGAAAGACTCGAGCTAATTAATTAACTGGGCTATAGGACTGTCATCCAGAATACATTCAAATCATTTTCCTATTACTCACTTTTACCAAACACACCCAGGAAAAGCCTATGTGTTTCACCCTGCTATTGTCTTCCCATCACATATCATGCACAATAGTTATGGGTAAGTCCAGACAACATGGATAGATACAGATTTATTTCATTGTGCTACACCAGTTAAGCTAGTATGTTTCAGCCTAATTAGCTCTTCGAAAGTGTGCAGTCATATTTATTTTAATTTAAATGCCATCATATTAGAGACACTGCAAAAATCACATTAGAGTTATAATTCATTCTTATTCCTATCTGACAGACAAAGGAAGCTTTATGTTATTTGATTTGGATATTGATATACTGCTACTCTTCTAGGACAGGAAGTTTAATGTCATTTTCTCTTCAAACACACTTCCTATACAGATGCCTCCTAGTGTGTAATTGCTTTAGGAGCTAGATTGCAAGGTGTCATAAATAATTATTTCTCTAATTGGAAAGGTGAACGTCAAAGACATGCTACAATGGTTAAGGTTCTCTCAAATCAGTGTGACTGAACATGATACCAGGGGAAATTCAGGCTGGAGATTAGAAAGCAATTCTTTGCAGAGAGAGTAGTCAGGCATTGAAATGGCTGCCCAGGGAGGTGCTGGACTCACCGTCCCTGGAGGTTTTTAAACTGAGATGGGACATGGCCCTTAGTGTCATGATCTGGTCAATGGACTGGAGTTGGACCAAGGGCTGGACTGGATGATCTCTGAGGTCTTTTCCAACCCAGTAGATTCTGTGATTCTGTGATACTGTAGACACAAATACTGGTCAGTCTTAAGCAGAGAGATCTACCTTTGCAGAATTCTGGCAGAGAACTGCATACGAATGCGTGATCATCCCATAAACATGACCCATCCCTGCCTACTTTAATTGCCACAGCCTGCTTCTTTTTCTCTTAAAGTATGACATAAGGCTGTGGCAGGAGTCTTCTCATAGGAGCACTTGGCAGCATGAACATATCTCAGTAAAACTTTCAGTAATGCAGGCATCCTGCCTCTCAAAGCAAAGAGGAATGAACATCTCTGTAGATGTTTCCCTTCGGGCAGTAGCATTCACTGATGTATTCTGCACTTCATTGTACAGACAGGGACCAGGCTGTATGACTGTGCTCCAGCTTCTTTCACTAACAAGAAGTAGTACCTGTACCAAACATACTCTTCTTTAGTCTACTCTGTGAAAATGTCATCCCAGTAACTTTTACAGACTTGCCTTAGTTCCCGTGATACGTTCTGACATTCATGTCTCTTTAAAGCTACAGACTTGTTTGCTAACAGATAGTGGCAATAAGGTTCAGAGTGTTTCTGTGAGATGTAGCAGATGTACCCCTGTATTCACACAAGCACCTCTCTCCTTTAGCACAAAATACAGGATGGTGTGAGAAAGAAGCTCGAAACTTTCAGTTTTCCAAATTCTCTTTCCAGCACAGCCTCAGTTATGCAAACAGCTCTGAGCTCTGCCTGTGCTGCTCTGCAGTCATGTGTGGTCCAAAGAAGACCGATGTTGTATGTGGAAACTGCTGAGAGCTCTTACTCCCTGGTGAGTGCTGCAGCTAAGGCTATATTGACCTGCATTTAGCTCTTTATTTCACAAAGTCTTGGGCTTCAGTGAACTCAACAGAGAAAGTCTAATTTTCTGGTAATGAGCTTTTGCTCGGTAAATTTCCCTGTTGTGAGATTTATTTGTGACACTACAATGTCCCTTCAGTTAGAAGGAATCCTTTTTTCCTGTCTCCTTTTCCGAAGTGGCCATTCTATCTACTGCTTATCTTCTCTGCCTTGAATAGGTTTTCGAATTATCTGGAGAGTTGAAGACCTCTCAGGTCTGTAAGAACAATTGCAGGCAGGAAAAGAATGGTTGTGTTCCACAACCATTAATTTAAGAGAATGAGAAAAGCCTATTGATGCATCTCTCTCTTTCTATTGTTTCAGTAGGAAATCCCACCACTACCTCTAGCAATCCCTTTAGAGGCTACTGAGTAATGTCATTTTAAAAAAAGAAAATGAAAAAAACGTCTCTTTGCAGTTGTGCATGTCTTCATACATGTAGCATAGGCTACTGGTACAGACCAGTCAGTATATCATGTCCTGCTTTCCTGCTGTCTCCATATCCAGCTTACCAAGCTCCTCCAGATACACTCTAGCCTGCCTAATTTTCCTATCTGGAAGTTTCTATAGATGGAAGTTTCTAGGTGTTATTGCTGCACATCATACAAAAACTATTAATCCCTCTAAAGAATCAGAGAGAGGCTTTGCTATTTAGAACCTGGAAGTACCTGAAAACACCTGTCCAGATAATCTTAAAATGAAGAAACTGATAGGTAGATGACCTGTAAAAAAATTTGTTACTTAAATTTTCAGCCTAATTTAGCAAGAACAGAAACTGTATTGTTCTGATGACCACTGCCAGGAGGAAGGCACTGGGAGGATGATGGTGGGTGTCTGTAGCAGATGTGTGAAAGCCCCTGAAGAGGAATGGAATGGAATGGAATGGAATGGAATGGAATGGAATGGAATGGAATGGAATGGAATGGAATGGAATAGAATAGAATAGAATAGAATAGAATAGAATAGAATAGAATAGAATAGAATAGAATAGAATAGAATAGAATAGAATAGAATAGAATAGAATAGAATAGAAATGCCTCAGAACATATAATGAGAGTCGGGATAGGAAAGTAAAAAGAAGTAAGCAACAGATAAGAAAATGTGTTTTGACATCCTCAACAAAAAGCACTAGAACCTGAAAGACACCACCAGACATCATAGTCCCCTACTGAGGCATGCGACATCTAGTTAAACTCACTTAATCATAGCTTTGCTGTTCAAAGTAGGTATAATTTGATAAAGTTGATAATGAAATCAGCTTTAGTTGACTAACGTGCTACTCTGTTTGTGTTTTGATGAGGTGTGATATACCAGAATAGCTTGCACTTCTACTTGAAGGACCCACTGATACATCAACTGAAAGTATTGCCTGACCAGACTGGTAGCATCCCTCAGCTCGTGCAAAGCTGTGACAGGACCTGAATTTCTGTGATTTTTCAAATGTTCTCATTTATGTTATTTCCCCACCACCTCTGTTCATGCAAGGAGAGGATGCCATTTCTAGGCTGATGCTGATAATATTCTGCAGGTCAGAACTGTTCCCTTGACTTTTCTAAGATATAATACACACACCATACAGATTAGCACTCCTTCTCCCAAACTACACTGTCCAGTTATTCCAATTTACATCTCTAGATATCCTACTTTCTTCATTTTTCAACTCTGAGCTTTCATAGCATCCTTGCTCTGCTTTCACCATACCTAAATTATCTCCAATCTTCCTTTTAGATCTATTTTATTTCAACCATCCTTTCATCAGTGTTTTTTTAACCTCTGTAAAAATGGTTCGAGGAGTCTCATAGTCGTTCTATGTCAACGACATTTCCGAGGAGTAAACAATGAACTCAGTTTTGCAGAATCAGCTGACAATGACACGGGCATACCTCAACCTCTGATTCCTGTCAAGGAGACACTTTGAACAGGCAAAGTCTTGGGACTTGCCTGGGACATGATGATGAACAATTTCTCCAGAGCCACATAAGTTGTATAAACCTTTGCTGCTTGCAAAGCAATAGGATTGTCTGGTTTTTATGCCCTCTACAATCTGCAAGTGATTAGCATACTTTAAGCTCAACCTCTAGATTCTTTCCAATAACTACATTTTCAATTGTGATTGTTCCTGATATCTATAGCAGCCAAAGAAAAATGGAATAAATGTTAACAAAAAAACCTTTTCAAGTAGACTTTCCTACCTGAAACCCAGATTCGCCCAAGAATATTGATATAATATGACCTGCTGGAGTTTTGTTTGTATTTGTATATTTGTTTGTTTGTATTTATTTTTTCAGGGCTTTAAAACATTTAAATGCACATCCCCTGACTCAGAACTTGCATGAGGTAATATTCCTATGATAGGAGGGTATCTTCAAAGCCATGAGTAAAAGGCAGCGTGTTTTAGAGAGTTTCTGGAGAAAAAAAAAAAAAAAACAAAAACAAAAACAAACACTTAGAAAGGAAGAGGTTCTCAGTTGTAGTACTACACAGAGTATGCATAGTGAGTGTGATTATCATTATATCACTTTACATTACTTTTCAATTCTGCTTCTAACAGCTACAGGAAGCATGAAGAAAGCCTTGGAAATCCGTCCTTGGTTTGTTTTAAAATCTACTACTTTACTAAGAATGACTTTATGTATTGTTGTATTTCCCTACACAACAAGGAGCATAAGACCTAAATGAAATGTGAAATCTCTATTCCCTAGAGGAAACATGTTAAATTTTCTCCTATACAACTTTTTCTCAGCTTTGCTGAGAATTACAAGGGAAAACATCATATCTATACCCCTGTGTTACCTCTGCTCTTAGTACACTTCAGCTTCTGTGTTTGACAAAGAGCAGAGATAGGATTTGCCGTGATTCTGTCCTCTGTTCAGTAGTGCAGACAAGTAAGAGTAATTACTACTTTTTCAAAATAAGGAAGGAGGAAATGTGAGGACTCAGTCCTGACACTCTGCTGCTGGAGAGATTACATCGCTTCCTTTCCCCCCTGCTAGGCAGAGAACAAAGTCATATTTTTTAATTCCAAATATAAAATTACAGCTCTAGGGAATATGGCTTTTTATAAAGATGACTTCAGGTTTACATCCTGCTTTCTCCAGAATAATCTCCGTGTGGTATATTGAGCATTGTGTGAGAGGTCTAAAATGAACAGGCAGTGATTATGCCATCAGGAAAAAAATCCATATGGAAAACAGATCTAACTTCAGATCTACCCTCTTTAATGCCTTTATGATTATAGCACTGGAAACAAGATAATTACTCAATTGCTGACAGCTTCTTGAATCTCTCGTTGTCTGAGAAAAGCAGTGTTGTTATGATGCTATTCGGGTAAATGGAAAAGCATAGTTCTGCTAACCTTTGCTTTAATGAAGGAGGTGTTCTTCAATAAGGTGGCAAAATCAAGGTGCTGCAGTTGTTAACAGAGCTTTACTGCAAGTATTTCTTTACAAATAACAGTGCACACTTAAACATTTGTATTTCAGATTGATGCAGAGCCACAGGGAATACATCATAGTCTCTATACTTGAATTGCCACCAAGAAAATCTCAAAGACATACGATACCTTTGAACGTAGATGGGTTCTTTCTCCCAGGTCACTCATGCACAGATAAAGGGCATTGCAACACACTCACTTGAGAAAGAACTGTGAGCATTTTGAAACCTCCCTACCCACAATCCTTATGTTACTACCCACACAGACATGTGTCAGCGGTTCATGTGATCTTTCCTAATCTGCTTTAGTGTAAAGTCAACTCCTGGTAAATCACAGCAGAAGGTAGTTTAAACTGATAGATAGATGACCTCCCCCTGAAGTGAACTGGAAGCAATCAAAAAGTCTGTTAACATGAGTGAGCAGGGAGCATGATAATAAAAGGGTCTAGATAGTATTGACTTTAAAACCTCAGTCTGAACTATCTGTAGCACCACCTATTAATAATCGAAGTGATCTCTACAGCACACATGACCCTGGTTTATAGCTATAAACATAACCCAGATCTACCTAGTGGATGGCTACCTCCCTCACCATACAGACACACACTTTGGCCTGTCCTGCCTCTTGATCTTCAGCATCTGAAATTCCCACTAACCTCACAAGGAGAGCTGGTTCGTGTTTGGAGTCCCTACAAACTATCTATGGATTTTCTAATTTCTAAATTTCCTTGTCACCTAATTTATTCAACTGTTGCTAAAATTCTTAAACACTTACAGCCCATACTAATGTTTCTATTTATTAGAGAAAATGAAGACATGAGGGCATTCCTTGAATGAACAGTATGCCCTCTTTCTAGAACCTCTGCACCCTACTGCAAAATATAACCAAGGATAGCAGAAAATCTTGTGCAAATAGCCCTGTTTATTTAACTTGTTTGGTTTTTTTTGTTTGTTTGTTTGTTTTTTCCTTTGCCATCTGTTGGAACCATATGCCTTCTTAAATAAGAGCTAGTTATAGGTCATAACCACAACTAATCAAATAGTGGTAACTGTTGCAAACTTCAACTGGAAATTTCATTTCTTCCTTATAAAAGATTCTCCCAGACCAGACACTGAGATGGTTGCTTTCTCTGGTTTTCTGGACTTGGGTACTCAGCAGTTACAGTTGATGCACACATATCTGTGTTAACATATGGGAGAAATTCGTAACAAGCTGGAGAAATAAGAGCCAATGTACAGTTCCCGCCAAGTACATCAGGAGGGGGGACTTTGGGACAGAAAGTGACTGTATCTAATAAATATCACAGTATCACAGTATGTTTGGGATTGGAAGGGACCTCAAAAGATCATCTAGTCCAATCCCCCTGCTGGAGCAGGAACGCCTAGGTGAGGTCGCACAGGAAGGTGTCCAGGCGGGCTTTGAATGTCTCCAGGGAAGGAGACTCCACAACCTCCCTGGGTAGCCTGTTCCAGTGCTCTGTTACCCTCACTGAGAAGAAGTTCTTTCTCAAATTTAAGTGGAACCTCTTGTGTTCCAGCTTGATCCCATTGCCCCTTGTCCTATCATTGTTTGCCACTGAGAAGAGCCTGACCACATCCTCGTGGCACTCACCCTTTATATATTTATAAACATTAATAAGGTCACCCCTCAGTCTCCTCTTCTCCAAACTAAAGAGCCCCAGCTCCCTCAGCCTTTCTTCATAAGGGAGGTGCTCCACTCCCTTAATCATCTTTGTTGCCCTACGCTGGACCCTCTCGAGCAGTTCCCTGTCCTTCTTGAACTGAGGGGCCCAGAACTGGACACAATATTCCAGATGGGGTCTCACCAGGGCGGAGTAGAGGGGAAGGAGGACCTCTCTCGATCTACTGACCACACCCCTTGTAATACACCCAAGGATGCCATTGGCCTTCCTGGCCACAAGGGCACAGTGCTGGCTCATGGTCACCCTGTTGTCCACCAGGACATGTACTGTAGCAGAGCTCTTAGTGTTTTGAGTTTGCCTTCTCTGCCCCAGTACTGTTGTACCAAGTGAAAGAGAGAAAAGAAACAGCACTGTCAGAAAATTATCTGGATTTTAACATTGAAGAACTGCAGCAAAAAAAAAGATCCAATACTAAAATTAAATTCTGGGAGAGAGACTTAGAGAAAAATACATCTCCTAATGAGCTCAAAAATGAGAAGATTTCACTTTCATGTCTAATGTCCATTTGTATAAATGTCAATTTACACCATTTAGGCAAATGTTTTAGAACTGCCTCCAGTGTCAATGTCACTCTGCATTTCTGTGTAATGCGAAAAGATGGATAAAAATTAATCCAGTCCTAAATATGGCAAATGAAGAGTTGAAGTGCCTTTTAAAAACCCCAAACACTAAATAGCAATTTCAGCATCACAAGACAATTTCAGGCTGTTGTGCTGACCTTCCAGGAAGTTTAGAACTATTCTGGCAGAAATAAGGATTAATAATAATAATAATAATAATCGATTGTTTAAAGTTAACTCATTCCAGACATCAGGCAGATAGTTGCTCCTCATTATAACCACCATAACCTCACAACCTCTTTGTGTAAATGCTTGATGCACACAGAAGAAAGAGAATACTTCCAGAATTTCATTTCAGCTGGTCTTTTCCTCTGGTTGCTGATGGGAAGATTTCTTTCCACTTTTCTCACCACTGCTCACATGATGTTTTGACAGCTGGAACACCCCAAATGTTTAAATATTCAGATATGTAAGAGTTGAAATACATACAGAAATATGAATATATCTACTTCACAGACACAAAAACTACTGAATCAGAAAAGTCCTGAGCTAAAATCACAGACTTTATGTCAAACTGAAAATTAAAGATTTCGCAGATGGGACTGTAACACTTTCGAGTCCTCGAATCAATGGTATGGATTGGGAACTAAATGCTCTCCTAATGTACTGATGCAATGACTGCTGCATTCAAGAAGGTGATGGATGGAGGTAGTACACTTACGAAACTATTATATTCAGCATTATAGCAAGCTGCACTTTACTCAGAGGGTAAATTTCCGTGAATTAAATATGTAAAACACTTTGTGACAGTCTGATAAAAAAATCTGACAATAAATCTAATTTGTCAGATTTAAGAGGTAGTCCCTAAGATTCCCCTGTAAAATATAAAGCCTGAAGATTTGGAGTGAAGGATCTCAATCTCCCACTGGAAGAAGCCACCACTGCTGGTTAGTGTTTCTGAAAAGCCAGGCAAGTTACCTACATATTGAAATAGAGGTTTCTGAATTCCACTCTGGATCACAAAAGTAAACACACAAAAAAGGCTACGAAGTCTGGCAGTACTTTTCCTCTTTGTGTACAACACCAGTTAGAAGGTCTTTCATATAATTTCTATGATCAGTCTTCAGAGTTGTTAGATACAAAGGCCCTGATTCCTCAGCTGCAGCTGCTACAGCTGAGGATCCTTCATTCTACAGTCTACAGGTTCTATTTCTAGTGTGATGTTCAAGGTGGGTTTGTCACATTCACATTCACAAGATATTCTTCCTCCACATTCAAGTGGACCTAATCAGATCCCTTTCTCATTCAGGAGGAATCTGATCCCAGTGCCCAGATGGTCTGTGATTTCGACCACTAGATTTGCTATTTGTATACAGTGGGATAAAGTGCAAAACCACACATAAATCCTTACCTGCCCATGAAAGCGATAGAAGAACTTTCTGAGTTTCCAGGGCAAGATAATGAGCTATAAATCAGTTGATCCTCTTCTGATGCCAATTCTTTCCACAAATTATTATACAATCTTTGTTATGGAGGTATTTCACACATACAGCACTGGTTTCTCAAGGCAAAGAAATATAAACCGGCCTCCAGAAAGGCAGTCAGTGTGATGGAAATTGGCAGAATCAGGCCACAGGTAAGTTATGTCAATGTGTCATATTTTCAACATAAGTGTCATCAGAACCCTTGAAACAGACAGGTGGCACTTGGATACTCAAGCAAAACCGCACAAAGATTTGTCTGCTTATTAAAGAGGCTAAAGTAATAAAAATTTAACCTAAATACTAACATACATGCATACCAAAATAAACTGCAGTTTCGTTTGCTGAAAAACATTTTCTGTTAAAAATAACAATAAAAAAAATCATTATGCAGTAGCTACCAAATAATCAAACTACATTGTTAATCTATAATAAGAACTCTTTCCATATAAAACATAAGGTTAATTGAAACCCAAATTGTTCTGCTTTATGTTTTGTATCATTTAAATATTCCTTTGAGAGATATTTTAAAACTTCCCATCCAGCTGAGACACAAGATTGCTCCTTTCCTAGGTCAGCCAGCTCTTGTCTGATTAGTGATTTAATTGGTGAACTGTCTATACAGCTCAACACCAAAATTCAATAGAATTATTTTTTCTTTTTTATTTCCTTCTCAAATTAGATGCCATCAACTTTTGCCATTGAATCAATACTCTTTTTTTTTTTTTTTTTTTAATTAAGCACATTATCTCAATTGAAATCCTGTAGCTTCATCTGGATCACAGATGCACATAAATCAACAAGAGACTGATCATACTTTGTCAATGCATGTCAGGCACAAGCCATTTGGCTTTCTGTCTGGGATTTCACTAAACTGCGTTACTGTTCTCTTTTTCTGTGATATTCCAAGAGTATCATTGGCTATTCTCTTTCTTCAGGCTGCTTCTGGTAAGGCTATCCATCGCCTTCAGTCTAAGTTTATGATCATTCAAAAAAGGGATCTGTTGTCACTTTCTAAATAGTCTTGTCTTTTTATTTGGATAAACTCTGCACACATATCATGGTCCTGCAGTAAGCTCTTAAATGGACTAAGCAATATAAGATAAAGAGTCCTGAATCTAATCCTACCTACCTTGCTCAACAACACCTGTCTAAGAATTTGAAACTGAAATGGGCCAAATCCCGTCTATCCAAAAAATCTCATATAAACTCCCCAATACGCAACGTTTTAAACGCCTTTACCTCTCCAAGACAAATAAGCGTGCCAAAGAAGTCTTATTACCACTACTCTATAGTGAGTAAACTTGGACAAAGATATGGTTGGACAAAGTTATAGCAGATTGCTCAAGATAATCCTGAAAATCAGTTGGGAATGAACTCACATCTAGTGTAAAGAAAATCCTTTGTTTACTACCAAACATATGCACTGTCATTGTATTGGACACCACATTGTAGTGATATATGGCTACATTAGCACTATTTAGACAGCACTGAAGAGATCTGGATTTCCATGCTATCACTGTCTTCTTGAAAGACAATAGATAAATCATGAAGCATCTTTGTGTATCAGTTTCGCACATATTAAGTTCTCCTTATTTTTGTCTCTCATTTAACCAGCCTGCAGCTGCCATGTTGAACTCTGAGTTTTATTACAATACTCATCACACTTCTTTCAACTGTTATATCTAACTCGGCTGGAAAATACTGTTGAACCTGGTATATAAGTCTTTAACAGCTTCCACAATAGAGAAACGATGCAGATATTTCCCTAGATATCTTTTCTGTAGTGATGATCATGGTCACCAGTTTTTTTCTAAATATTTAATAAAATATTGGTTCTTTTTCTTCTACCTCTAAAATTATCTATTAACGTTCCTGATAATTTTGGAAGCAGCGATCCCAAGTGCGATCCATGAGACAAATACACCTTTCTGATGTAAACTGACAGTATTCAGGACACATGATTTGCAAGATTTTACTTGAAGTCCATGGGGTAATTTCCTGGAGGTATTATAACTTCTTACAGAGTTCACAGAGATGATAGATCAGGCCTATGTTGCAGCTGCTTACAGCTTCCTTCCTAGTTTTCAAACAGTTTCTCACAGAATAATAAAATGGATAGTATATATTCAAGTAACATAACTTTGGAAACAACCCATCATTCCTGTTGCTGCTTTTTAATTAAGAGGTGGAACGCTTAAGTGCATTGTTCCTCTGGATTTTGGTGGTAGGAAAGTCTGAGAGAAGGACAGACTGGAGATTGTAACTAGCAAATATTGCAGTAGAGTAATCAGAAAAACACCTATAAAGTACTGCCATGGCTTAACGCCAGCCAGCAGCTAAGCACCACAGAATCACAGAATGTCATGGATTGGAACGGACCTCAAAAGCTCGTCCAGTGCAACCCCCCCACCAGAGCAGGAACACCCAGCTGAGGTTCCACAGGAAGGTGTCCAGGCGGGTTTGAATGTCTGCAGAGAAGGAGACTCCACAACCTCCCTGGGCAGCCTGGGCCAGGCTCTGCCACCCTCACCATGAAGAAGTTTCTTCTCAAATGTAGGTGGAACCTCTCGTGTTCCAGTTTGAACCCATAACCCTTTGCCTTATCATTGGTTGTCACCGAGAAGAGCCTGGTTCCATCCTCGTGACACTCACCCTTTATATATTTATAAACATCAATGAGGTCACCCCTCAGTCCCCTCTTCTCCAAACTAAAGAACCCCAGTTCCCTCAGTCTTTCCTCATACAGGAGATGCTCCACTCCATCATCTTTGTTGCCCTGTGCTGGACTTTCTCCACACAGCCACTTGCTCATCTCCCTGCTCAGTGGAATGAGTGAGACAACCAGAAGAGTAAAAGTGAGAAAAATAGTGGGTTGAGAAAAAGTAAAGCTGTCCTGGTTTTGTTAAAAAACAAGTTTCTCTTTTAGTGAATTTTGCCTGTCAGGTAAAGCCTTCATATTAGTTGCATGTTCCTGGAGAACCAGATACATGTTTTGGTAAACCTAGTAATGGAATGCAAACTTATTGATAAGCACGGATGGACATCTCGCGAGAGGGGCAATGAGAAACCGGTGACCAGGAAACTGACCAACGGTGTATAACATTCCATTCACGTGAATACTTCATATAAAAGTGGGAGATCACGAGGATCTCGTCACTTTGCCCTTTTCCCTTTTCCCTTCTGCTTATGACCAACATTAGGAGAGGACCTTGCTAGTCTTCCCTGTGAACTGAGGCCTAGTGAGAGACTGAATCCAGCTTCAGTTGGCTACAGAGTCCAATCCAGGACTTTGGGTGCTGGCTCTGCAGTTGCTGAGACTTACAAGATTGGTTTTGTATATTTTGTATTATTTTCTCTGTTCTTATTAGTAGCATTAGTAAAACATTTTTAATTTTTCCAACTCCTCTCTTCCCTGTCCTTCTTTCCCTCCCGATTGCCTGTCCTTAGTGGGAAGGGGGGAGAGGGAGGGGCAAAAGGGGGAAACCGGGGGGAAAGGAGGTTAACAATGCATCTGTCAGGGTTTGACTGTCACCCCGCAATCTAAACCCTCAACAAAAGCAAAAACCACACACACAAGTCCCTTCCCTTTTCAATACTTTTGCAAATGCTGGAAATCAAGGAAATGTTGTTTTCCATTGCCCTGGGAATAGTGATTTAGGTTAAGATTGTTCTACAAATATTAAGAAGGAAAAAAAATTACAGTGCATTTTGCATAAGCCTTTTCCACATGCCCATGTCCTTGTAATGGTGGCTGTCCTTGAATATGAGAGCCGTGGGAAATCATATAAGAACCTGTGGGTATGAATCATGGGGAAAAGACTAAGAGTTAGCTTGTTCTTATATAAAATTAATAGAAGAAATTTAAAGACTTGATTGGAACTTTTCACACTAGCAAATAGAATGAAAAAATGAGGAAACTGGAAAGCATCCAAAACAGGCTTGGCAAGAACCTTTAGCAGAAATGTTAAAAAACCTTCACAAATTAAAAGGAGAATAATAACAAAACAAAAAATATAAAGAAAAAAAATTAAAAAAAGGAAAGGAAAGGAAGTAAGGAAGCAAGATGGAAGATTATACGATTTCTCATAACTAAATCATCACTATTTTATAACAAATACTGCGTGAGCTGTTCAAACTTTCCTGGTTTCTGGGAAAAGATGTGGAATATTGTACTGGACATCTAGTTACTTCCTTAGTGTTCCACATGCAGATGAATTTCTTGAGGTATGCATTAACATCCAATCAGTTCACTTTACTTTTTATATCCCTATTGAGATCATAGAATCATAGAATCACTTCAGTTGGAAGAGACCATCAAGATCATCAAGTCCAACTACAACCTAAGTTAAACCTAGCACTAAACCATGTCCCTAAGAACCTCATGTATGATCCTTTTAAACACTTCAGCCATGGTGACTCAACCACTTCCCTGAACGGCCTGTTCCACTGCTTCACAAAACTTTCCAATATCTATATATTCTTATGCATCTTTGTCCACTGTTACCAAATTCAAAAGTATTTGGTGTCAGCAAGTTTCAGAGGCTCATTGTCTTAAGAAAAAAATTTCTTTTGATGATGCTCAACTTTGTGGTATTTTAGCATCTTGAATACTTCTTTGCTCTCTTTCAGACTAAAAGTTTGAATTCAGAGGTTAGACCTAAAATTTATTTTGTTTATAGGAGAAATACAAACAAGTCATGAGTTGAAGGAGTTTAGCAGATAGAGACCTTCAGAACTGCAGTGTTTATCCATACAACACAACAACCATCCCAACACTGTAGTTAGTATTTAGCTCTTATTGACTTTCTGGACAGACATTTTAGAAAGCACAACTGATATTCAGTAATTTCTATCACATTGCTCTTCCTGTATTACTACTCATTTTCTTCTGCGCACTGAAGACAGGTGCTTTCCCCTTGCACTTCCTATCACATGTCTATATTTTGAATCACACTCCTACCTGGACAGCTAGTCTTGAGCAAGTAAACAGCAGCAGAGGCTTAATATGTCAAACAAAAATGGTAGATGCAACTTTCTACAGAGAGCTCTTCAAGGGTTTCCCTCACATTGACCCTAACAATTTGTAAGCCAACCTTGTAACAATAGTAATAACTGAAATAATCTTATATTTGGAAGGCAACAGTGTTGTTATTGTGAAATAATTTAACAAAACAAGCTTGAAATTGAAGACATGCACAATCAGATAGGTGATTAACCAGTGTTTTATGAAGAGTTTGGGCTCCTCCCTTACTTATTACAAAAAAATATAGACTTGAGAAGGACAGAATAAAACCTTGGCACAAATGTTAATCCTGTTCCAATGACTTCAGCACCAAACTTGAAACTAGAAACTCCTGTTCCAGCTCTATCAGACACTTGGTCTGTGGTACTATGCAAATTACATGTGACTGGATTAAAATAATAGAATCATAGCAAAGTTTGGGTTGGAAGGGACTTTCAAAGCTCCCCCAGTGTCACCCCTGCCATGAGCAAGGACATCTTCACCCAGATCAGGTTGCTCAGAGCCCCGTCCAGCCTGGCCTGGGATGTCTCCAGGGATGGGGCATCCACCACCTCTCTGGGCAAATGCTGACTCCATATTCCTAAAGCTGGGTGGTTAATACACACCTCCTCATCCAATAATATTCTATATCTAAATCTGGGCAAAGGCAAAGTATCCTGGTTCTCTGAAGCATTATGCAGCCAGCAGATCTTTCTGGAGCAAGAAGTGGTTGTTAGAAGCTCAGGACTTTTTCGAAAATGGTCAGTTCAGTAAACTAGAACCAAAACAAAACAATTAGGCTTTATTTTTCTTTGAAAAAGAAAAACATTCTTTCTCTGTTCTCTTTTCATGTTGTTGTTGTTATTGCTTTGTTGGTTGGTTGTAGGTTTTTGTTTTGTTTTGTTTTGTTTTGTTTTGTTTTGTTTTGTTTTGTTTTGTTTTGTTTTGTTCTGAGAGCATCAGGGCAAAAAGTTTCTTGGCAGGACTGAATACTGCAGAAAATGTGTCTAAATCAGCCAGAATTAAGGCCAAGCAACTGACTGAATCTTAATTTCTGCAACTAAATGAACTATTTGAAGCACACTACCATCAACACCTGGTAAATGTTTCTTTTATACCTTGTTGCCATTTGCTTAATTTTTACATTTGTATGGCTGAAATTACTCAAATTCAGCTATTTTTTCCCTCACACTTTTACTGTGGACTTGTATGTCTTTTTGAGAAAATACTCTGTCAGGAAAAGAAATACAAGTGCATCAGTTTCAAGAAAAAATTCATCTAAAGCTGGGTCAGCACCTCTGAAGAGAGCTTGTGTTGGAACAGCAGCTCTTTCTTCAGTGCAGCTGTGCTTTCCTCCTTGAGAATATTGTTGAATCATTTAGTTTGGGTCATTTCTGGGAACTCTCTCAAAATATATGAAAGAGGGGTGGTTTTCAACTCAAGCCTGCACGCTTTAAATAGTAACCTATACTGGAGTGATTTTGCTTGTTTTCTGCTGCAATCTACTGGGATGTTTTGTAAGGTTGAACTCCTCCAAGCTGGGGATGGCTTTTCCCTTCGTACTCTTCCTTTTCAGCAGCAGTTGAAAACTAAGTCTAGCTTGTACTCAGATTGTCACAAAACTTGCAGTAACAAAGAGTCCAAGATCATCTAGTGAAAAAGAGGAGACATCACTCAACTCATTCTGTCACATCTGTTACTCAACCTTTAGCTTTCCACTTGTTTAAGTCCACTTTCTGATCTTTCAAATCGAGGATAGTGCTGAGGTCCTCTTGGTCTGTGTTTAACTATGTTTGCAGAAATGCGAGTGACATAAAAATGAGGTGCCTTCATTGTTCGGTTTGGGTCAGAGAAGAATAAACTTTTAAGTGGATTATAAAGTATGCAAGCTCTGTGACTAATCCCCATGGAGGCATTGCCTTCCCATGAATTCTTTTAGGAAAATAGGGTGGAATCTGATAATTACTTGTTTGTACAAGAGCTCCACCAACATACTGTATGGATCAGCCACTTGAATCAAGAGGTAAAAGCAAATGCAATCAAACTTCTATGCAGGAATAGGCTGGCTTCTTCACATATCTGCATTCCCCCTTTTCTCCAGGCTGCTGATAGACTCAAATGCTTAAGGAAAAAAGGATTTTTTTTTGTCTTTTTTATCCACTATAGTGATCATACTATATGGAATAGAAGTATTACACCTCTTCTTATACTTCTCCAAGTTTGTATTCACTGTTTTGGTTTTCTATATGAGTGGCCATCAGACTTTATTTGTGCAGTCACCAGATAAGCAAACTCACAGACACAGGCAAGCACTAAATTCAGTTCAGTTCACTTATTTTTTTCATTAATTGGCTGGCTAACATGAAATATGTTCCCTGGTATCACCCATATCCTGCAACCGCACTGTATGTCAAGGAGCACCCTCTCTTCTGAAGATGCTCGTCACTAATAAGCCTCATATTCCTTTTCTGCATAAGCAAATTTCCCATTCCACGTAGCAATTATGTAAATGAAAGTGAAGTGTCTGATAACTTCCCTTGCTTTGTCTTGGCTCATGATTAAAAAGATTAAAAACATTAAATAACTTCCTTTTCAGTCTGGGGAAAGAGGTGACTATCCAAACGTAAAAAAAAAAAAAAAAATAAAAATACTTTTAATCAAAAAGACATTTTAAAATGGGGTTTCCTCTTTGTCTCAACAGGCCAAAAGTAAATGAATGAAAATCCACCTCCAGAAGACACCAGAAGACATTGTTCAAAGAGTTTATTTCATTGTTTAGTGACTCAATTTCCTGTTGCAGCTAACTGCTGCCAAAACCAGACACTGTACAATGTAAACAGTGAGCAACATTCTAGATTAAATCTATTTGATATTATATGAAAGCCTTCAACATTCTTTGAACAGCTTGGAGACAATCCATTACATGAATATTTTATAATCTTCACAGTGTGAGTTCTTCACCTTCTTCTTTATCCCTCACAATGCTGATTGCACATACTGTTCGTGCCCCTTTTACAGGTGGAAAACAGAGGCAAAGTTTGATTTGGGCCTGTCTCCTCAGGAGTATTCGATATAAGTTAGTGTAAATTAAGCCTTTGAGGGACTTTGAAGATCTTGCCCAACATTGGAAAGAAAACCTGTTACAGAGTAGGAGATTTAAGTCAGATCTTTCAGTTCAGTGACATTCTAGGTTCCTTATTCTCTTCCTCTCTTTCCCTATTCCTGATATTGTAGAAACTTCTATTATTGGAAATCAAAAGATGCAACAATTGATAGTTTAATTTAGTTTCATTAAAACCTAAACCCCAATTAAATAGAAACAAAAACAAACAGACAAACGAACAAAAATGAGCCAGCTTTCTTATCATAATCCACGAACAAGAAAAAATCATCATAGAAGTCTGAAACTCTGCTTTTGCTTCCTGTGTGCACTATTATTTCTTGGATCCTGGTTAAGGTCCTTTGTAGTCTCTTCTGATCTAATTCTTGAGACTCTGAGGTTTGGTGAGTGTATCTTCAATCAAATATTATTATGTCTGGTAACACAGAGATCCTTATTATGTCTTTTGTGCAAGAGATTTTTCATCTCCCACAAATAAAATACCTACTTTATTAGTGGTCTAATGGTGATATTACACTACTTCCCACAACTTATTATAAAAGGGAGGGAATCAAGCTTTTCTAATTCTGAGTAGGTCACATGGTGAAAACTCAAATCTTAACTTTCACATACTTCCTAGAATAGATCCTATTGATGAGTCTCCCCAGATGAACCACATGCTCAGTTGCATCCACTAGCCTTGAATAAAATTTTTAGCATGGAATCTATCATGTCTCACTTTAGTCACAGATTTGTTTTGTTTTGTTTTTTTTTTTGTCATCAGTGGAGAAAAATCAAGACCTAATTGGAGAAAATCACTGCAACCTAAAGTTCAACCTTCAGATATGGAGAATGAGGTCCTTACTGTGTTACTCAGGAGGGAAACTTGCACTATAGTCTTAGGCTACTCAATCTGATGCTAAGACTACTCAAGTCTGTAATTATTGCTAAAATCATGTGAGAAAATCCCTTTCTTCCTCCTGAGATTGTGAGTTAGAGTCCAATGTCAAGACCAACAGACATAGATGCAGAAGATGATTCAACCTTTTCAGAGTTATGGTAGAGCTCCTACCATATGCGCAAAACTCAAATCCAAAGCAAAGTGATTGTCACTTTTGCAAATGATTTCTAGGTGAACTGTAAGATGGAAAATAATGGATGGATAGACATAAACAGAGAAATCCAGGACATTATGAGATTATATTTGTCAGCATGACTGGAAGTACATTCAGCACAGCAGTAAGCTGGTCTTGCATCAGGCTTTCACCTTCATCAAAGCACTATTGCCGTTGGAAAACCTTATACTGTTCAGTGGAAAGAGAGGAAGTTCAGGGAGAGTTGCATTAAAAAATCTCACTCAATAATTTCAGTTATTTCCACAGATAAAATGTGACCTCCATTTAAAATGTTTTCCAGCTCCTCGGACAGCTTGCAGACCAAAGACAAAATTTTTGACCTACATCTCTACAGGGCTTTAGGTGTTTTTTTTGGTGAAAAATATGGAAAAAACAAAACAAAACAAAACAAAACATAAACAACCTGTAATGAAACCAACAATTGCACAACAAAGCATGGTGCAAATACACCTAGGATAACAGCCAGGAAACTTTGATCAGAACAAGAAGGAGCGTGTGCAATGTGCTGATGAAGATGCTTTCAGCACAAGTACATTGCTTGCAGGAGGTCAGTTGGTTTAGAGAAGGGGCTATATTAAGCTGCAGAATGTAGCAGGTCAAAGCTATGCTAAAGATCTCCAAGATGTTTTTGTGCTTTGCAGTACATACATAAGCTTTTGTTTGTCTCACAAGAACTTGGCTTTAAAGCAGACTTAACTCACGGTAAAAAGGCATGCTGCGGTGTGCAGATGGAAAGTGTTACACAGAAGTGTTAAGACCTAGTAACTGTTAACAAGCAAATACCAAAAATCATTAATCAATGTATTTGAGCTTTTTAAAATTAAATATTTCTCTTTCCTTGTGTTTTTTATTGGTTTGCTCTGTTGCTTCTGAAGACATAAATATGCATCTTTCTCTATACACATGACAAACATTAAACTTAAGTCTATCAGAAAGAGAAAGAACACTGCCTATCAAACAGGAAGATGTCACCTGCCTAAGAGCAGCCCTAAGGTGAAGAAGGTGTTAAAGAGAAAATTTCCATTGACATAGTATCTGACTGCATATATTGTGCTACCCAAGCGCTGTGTGCAAGGGATGTAGCTAAGTTGGGGGGGGAAGTGATTTTTGCCACTTTGAGGCTTAAATCTCCTTCCCTCTGGATAGCCTTTAACTGCACACTCAGCTGATCTTTGTCTCGTGTTCAGAACAAATTGTGCATCCACATTGTTCCTTCAGCTCCGAGCTTTGATTGGCACAGAGGGTCATGGAGCAAGTGAAGCAGTGCAATCACCTGTGATGGGGTGGCAGCCCAAGCTCCAAGGAAGCTCTGTGTTTAACTCTGTGCTCAGCATGTGATTCACCTCCTGGACCTGGATCCAGAGGCGTCCATCACACACAACAAAACACCAGACACTCTGAAAAGAGACTCCCATATTGAAGTTCAGGTGAACTGGCAATCGGTTTGATAAGCATAATAAAGAAGTAGTTTTATATTTTCCTTTGCACATAATAAAAGAACAAGTCCTTGACACCCCTCTGCTCCCTTATGATGCCACCAACACTGGAGTGCACAAGGCCAACATTTTCCACCAAACTAACCCTTGTTTCTCACCATGAAGGGCTATGGGACTGGTGACACTCCAGAGATGCTGGCTGTATTCAGATAGCAAAAAGCAGAAGCTGGGCCACTGCTGCAGATTTTCCAGGTTAATGTGCAGAGGTGGGGAAGAAACATTTTAAGGAGCAGAATTATTCTCCTAATTTTGCATGTGATACAGCAGCTACGATGATGTTGCAGCACACTTCCATTTAGGACATAAGCTGCATTTAAAAACCTCTCACCTAGAAGAAAAGTCAGTGGTTTTAATTACATTAGCAGACTCCCAGATTACTGTTATTATTGCAACTCATTACACAACGAGTGGCAGGAAGAGTAGGTCAACAGTAGCTCTTCAGATCCACTGTATTACTCTCTAAGATGTGACCCAATCATAAAAAGTTTCAAGACTATAAAAAATTCTCTGCTCTCCTACGCTGTCACATATCCAAGAACATTAAAGCTCTTTATATTAAGTAATTAAGCTTCACAATACTCTTACGATACAGGTACAATTAACCCCATTACACATATGGGGAAACTAAAACAGAGGGTGGTTGATTGCTCAAGATCAGAGCTGGGAATAAAAGCTCAGCAACCATAGGAATTAAGGACTAGTAAATCCTCCTGGGTCATCAAATCCTTCAGTTATCATATGCCACACAGTGCTACATACATTCAGATTTTTTGTTTCTATTAAGCTCTGTCCTTAGGTTTTGCTTCTTGTGTTCACTGGCTAGAGTACATAGGAGATGGGATATTTGACATATACATTGGTTACTACCCATATGTGCCATAGTTCAATTTTTTTTGTTCATTTGTTTAACCAGGTGGAATGTCAGTAACACAAGGATCTTCTGTACGCTATACTTTCAACTGAGCTTCTTTTGTGAAAGCAGGAAATGCTGACACGTTTCTCTGAACTAGATATGAGTAACAATTTCCTTACTGTTTCTTCTAATATAATGAGAAAGTTTTGTTCTTACTCTTAAAGGATACTGTGTTTATTTCCTAGGTTGGTGGTTTTTTTTTTTTTTCATTTGTTTAGATATCATCTTTTCATGCTAACAGCTGATGCCTATTAGGTGACATGTAATATCATTTCTTAAAGAAGAAAAAACAGAAGGTAGAGTACCATTTCTCCGTCATATGCTTTTTATTCATAATACATTTTCTTTTGCTCTTCAAATATCATTCACAGCATATATAAAATACTTTTGCGAAACAGATCTCTCAATACTACAGTCTTCAATATTAGAGTAAAAAATTATGGCCCATAGTGGCTGGAGATTGACTATATCACTTTCTACTCTGACACAGAACGATGTAGTGAGTCAACTACTCCTCTGATTTACCCACGTTACATGCCATCCTTGGAGGCACATTTAGATGGACACAGTGCAATTTAAGGGAGTTTATGGTACTATCAGTTTAGGGCGTTCTGGTAACAAATTTTTAATATGCATTACCACTTTCCACACACATATCTAAGGGGAAGACTATGTTACATGGTCTCTGCAGTAGAGGATGAGCTTTTACCACCTGTCTGTAAATATCACGTCTGTCATTTTGAGCTTGCTTAGTTTCTATAGAATGCATGCTATTGCACCATATATTTTTATAACACCAGCTATATAATTTAAAATCAAGGTTAAAACAGGAGGTTTTTTAACATTCACCCCCACTCTATCAAACCTTTAAGCAAGTGCTTGTCTAATAAATGAGCTTATCCAATAAAGTGTGCTTATTTAGTAAAGATAACAGGATTGTTTCTAGGATTCAAGTCACCAACCAGCATTTTACTACACAGAATTTTACAACAGCCAGCAGAGAAAGTGTCTGCTTCTGACAGCTCAGGCCACGTTCAGAGGCTCCATGTAGTGTGGAAGAAGTGATTTGTTCATAGAACATAAAGAGGACCCAAATTTACATGACTCTAGATACAGAAAAGAAGAAAACACAAAACAAAGTGGTATTTTGTTTGATTGTTTTGTTGTTGTTTTCCCCACATAGCTTGCACCTGTTTGAGCCATTTGTTTTGTTGTCCTGTTTCAAGTGCTTCCTAATCATTAATGTAGACAACATAAATCATTCCCTGCTTAGGGTATGCATTGCTTTTAATTTTTGGCAAAGGTGTGAAAGTTTTGCATGAAATCCAAGACAAAAAGTGCGTTTAACTAAATGTGTAAATGCACACACAACATGACTTCTGCATGCAGAAATCTGTAGGAAAGGGAGTGTCAAATTCCAGCATGGCTTTGTGGTGTCCCGCCAACAGGGAACACAAGTCTAAAGAAGGAAGAAGAAGGTTTCGGTCATTCTAATGTTCTTCAGTATATTACACAAACTTGACATCTCAATCTCCTCAGACCTCTACCTTCTTCCCCAGTTTACTGTTGTTCCCTTGATTTCCTAACGACTCCCTTTCTATATTTTCTGTCAGATGTCAAGATCAGGCCTTGTAGGCAGTGAATTGTTCAAGGCTGCCGTTCAAGTCAAATTCACTCTCCATGCAAACAGATGCTGGCAAGTGAAGTCTAAAGCAAAACTGGGGGTTTCCCACTGGGACATATGGTCCAATACCAAGGCTGATCATCATCAGCATTATTGTAGTAGGTTGCAAGGCCCTGCTGGACAAACTGTCGACAGCATGTCTCAAAGTTCCAGCTACAGATGGGAGACTGAAAGAGATGAGAGCACCAACACAAGGAGGCCTTTCTTTAAGGGCAGTACAAATATCGTCAGTGAGAAAGAGATTTCAGTCTAGGTGTAGTTTGACACCATCACACATATCCCTTCAGTGCAACTTCAACATCAAAAATGAAATGTAAGAGCTTAAAGGGAAATCTCAATGGCAAAAGTGTTTATACTTAAATGGACCAATTTATTAACTCATTTTTTCTCACACTTCATAAGTATGTAAGGTAACTACAAAAAGAAAATTGAAATGGCTGCATTAAAACCCATACTATTTCTTCATACTGTTCATGACAATTCATACTTCATAGAATCATAGGATGGTTTGAGTTGGAAAGGCACTTTGAAGTTCACCTAGTTCCAACCCTGTTGACATGGGCATGACCATCTTTCACTAGATTATGTTGCTCAAAAACCTGTCCAACAGATTGTATCTGGGTTTTTAGCTTCCTTCAGCAATAAGGAGAACACAAAGAAGATGAAGATTAACTAAAACTACAAGATATCAAATATTTCTCATTACAGCTGCTAGAAAGGCAATCAGTGTTCCACTTGTTTATTATAAATAGTTATTCATAGAAAGCATGCCAATCCTTTCTCTCAAGTGGAAATGGAAAAACAAAATAAAACAATACAAAAACAAAATGACCAACAAAAAAACACACTAAACCATTAAACCCAAAAATAATTCCCCAAAACCCATCCATCTCTCTTAAAAATTAATATTGAACATCTTTCTACAAAGATACGCCACAGTTCAAACACCAGAGCTGTGCTTTGTGAACCAAACACTAGCTAAAGCTCTATGGCTGAAGTTGAGAGGGTATCAGACTTGCTATAAAAAAGGTCCTTTCTGAGTATCAAAGAATCTATGAACAAATTCCTCAGAACATTTCCCTCTCATTGTGATATCATTATCCTACCTGGGTTGTAGCTTTACTACTGATGGAAAATTTTGAATCACCTACTACTATCCAGAGTCTTGTTGTTTATCTTCCACATTTGGAAATTTATTAAGTAACGTATATATTTGCAACTTTGAAGCAGTTCTGTGATTTTACAGATAAGAAAGAGACAAGGACATGCAGTTTGCCCTGCTGTCTACGTTCCCTGTTTTAATCTGTAGGCCACAAGGTTTTTCATAGCAGTTCCTCTCAGTGTTATCGACGGGAAATTAAACCAACCAGCATTCCTTGACTGGAATAGTAAATTAAAGCAAATACTTCTGAAAGTCCCACGTGTACACTTGAATACACAGAAAATTCTCTCATTTTTCTAATTTACGATCACATCTAATACATAATGTTGAGCTTCAGAGCTACTGACCACAATGTCCCAGAGAACTGTTAATAGCACAAAATGCTTTGCTGAGTCTCAAATTCAGTTCCTGCTTCATATAAATTCGAGTCTGCCTTCCATTTCCCAGTATATTCCTTGTAAATCTGTGAAATTTATGGTGAAAATATAGTTTTGCTCTTACAAAATACAAATAAACAAACTACACCACTTCCAAAATTTCATTTTCAATTAATAAATCACTGTGCCATTCTGTAAAGCAAATGTGATTGATTGATTTATTGATTGATTGATTGATTGATTGATTGATTTTCTTTGCAGTTAGCGGCAGAATGAAGTCCAAAGAGAAGTATAAGAAGGTTGTTCTTACACTGGAGAATTCTTGATCTTATTTTTTAACCTGAGAAAACATTTGGAAGCATTATGCAAAATTCTGAATCAAGTTATCATGTTTGGTTATTTGCTGAGAAAGACACGGGCACTGTTTGCTCTCTCTGTTGACTGTGTCACATTTCCTACTTTTCACTTTTACTTTCCTAATTTGCATGCAGACATGAAGGCACAAACTGCAATCACAGCTTTATTGTGCCAGGTCTTTTACAAACACAATGTAAATGCCTCTCTCTACAGAAGTTTCTGCAACTTCTTTTATAGTAAACAGACAGAAATAGTGTGATTCAACTCAGAACAGATATGCTAAATTACTCTTTCAAATTACCTGTTTCTCTCCTCTGGCTATAAAGTGAGGTGGTTGATTAGCTTAGGTGGAGACACTCACAGCACAGATACCAGCAGTGAGATAGGATGATTTTTATCTTCAGCCACAGGTTCCCAGGGCTTCTTCTGTCTCACAGTCATAATTCAGGTTACAGATGATTTATTGCCTGCCCTTAGAATACAGCCTAACACATCATTAAAAGAGAACTATTCCCTGCTAGTGCAGAAAACTTGGCAAAATAAGGTTTGTTAGAAAGCTTATACATAAATCATGTAAGATACCCTCCCCAGGGAACAACCACTACTACCTACAACTGCTAAGAGTATATATATATGTTTTAACTAATTAATAGCTACTTCTTACATAGCAACTGTCATCTATAGATCTCAGGGTATTTAAATCCTAATTTTTTATGATCATCTACATCCCATAGTCACTATGACATCCTGAAGATCTACACTCTCAAGAAGCCATCACTCTCTGCAGCATGTCAGTAATGATTTGCCAAACAGAACACGGGGACATAATCCACCATCCATAAGTATTTTTAAAGAAAGGCTTAGAAATATTTGTGGTCCCCATAGCAAAATACAGTTGTACCTTCCTGAAGCCGTAATTATTTAGTTCCTGCTAATTTAGACACTAAAGATTTCAGCTCAGAAGATGGGTGACGCTTCATTTTTATCACCTTTGTTCGTGTCCTGGTTTCATCTGGGATACAGTTAATTTTCTTCCTAGTAGCTGGTATAGTGCTGTGGTTTTGACTTAACATGAAAATGTTGAAAACACAGAGATGTTTTAGTTGCTGCTAAGCAGTCAAGGACCTTTCAGTTTCTCACCCCACCCTGCCAGCGAGTAGGCTGGGGGTACACAAAAAAGTTGTGATCAGAAACATCTGAGACAGCTGACATCAACTGACTGAAGGGATATTCCGTAACATACGACATCGTGCTCAGCATATGAAGTTGGAAGAAGAAGAAGAAAGGGGGGAACATTTAGGGTGATTGACTTTTGTCTTGCCAAGTAACTGTCTCATGTGAGACAGCACTCTTTTCCTGGAGATGGCTGAACATTTGTCTGACAATGGGAAGTAGTGAATGAATTCATTGTTTTGCTTTACTTGTATATGTGGCTTTTGCTTTACTTGTTATGTTGTCTTTATCTCAACCCCTGAGTTTTCCTTCTTTTATGCTTCTGATTCTCTCCCCTTTCCCACAGGTGGGAAGTGAGTGAGTGGCTGTGTGGTTCTTAGTTACTGACTGGGGTTAAACCACAACAGTTGGGTAGAAAAATCTTTAACCAGAATTACCTACTAAATCTGAAGGTAAAACTTATGAGGAGACTGAGGTGATTGAGAAAGTAACAATGTAAAACAAGCTTATTACTGGGGAATACCTCTGACATGGCTGCAGGCATGCAGCCATGCTGCATGCTCTTACATTTAATTCATCACTCTCCTCTGCCTTTTGGATGCATAGAAAATCCTCCCTTAATTGGTGATTCGTAGCCTTCAAGAAAGGTGCTATGTCCTTTATTTTAGGAGTTGAACTATGTAAAGACTCAAGAAAACAGTTTTTAGACAAATGGAAAGATGAAAGCAGAAAACAGCAGATGAAATTAAGTTGGGAGGACTGTTGGTCTGCTGGAGGATAGGAAGGATCTACAGAGAGGTCTGGACCAGCCGAATCAATGGGCTGCGGCCAATTGTCTGATGTTCAACAAGGCCAAGTGCCAGGTCCTGCACTTGTGACACAACAACCCCAGGCAGTGCTACAGGCTTGGGGAAGAGTGACTAGAAAGTGCCTGAGGGAAAAGGGCCGACACCAGTTGAATGAATGTGAGCCAGAAGTGTGCCCAGGTGACTAAAAAGACCAAAAGCATCTTGGCTTGTATCAGCAATAGTGTGACCAGCAGGACCAGGGCAGTGATTGTCCCCTGTACTGGGCACTGGTGAGGTCACACCTCAAATACTGTGTTCAGTTTTGGGTCCCTCACTACAGGAAAGACCTTTGAGGTGTTGGAGCGAGTTCAGAAAAGGGCAACAGAGCTGGTGAAGGGTCTGGATCACAAGTCTTAGCAGGAGCAGCTGAGGGACCTGGGGTTATTCAGCCTGGAGAAAAGGAGGCTGAGGGGAGATTTTCTCGGTCTCTACAACGACCTGAAATAAGGTTGTATTGAGATTGGTGTCGATGGCTATTTCCAAGTAACAAGCTATAGGATAAGAGGAAATGGCCTCAGGTTGCACCAAAGGAAGTTTAGATTTGATATTAGGAAAATTTATTCATGGAAGGAGTTATCAGGTATTGGAACAGGCTGCCCAGGGAAGTGGTGAAGTCACCATCCCTGGAGGTATTTTTATACAATGTGTAGATGTGGTGTTTAGGGACATGGTTTGGGGATGGACTCAGCTGTGTTAGGTTTACAGCTTGACTCGATGAACTTAGAGGTCTTTTCCAAAATAAATAATTCTATGATTCTATGAAAACACTCAGTTGTGTTGCCTGTTTATTTCTTAGCTGGCAGAAATCCAGCACAGTAGCATCTTCTGAAGAATTTTCTAGTATTTTTATACACATCTATTCAGTATTTGTATTCCCTCTGATATAATGTCTTAGTTAGAGGTAATATGAAGTTATAACAGCTGTTGATCACATGTTACTGCCCCAAGTTCACACTGAATTCAAGACATGCAAGTCAATCTTTCACTTTCATTTGTGATATCTGTAGAAAGAAAAAAATATACCTGTTATTCAATCTTAGCACTAACTCTGTTGCACCATCCTTTCAGGTACTTGGAGCTCAGAGGAATTTATAGCTCCCATGAACTGCTAAATCAAATCCATTCTGTTTTTGGCTCTGATGATAGACTTGAAGGAGCTTTGCTGATAATACAGGGTTGTTTCCTGAGTAGAATTCTGGGTACATTTTGTGTGTTTTTCTCCTGTGATCTATATAGAATTGTTATATGCTAGTTTGTAACAGTAGATTGTTAAGATTTTCAAAATTTGTTGAAAGCTCTCAATTTTTTGATGCAACTTTGCCTTTTTAGCACTCAGTGAACAGATTACATTAGACCTTATTGCAGATTTTAAGCTGTGATAGTTTATTTAGTTAGCCCAGTTTGACATCCCAGTTTCGGAAATACTTTTCTGATGAAACCCTAAGACTGAAGCAATAAAAATAACCAGTGATTTTTTAAAATTTAGGCTCTAAAGGCAATGAACCAGGGTTGAACATGTCATATTTATCTGCATGTACTTAGTTGCATATATGTTTTTTAGAAAGCTTGAAAGCACAGTTGCTGAAGCTTGAAAATACACATTATTTAGTAGAGAAATACTCACGCAGACCCTCCATATTTACAATTGAGCTAAAATAAGACTCCTTCGAAAGTGCAAAGGCAACATTTTTCAGGCACAAACTCTTTCAATGCATCATCATTTTCCTATTTAAATGCTTGAAGACACTTGTTTTAGTTTCTGAAATATTATGTTTAGCATATTTATATTTGGAATAAATGTGGATGTTCTACTTAGGATAAGTAATTTCTGAAGCAGACATCATTATTTTTAAATTGCTTGATGAAAATATTCAGAACGTTTTCTTCCTTTGCATGACTTTTGAGTAAAGTTGCACATTTCTGAGATGAAACCTTTATCTTAACCTTGTCTTTTAACATTTTGAATTAGCCTTATGGAAAGAATCATATAAAACTACCTCTCTACCCATACATAGATTCAGTGTTAATAAAAGTAAGATTTCCTATTAATTTCCTTGTGTGAAAGATCTTAACATAAATGCAGTCTCTTATCACTGTATTGCTCTATAAACCAGGTTTCATTTCTCAGACATGCTGAAATGTGAGATGATAAAATAGCTAACCTACTTGGGATTAGCAGAAAGTTTTGATTTTGCTTCCTAAACATCTAGTGTTTTGTTAAAACAAACAATCTATGCTTTTTTTAATCTTTATTTCTGTTTCAAAATTCATGGCCAGTTCCTGAAAAGCCTTGTTCATTTAGAGAATTCACGTCTGAAAGGAATTCTATGCTTCAGAAACTTGGGTGAGCAAATATTTGTTTGTTGTGTCACCTGTGTAGCTGTCAGTCCATGTATTTATTTCAAATATTAATTCAGATGAACAAATTCCCTGAGTAAAATATAGAACATCACAATAGGACACCACATAGCTTTTCATCAGTGCACAGCAGAAGGAAACAGTTGTCTGGATGAAATTTATCAGTTGAATAGCTCATGTAAATGAGTATCCAATGTCTGAAGGCAGCAAATCTCCCAGCCAAAAATACAGCTTTTCAGCTTCCATCCTTTGAACCATTTATGAAGGGCCTTGACTGAAAGAGGATTGAGACAGGCAGAGATAGCCCTTTAATTTTCTTTTTTCCCCTGGTTTTTGTTTGTTTGTTGTTGTTGTTGTTTTTTCTTAATTTCTCTTGGCGTATCATGGAATTAGTTCTGTTTAGATTGTGGATTAACAGCTCTTAAAATGTTGGACCATCCTTTACGATCTTACAGCTAATGAGGTTTTCTAAGACAACTTATCCTCAAAATAACTTCTCTCACAATAAGGTCCCCTCTAGATATAATTTGTATCTGTTGTGTATGCTTTACTTTATACATAAAACACTTTTTTTTTTTTCCAGATTACTTTAATTTGAAAACAAAACCATGTGTTTGATAAAGTATAAATCTGTCCCCCCTTTTCTCATACTTCAAAAGTAGTAAGCTTATCTTCACTTAATGGAGGCAGAAATTACCTTTCAAAAAGTTATTGAAACTAATGACTGCAATTTCATACTGTTCCACAAGTCATGGTGCTGTTTCTTCTTGCTCTAATGAACAGCTAACTGGAAATACTTGTTTTTACTGACTGAAGAAGCCATTTACAAGAAAAGGTTTCTCTTCAATAATCGAAGCAGAATTCCTTCAGCAGGAACTTCTTTGAGATATCCAAACACTAATAAAAAGATTAGGATCACTACTTGTTTATTAAAAACAAACACAAACAGTTATTTAAGGAGCATATCAGAAACATAAATAACCCTTCAAATTAGGTCTTAGGTGCAAGATTGTCACAGGTCAACATTGAATTTACATGAAAAGACATTCAGTGTAGGTGATCATAAATCACAATTTAATTTTTTTCTTCTCATCTACTGACAGATATTCCATTTTATTAGTAAGCATCAAAATACATGTACATGAAACCTCTCTATATCAGGAATCAAAAAAAGCTAATGTGAAATGGCAGTCACAACTACTTTTTCTTGACTTGTCTAGAACAAATGTTGCATCTTACCTCTCTTGCCTTGTATGAGATAGATGAAGAGCCACATTCCTTGGCTGTCTTTGGTTTTCTGTGTTCTTAGACAATAACCCTATTTAACTGACTTACATTAGGTGGAATACCGCTACAATCTAATAAAAATTAGTCTGGCAGGTAATATTTTTTCTTAAATACTTTATATTACTTACAATTAGATTTTCAGGCCAAGTTTTAAAAAATATTTTTATATTTGAAAAGTTTTGAAAATTGGTAATGTAGTACTTCTGGATGGTAGAAACAAAAGAAATCTGGACAGAAAACAAAGTCTTAAGTAATTTCTTTAATTATATGCCATGTATAATAATTTTTCTTTCTTAATGTTCACCCACCAAAAAAATTTCCTTGTCCTACAAGGTAAACAGCTAGGCAAGCTGATAGGCAAGCACTTTTTTATGGTTGCATTACCTGAAATGAGTCTTAGCAGGTCTAAAAATACAACTTATGAAAAAAAAAAAAAATGACTGCAACTTTCACTAATAAATAATATTCTCTCAAAACAGTAATGCATCCAGGTGGTGTGTAGACTACTGCAAAACACTGCAGAGGCAATGAAAACTGCTGCAAATTGCTATTTGTCTTAATTGACATCTTCAACAACATAATTCATCTTCATGTTCTTTGTAGGCAATAATGTTGAGATTTACCCCATGTACATCATCTTACTTAAGTAATCCTTATTTATATTGTTCTCCTGGCCTTCATCGTTCTTTACTCTTTAGGGTGGTGCAGAGAGTCAAGATAAACCAGCTAATCCTAAATGTTCCTGACCAGTGTTATTTCTTCCACTGTTCTGACCAATGATCTTGTGAGCTTACAGGTAAATTTTAAAATAAAAATGTTTTTAAAGTATGTTTTTAAGATAGGATCCTGCAGTCTTTGTATAGCCTGGAAATCACTGGAAGATTGTATATACATAACTTCTGTGGATCCTTGTCCCAAAATTTACATGGCAGATTAAAAATTAATGAAAGTGGATGGTTTATGGAAGGGTATTTCTAGAGTTTAAGATACGTCTGCATTTGTTTAGCCCTGCAGAACTGATGCTGAGGCCAATGAAGTACATGCTGTTATAAGCTACAGAAGAAGAAGCAGAAAGCATAGTTTGTTCTTTGTAAGTTAAAAGCAGAGTTCATCAGTCATGATATCTATTTGAAGACAGGAAGATAAATTTCATGGGAGTTGAAAAGCTGCATGAGAACAACAAAAGACCATGCACAACTAGTTTTGCTCCCTCTCTCCTTTCCATTGCTTAAAAAGTCATCAGCCAACAGTCTTGCCTGTCTTTAAGGAAATTCACCTTGCTAAAAATGCTTAGGAGAATGAATGAAATGTGTATTTTTATGAATATATATGTGCATATGTATGTATGCTACATGTTATATTTATGTTCATACAGCCTGACACAGCCTTGATGACCGAAGTGACTAAACCACAGGGGCGAATGAGCTCCAGCACAGCTCCTCATTGCTTCATCTGGAGCCCAGAATCCTTCCTCCTCCCACAATGTAGACAGGATATGGCCAACATATGGACCATATAGTAGGTCATCAAGGCTTCCTGCACAACCTGCTATTCCTGCACCATAGATGGAGTCCTTGCTGTTCAGATTTGGCTACAACCACCAAGTGAATGCCCAATACAGGCTTCAGCTTCTCTTCTGCTGAATTCTTGAAAATTACAATTTGTTTGGCCTCTGCTGCTTTAAACATCTAGTGGGAAGTAAACATTGCTAATGGTGTCAGTTCCTATGTTTGTTTTTCTAAAGCCTGCAAGATTTAATAAAAATAAAAGGCCATATGCACTGGAAAATAAATACAACCTCTTATTTATTTAATATATTTACCTATTTTATGTATTTTATTACTACATATATTCACAGATTTTACTTCATAAATTTACATATTGTTTTCAAAATTTACTCTGAATTCTCATAGATCTTATTAATCTGGTAAGGAAAATATTTAAAAAAAAATCTTTTAAACCAACTCATGAATCCCACCTATTTTGTATTTGTTCTTGTTGGTGAGGTAGGAGTTTATTCACTACTTTTATAGCACCCTAGTTTTGTTGTAACTTCTTTAATAGGCGTTACTTATTGAAATATGTGAAGCAATTTAATTCTTGCTATCCCAGCTTTCCCATACTCAGGGAGATCAGTGGCACAAAACCAAAAAGAACATTATGCCCTGTTTGCCTTTAAGTTCAGTTCCATTAAGCAATGCTTTCTTGCAGCCTGTGAAATCAATTAGGAAGTACTTGTGAAAATAGCCAACGAAAAACTGTTTAAAGCCTTAACAGCTTAAATACCCCCCCTGTCTTGGCGTTGGCCCTATAAAGCTATTAGACTCCAGTCTGGATTGCATTAACGCTATGAAAGTCAGCTGCTAATCCTATAACCACAACATCTGCCTTGTCTTTCTTCTTCCCATGCTTCTCCATGTGTTATTTCTAGCAGAAGCAAAAGAAGATGGGATGTTGAAGAAGTGTCAGGCAGAAGAAAATACTAACCTGAATAAGAAGTAAATTAAGAAAATGGTTGAGTTTCCTCCTTAAAAAAAAATATAGCCATTCCTGGTTCATTGCAGACTAGGAGAAGTTTGGGGGGTGGGGTTTGTTGTTTGTTGTTGAGGTGGTTTTGTCCCTAGAAGGTAAAATTCTAGCTATCATTTTCTCACTGAGAGTATTTCATTAGTTCAAGACTACTTATGCCAGATACTACCATAGTTTTAGGACATTTCCAGAGAGGAAAAGAAGTTCAAGGAATTCTGTACATGCCAAGGCTCTGGAATGCGATGAAATATAATTTTATTTCTTTCTTAGGGTTTTTTCACACTAAAGGGTTTTCTAAACCTCGACAAAAATTATTTATTTATTTCACAGAGACATTTTTTAATTCAGAGTTTGAATTCGGGATTTTCTTTTTTTCCAAGGTGATTTCTTCATATTATTTTTAACTCTCTGCATTTTATAAAAAAATAATCTAATATTTTTGTATTATCTGTATCCTATTTAATTTAAGCAGACTTCTGAATGGAAATATATGTTTTTATTTGAAGAAAAAATAACCTTTAATCCAGAAAATAATTTAATCTGGAAAATTTTCAAATACAATAAAAAAATCAAAATGTGATAGCCAAGCTCAGGAACTCATTCATTCTGCTGTCATGTTTTTTCTTCCTCTATGCATGATATTGAGTCAAGAGGACTCTGTAAGTTATTTTCTAAAAGCTATTGTTAGCGCACGGTATTCGGTTTATGTGACAAGGTTTTGATAGTGGTTGGCGTTACAAGGGTGGCTTTTCTGAGAAGCTGCTAGAAGCTTCTCCTAATAGAGCCAAGGTCAGCGGGCTCCAAGATGAACCCACCACTGGCCAAGTCTGTCAGTGATGTTGGTAGCACGTCTGTGATAAAATATTTAAGAAAGGGCGAAAAAACTGCCGCAAAAAGTAGCCACAAAGAGAAGTGAGAATATGTGAAATAAAAAGCTCTGTAGGCACCAAGATCAATGAAGAAGGATGGGAGGAGGTGCTCCAGGTGCCAGAGCAGAGATTCTGTCCAGCCCATGTTGAGGCCGGCTGTCTCCTGCACCCATGGAGGACCCCATGCTAAAGCAATCTGTTCTTGAAGGACCATACCTCATGGAAAGGACTCACACTGGAGCAGTGAAGAAGGAAGGGGTGCTGGTAAAATGTTTTAAGGTTTAGGTTTATTTCTCATTATCCTACTCTGATTTGGTTGGTGACAAATTAATTTCCCCAAGTCAAGTGTGTTTTGCCCATGACGGTAATTGCTGAGTGATCTCTCCCTGTCTTTATCTTGACTCATCAGCCTTTCATTACATTTTCTCTCCCCTGTCCAGCTGAGGAGAGGGAAAGATAAAGAAGCTTTGGTGGGTACCTGGCATCCAGTCAGGATCAACCCACTACACACGGTAGCAATTTTCATCCAGAAATCACTTAGAATAATAAACTAACTCTTTCTATTGTCAGCAAGGAGAGCCACATATAAGAGAGACAGCTTGCAGATGAGAGAGTGAGAATTTTCTCTGCTTTTCTGACAGACACAAGCATCAAAACTCAAGTCCAACTCAGCTCAAACCCATTCCAGAACAGAGAGCTGAACAGACACTGATCATTAGAGAAATCCAGGATTGGATCCAAATCCAGGCTCACCCGTTCCCCACATACTGTTTCCTTTTCCATGCTGCCCCACCTCCAGTCATGTCACATCCCTCTGGGTGGGACCTGCTTACCTGTCTGGTCTGAAATTGTAGCAAACAGCCTGTGAGGAATCCTGGATGGGATCTTCAGTCCAGCCCTTATCTGGTAATACCTAGGGAGAAAGAATTAAAAATGACATGCTGTTAGATAGGTGAGCACTCAGTCCAACCAAAAATTCTGTGAGAACACAACCTGTGCATCTGCATTCAAACAGAAGGGCTCAAGAGAAAAAGCATGCTCAGAAATACTATTTTTTTCTGCTTGTTAGTTATAACTAAAATGGGTTTACACTGATTTTAATCAGGTCCAGGTGATGAAGCTGGTGAGGACTCAGGAACACAAGTCTGATGAGGATCAGCTGAGGGAGCTGGGGCTGTTTAGCCTTAAGAAAAGGAGACTGAAGGGACACCTTATCGCTGTCTACAACTACATGAAAGGAGGTTGTAGCATAGAGACTGTTGGTCTCTTCTCCCAGGCAGCAAGTGATAAGATAAGAAGAAATGGCCTCAAGTTGTGACAGAGGAGGTTTAGATTTGATATGAGGAAAAAAAATAATAGAAAGGGTTGTCAGGCTTTGTAACAGGCTGCCCAGGGAAGTGGTGGAGTCACCATCCCTGGAGGTGTTTAAAAGGCATTTAGACAAGGTTCTTAGGAACACGGTTTAGTGCTAGAGTCAGATTAGGTTGTGGTTGGACTCAATGATCCTGAGGGTTTCTTCCAGCTGAGATGATTCTATGATTCTTTTCTAAATAAGGATTCAAATTGACTGGCAAACATACCATGGAAATCTTTATTTTACAGCAGGCAGAGTGCACGATGGGCTGATGTGTGACTAACGAGGAAAGACTGTGAAAAAACTCTTGAATTCTTTTAAGGAAAAGAGACATAGAGAAATACCCACAGTAAAAGGCAGTGAGATGACACACAGAGTGAAAAATTTTAATACAAAACAAAAAAAAGAGGAAACTTCTGTGGAAATACAACAAATGTGCTAATCTCACATGAAAGAAAATTCAGTTTAAACCTAGTGATTATAATTCTGCTGTTGTATATTGAGGCCACCATATCATCAAAGTGACAGCATTAATCATATCTAAACCAGCTGTTATTTGTTATCTCATAGGTGATCACAATTTAGAGGAAAGAAGACAGGAAAAAAAATCACAGCAATTTCATGGGCTTAAGTTACACATGGTGCAGGTTACTTTGACAGTTTCCAAATATTAGCTCAGTCTAAGCAGAGAAAAAAACTCATTCCAGTCTTTGCTTATCACCACTTTAATGAATTAGGACCAAGAGGCAGTGTACAGCACAGTACCTAACCCACCACATTGTAGCTCAGGATACCTCCACTTGTTCACAGATCTTCCACTGATCTGTTGTAGCACCATGTTGGTGTCAATCTCCCGTCTCTGCGTTTTCTTGCATGCCCTTTGTTTGGTCTATTTGTTTATAAATTCCTCATATCTTGCAAATGTTTGCAGATATTTTCACCCTAATTTGTGTCTAAGCCTCTAAATACCATAATAAAGGTTAAATTATAACTGTAAAGGCCTACCCAGCAACTAAAGACCTCGGAAGGTATAACCGTATGTGGAAAGGAACAATTTAAACACCTAGTTACCAGTGAACTGCTGCCTAAAAAAACAGCTCACACGGGTTACACTTATCAATAAAATATTTGTTAAGGGTGTAATAGTGGATAAACCAGGTGTGTCTCTGCTAGGTTAAAAGCTGAAGAAAGTAGTTTGGTGGAGATAAAACAAAACAAAACAAGATCCACCACTTCAGAGGCAATTGTGATTGTGTCATGCTCCTTCACAGCTGAAAGCTCATGTCACCTTACCTACTCCAACTGGCAGACCCTTGTCAACTTGGATATAATTCCAGCACAACCTTCGACATTTTTAGATATCTGTTTTAGATGAGAACTTGGGCATTAAAACTCTCCATTCATTTTTTAGTTTTCAGAAAAGAAAACAAAAGAAGCTTAAGTTATCAATATACACAATATATAGTTAAAAATAACAGTAAGCAAGTCTACACTGACTGATCTTTCTCTCCCTTATGCTGTCCTTGCACTAGGGTAGAAGTTTTTAATTAATGCTATTGCTCCTGATTTCTTCCAGAGGAAGTGCAAGAATTATGCCTTAAGACTCTTTGTAATTTTGTTACAATTATATACAATACAATATTTTAACTGACAAAAATACCTTATTTGGACTAGCCATACACTGTCATTACTTCCAAATAATGCCAATATGGTATTAAAGAACTTCTGCCACAGTAACGTAATGGGACACTCCTCAGTATATAGATATTAATGTTTTACTATATGCTCATCCCATTAGATTTATTTCTAAGAATAACATCCTCTAACTGTCCGGCCACCTCTTTTAGATTTTTGCTGCTTGAGATTCTGGTGGATTATCCTTGGCCAAATCCCCACTTAGATGCTCTCTCTCACTCTTCCTTATCAACAGGACATCAGGAGAAAATAGGATGAAAAATAAGACAAAATAAAGAGAGGGAGATCACTAACCAGTTACTGCCACAGGCAAAATTGACTCAACTTGGGGAAAATTAATGTTTTCATTCACAATTGGGCAGTAAGAAACAAAATAAAACATTAAACCAACACCTGCCCCCGCCCCAACCCCTTCTTCCCAGGCTCAGCTTCATTGTTTCTAAGAAGTTCAGGGTGATGGGGATGTGTTACAGCCATAACAGCCCCTCTTTGTCAGTCCATCCTCGTCACTCATTCCTTGCTCCATTGTGGGGCCTTCCACAGGCTACGGTTCCATCAGGAAATTTCCAGCTAGCTATTTACTGCCACACTATGATAATGTCTGCCTTCCCTCATCGTGAGTCTCATGTTCAGAAGCATCTCAAGTAGCCCTAAATACTTTAATTAGGAAACTTATTTTCCAGTGGCTTGTCTGATGCTCCAGATTCAGTCACCTAAAGCTGGGGAGACACAGGTGTCTAAAGGTGCCAGTTTCACTGACCATGTAGTCAAAATTCTCAGTAGACTTAGAGGCATTTGAATCCTAAGAGAGGATGCTGGACAGAGTTTGGCTTTACTCATTGTCCAGACTAGAACTGTTGACTGCAATACAGCCTTGGATATCAAAAACACATGAAGACACCTCAATACCAGTGACTTCATAACAAGGTAACTTCCACCCTCTATTATTACCTTTGCAAAATGGAGTAGGCGTAACAACATAACAGAGTTAGATTTTAATCTTATTTTAATATTTCCCTGTTCATCCCCTTAATTTTGGCAAATTAACTTGAATATCAATGTATTCTAGAATTCACAAATAGGCATCATCCTGTGTACCCACAAAGTTTAACTGCTCTAGAATCAACACTGCATAGAAAAGTCATAGAAACCTAAAGAACTCTCAGATTAAGTTTAAATCCTGGTGTTAAGGGTCCAGATGTAAAGAAAATCTGAAGACTTCTAAAGTCTGCAATCCTAAGCAGTACGGACAAAAATGTGTCTCATATTTTATAGGCGACCAAATGTTTTCATTCTTAATTAAAAAAAAAAATACATTTAACAGCTACTAACAAATGATTTATTGCAGATTGTTTAGCACCTGATGCCAAAAGGTCTGGTCTTGATAACACTATGGCATAAAGAAATTCTAGTATAAACCATCATGGAATTAGACACATTCCTCCTGACAAAATATTTTAGAGAATGGTCCTATAATCAGAAGACACATGAAGCTACTGAATATCCTGCTTTTTCAAGACCTATGTAATTGTGCACATGTGTGCATTGCAATGTTTTGCTCCTCGAGGTAGTGACACTGTTGATCAATTAGATTAATTGCAGAGAAGGGCAGTAATGTAGAGGACCTCAGATCAAAATCTCCCAACACCTCAATGACATCCCTGGAAATTAACACACAGGGCAGTGGAAGTGTCAAAGGTTCAAGCCCGAAAAACAAAAGACAAATAGAAATGCTCACAATTTCTCAATTTATTCCTTTTAAATTTGAATAGTTTCCTGAGAATCTTTGAGAACAAGTCATTTCCCAGTGAAAGTTTCAGGCAAAACATTAATAACCCCAAAGGAGATTAAAAATATTACAAGCAGAACATGAGCAAAGAACAGGTTCACCTTGCGTGAGCAGAAAAAGCTAAAGACATTCTCATTTGAGTTTCACCAGGTCTCTTGTTGTCCGGTTGAAATAAACAACCTCCATACAGGAAACTGAATAAAACCCATTACTTGTTTTGTTTTGTTTTTCTAAGTTACATATCAATATTTAAATAATAAGACAGGAAGATATTATCCATTCCTCCTCAGAGCTTCCTCTGAACCTTTGCAGGCAGGGAGGAATTGTGAAACAATGACTTTATACCTAAATATAAACGTAAAAGTAAAGGTTCCTGCTCCCCCACTGTGAAATTTGATGTTACTTCACAATAGTTTGTGCATTGTGAGAAGTGTTTTGCTGATCAAAACACAGGCTACTTCAAGACAGAGTCCCATACATTTTCTACAGCAGAAAGCACAGATAAATTCCTGTTTCTTCACCCTACTGCCCTAGGCACCTCTTGGTTGTACCAGTACAAGTAATAGTGAGACTAAATGTAAAGCAGAAGCATGTTAATCCGAGCACAAATAATAAATAAAACCCTCTTTTTGTCAGTTCCTCTACAAAAACCCACACTGTGGAACGACTGATTACTGAGCTCAGTCCCTGCTAACAGAAGGGTAGATGGAAAATGTTTTTGACATCGTAAGAACACTCATTCTGTTACAACGAGGTATTGTCTGAACTAGATATGGTATAAATCATGCAAAGAAGCAACAGGTTTAGCTGACCATACAGTGTTTCTTGCTTTGCTCAAAATGAAATGAACCATCTCCAGATGGCTCATCAGGAAGTGGCCTCATAGGCTGGTCATCCTTACCAGCCTCTTCCAATCCACCCAAGCAAAACAGGGATCGGTTTAGTGTCTTGAGCTCTCCCTTGACCTGTTCTCACCTGAGTGGAACATTTGCAGTCTGGACACTGCAACAGCAGAGCCTTGAGGATGGGCTGTTACCTGGGTGGAGGCAATTGCACAGACGTGGTGTCTACTTCTTTGTCTAAGCAGCCGCTCTCTGCGTTTCAGGCTTGGGAGGAAATCCTGCAGACAAGTGTTTTATCTGTGGCCAGCTGAGTGAACCTCTCCAAAATGATATGAGGTATGAACAGAAAAACTACAAAGAATAACAAGAAGTCCTGCAGATAAAAATATACAGCTAAACCTGAAAAATCACTCTGAAGTAAACATTGCAAAACAACACCAAAATCATTAGGGAAGGTCCTCCACCATGTATGTGTCAGAAACAACTGCCTGATAGTGGTATTGGGCTGATAGCAATGATAAATGAGAAATTGGCCACATGCTTAACTTCTTTATGAAGAGGCTAAAGGAAAGGAATACAAAGCTTCAAAACAAGGCACAGCCAAGATGCCAAAATTAGGAGGTCAGCGTGGTTAGTGAAGATAAACTGGAGAACCTTGGCAGAAGTGGCATGTGAACTGGGCACTCAGTAAAACAGGTTTGCAACGAATCCAAAAAATTGATAAAGGGCTGGTGATGACCAGAATCTCAACAGTTATTTTACAAAGCATCTAAAATGGACAGCATTATGGGTCCTGAGTGTGGCCCCAGAAGTACATAAGACTTTACAATAGATTTTGAATGAAATAATAATTATGAAATAAATGAGAAATTGCAATACAGTTCCTGTTTTATTACAATTAGTCCAAGTCTGGCTTATTAGAATTAGGCTGGGTAGTACCTCTCTTTGGGTAAACAGCTGGTTTGTGCAGGTTTGGAGGGTTTTTGTGTGTGTGTTTTTGTGGTTTGGTTTTGTTGTTTTTTTGTTTTGTTTTTTTGGTGTTTTTTTTTTTTTTTTGTTTTGAAGACAAAAGTTGGTACAGAAAAGCTTATTTGGACTTCAGTAAAGTAGGGAGACCATGGAAAATTGCCAGTTAATGTGGAACAGGTGCTGTGAAGGGAATATCAGGAAACAGCAAGCTCAACTAAAGGAGCTTGGCACACTTAACTCAGCAAAACATAGAGCAATCAAATCCCCTCTCAAGCTATAAATACACTTGGAAGAAAAATATCAGGAAGGAAGAAGAAGAGTGGGGTACAAGAAAGTACAATATTGGCACAAGAAAAAACACATATAAACTGTTCATGAATAAATGCAATTTGGAAATAGAAAGTTGTAGCTAGCAAAGGAGCAAGAAAGCGAAACAATCTCCTAACAGAAACAGAAATAAAAAAGACAACTTACTTTCAGGGGAAGTTTGGTAAATTTCCTAAAGATTTATAGGACACGGACCCTTCTGGACATGGATCCTTCCTATTTGCAAGACCAATGTTATTTATGCAGGCAGTCCAAGTCCATTCTGTGCTGCAAGATACCCTCAGTGGGTCACTCTAGTTGGAACAAATTTGCCATAACCACCTTCTCTGCTCATTTGTGAATTATTAATATTTAAAATTAAATAGATAATTTAAATATTAGATTTGTTTTCCTGTACCTGGGCACACATTAATCCCTAATGACTTTTCCTGACTTACCTAGGGTGCTGACATGAAAAGCCTCCTTGGGTGCCTGACTCCACTAGCAGATGCATTGGATGATACTATGTCCCCTTGCCTACTATTGTCACCTTTCTGTCTCTTGGCACTGTGGTGGTCAGATCTCCTCTCAGGAGCACCAAGATCACTCTCAGATGTTAAGTGCTCACTTAATGACCAAGTAGGTTGCAGGGGGTTGGGTTTTTTAATGGCTTTTTTTTTTTTTTTAATATTATTATATTACACTTAAATACACAGAGGAAATGTTTACTTTTAGGAGAATAAAACATTTCTGCTTCAGAAAACTACCTCGTGCCATCTCCAGTGATCTAACCATACCACAGGGCAGCACCTAACCCCAAAGGATTTACATTAAAAACAGCAGAGAGACACGTCAA
Organism: Patagioenas fasciata; assembly: GCF_037038585.1. Taxonomy (NCBI): domain Eukaryota; kingdom Metazoa; phylum Chordata; class Aves; order Columbiformes; family Columbidae; genus Patagioenas; species Patagioenas fasciata. Next base: position 7,032,560 of record NC_092521.1, on the reverse strand, counting down.
GGGAGCAGGCTGGTACCAGTCGTGTTACTGACAGTTTAGACTCCAAGCCCCCCATTGCATCCTCCTCTTAGATAAATGACAAAACATCTCAGCTCTCATCTAGTCCTACAAGCTGCTGCCAGCTTTTATTTCCCTGCCACTGACTGGTATTGGCATTGTAGAGCCTAGGTTAAGAACGGATTACTAGTTTGAGAAAGGCAATTTGTTGATGTGTCACACTACCAAACCAGATCAGTCGCACCAGGAGCTCTGACAGATCAGTCTGCTCCTCCCTGATCATTTCTGCAGCATGGAACTCAAAATGACTGGCTCAATAATGCTGCCATAGGAGACAGACAAGTTCAAAATCACACAGCTCATGCCTGATTTGAATTATACTTGTCCAGCTCCAAGGCCTAAAATTTCACCCCAAGTTAAGCTACATTTTAATAAACAACCCTTAAGCTAACGTATACTGCAAGCAAACCAGCTTTGTGCTTGAACCTGAGCAGTCAGCTAGGAGTTTCTGCTGCTCTTCAGATCAGCTTTGGAGTTGCCCTCCAGCAGCCCATGTCAGCAAAACTTCTCCGTTGAGTTACCACTGCTGGGGAGTCAACGCAGCACACTATTTTTGAAGTCAACTTTTTCCTTACAGGCAAGGAAAAAGACAGATTTCTTCATGAAAACAGCATGAGAAGGGACCTCAAATCTCTATGTGAGATGTAAATTCACTTGCCATAAGGAAAGTTTAAACTCAGGAGCTACAGCTCATTCTGTCTCTGGAAAAATTAACAGACCTATTTTACCCTGTGGCTGGATGAGCCTCAGAAAAAGGAGCTGATATAGGGAAAGTGTTTTAGCTTTTGTTTCTCAGCATCCCACTCTACTTTTATCAATAAATTAATTCATTCAAATCAAGTCTGTTTTGCCTGTGGTAGAAACTGGAAAGCGATCTCCCTGTCTTTACCTTGATCCAAGAGCTTTCTTGTCTTATTTTATCCCCCTATCCTGTTGAGAAGGAGTGAGAGAGCAGCTAGGTGGGATCTGGCAGCTGGCCCAGGTCAACCCACAACACCCAGATCCACCTTCAGGTACACACTCTCTGAAGCTGAGTGATGCTGAAAGTCCTGTGGTTTTCTTGCATCTCTAGCTGCAAGTTTACCTGTGATATCTCTTAATTTTTACTGATCAAATTATCTTTACAGTCTGCTAGTTAGTCTAATAAGGCTGTAATCTCTCTCTCTCTTCTGTCACAAGTGCTTCCTGTTCTGCTTTTAATTGTTCCTTCAGCACTAGATCAAAACTGCCTTCTGTAACTATGCCATGCCTTGTATCATCTGATTTAAACTAGAGCAGACATCTGAATCAGGTTATTGTACTATCATAATTCTTCTTCATTTTGTTTTAATTCTATTTCCACTTCATTCATTTTTTTGTAGTTGTTGTTCCAACTAGTTTACAATCTTTAAGACTTCAGTACTTCTGTTCTCGAATCTGTGTCACCAGTTTCTCTATTTCTCTGTCACAAGCTGTAAATTCTTGATGATTTTGCTCCTTTTCTAATAAAAACATATCTTAATCATCCATCTTCTATTTTATTTCTGCTTGTAAAAATTCTACCTCACATTCTTTGAGCATTCCAGAAGTCCTTGATTTTTCTCTAAGTTTTAACTGTTCTTCCAGTTCTTCAATTCGTTTTTTTTGTGTTGTTTGTTTGTTTGTTTTTTATCTATCCCATTAGGTTTCCTTTCTATAACTTACTTATCCATCAACTGTCACCGTTTTTCAATCTGTTTTTCAAGAAGTGGAATTTGCTTGTTTAGATTTACAGTCTCCAGTAATTACTTAGCCAAGTCCTGAGTAGTATGCAGTTGTTATTCATGTTCTACATCTTCTTTTTTTTTCATTTGAAAAGGAAAGCTCAAATGGTCCTTTCCCACCTGACACTGAAGCTCTAATTTCTCCATTGCTAAAAATTCCACTTCCAGTCCTAGTAAGTGTTTATAACAGGAGCCAAGGGGTTGCATTATTTCTTTTACAGTTCTGTGGTTTATCACTTTCTTTTTATTGTCTTTCGGCACTCTACAGGATATGTGAAGCTTGTCAAACTAATGCTCTGTTTGTACAAAAACTGTATTTTTTTCTACACATTCGACTCATGAAACACTGAAAAGTGTCCACATTTCCTAGCTGTTGTCTGAGTGGTTTTTTTCTGATATTGTACAGAGATCTTTACGGTTTTAGAACATGGAATGATTCCTTTTGTGTTTTTTATTTCTCTATTTGCACCACATATGTCACAGTCATGTCTTAATCTTTGTTTGCATCTCATAGGAGTTACTCTCATAAATAAGGCTGTTCCTCTGAATTACAAACTTAATTTTGAGAAGAGCTGAACCATTGCAACCCTATTCTCTTTAACAGGAGAAAATCAAGTTGTAATGAGTTTTGGGAACCAGGCTCCAAAAGAGAACACGATGAAATTCTTCTCTCAGATCCACCTGAGACATCTCAGGGAATGGCTCAAAGTTTTTCCGCTGTTTCTTCTCAAGGAAAATGTAGCTTCTAAAAAGTGTGTGTGTGTGGGGGGGTGTTTGTTTGGTTAGTGTTTTGGTTTGGTTTGGTTTGGTTGTTGTTGTTGCTTTGTTGTTGTTGTTTTTCTTTGTTGTGTGGTGTTTTTTGAATGAAAACTTGTATTTTCCTGCTTCCATTCCCTTAGCAACTGTCTTCAAAGAAACTAGAAACTTTGAATTTATTTTGAATAAATTACAAAAATAATAATTTTCCTATTATGAAGGCATAGTAGAAGGCATTAGCTGGGCTCATTTGGAGAGCTTTAAACTAGCCTCGAAGGGGGATGGGGTTGTAGTTGGGCTTGCCCCAGAGGGGCAGCATTCTAAAACAGATGAGGACCGGGTGGCCTCCTGTGCCCCTAGGGAGAAATTGGTGTGCTCTGCTCGCTCCCTGAAATGCCTGTACACCAATGCGCGCAGCATGGGGAATAAGCAGGAGGAGTTAGAATCCTATGTTCGGTCGGGAGATTATGATCTGGTGGCAATTACAGAAACGTGGTGGGACAGTTCACATGACTGGAATGTGGTCATGGATGGCTATGCCCTTTTCAGGAAAGACAGGCCAGCCAGGCGTGGTGGTGGAGTTGCTCTCTATGTGAGAGAGCAACTGCAATGTACTAAATTCTGCCCAGGAGCAGATGAGGAACGAGTTGAGAGTGTATGGGTCAGGATCAAGGGACAGGCTGGTAGGGGTGATACTGTTGTAGGTGTCTATTACAGGCCACCAGATCAGACTGAGGAAGTTGATGAGGCCTTCTATGCGCAGCTGAGAGTGGCCTCACAGTCACAGGCCCTGGTTGTTGTGGGTGATTTTAACTTCCCTGATGTTTGCTGGAAGGACCATTCAGCCAGCCAGCCACAGTCCAGGAGGTTCCTCCAGTGCATTGATGATAACTTCCTCATGCAGATGGTGGAGGAGCCGACCAGGAGAGGTGCACTGCTGGATCTCATCCTCACTAACAAAGAGGGTCTGGTTGAAGCAGTAAAGGTTGAGGGCTGCCTGGGTTGCAGTGACCACGAGATGGTGGAGTTCAGCATCTCGTGTGGCAGGAACAGAATAGCAAGTAGAATTGCAACCCTGGACTTTGGCAGGGCTAATTTCGGCCTTTTCAAGCAACTGCTGAGGGAAACCCCATGGGCAAGACTGCTTGAAGGAAAAGGGGCCCAAGAGAGCTGGATTGCATTCAGAGATTGCTTCTTCCATGCTCAGGATCAGAGCATCCCCACACGTAGGAAGTCGAGGAAGGGAGCCAGAAGGCCTGCGTGGTTGAATAGGGATCTGTTGGGTATGCTCAAGCAGAAGAGGCGAGTTTACAGGTCATGGAAGCAGGGACTGGCCACTTGGGAGGAATATAAGGCTGCTGTTAGAGGATGCAGGAAGGCAGCTAGGGTAGCCAAGGCCTCCTTAGAATTACAGCTGGCGAGAGGGGTCAAGGACAGCAAGAAGAACTTTTTCAAATACATAGCAGATAAAACTAATACCAGAGGCAATGTAGGCCCACTGATGAATGAGGTGGGTGCCCTGGTGGCAGAAGACACAGAGAAGGCAGAATTGCTGAATGCCGCCTTTGTCTCTGTCTACTCCGCTGGAGGATGTCCTGGGGAACCCTGTACCCCTGAGACCCCGGATGAAGCCAGGTTAATGGAGGAGTTTGCTTTAGTCGATGAGGACTGGGTTAGGGAACAATTAAGTAGTCTGGACGTCCATAAATCCATGGGTCCAGATGGGATGCATCCGCGGGTGCTGAGGGAGCTGGCTGAAGTCATTGCTAGACCGCTATCCATCATTTTTGCCAAGTCTTGGGAAACGGGAGAGGTGCCCGAGGATTGGAGGAAAGCAAATGTCACTCCAGTCTTTAAAAAGGGCAAGAAGGAGGACCCGGGTAATTATAGACCGGTCAGCCTCACCTCTGTCCCTGGGAAAGTAATGGAACAGCTTATCCTTGGTGCCATCTCAAGGCACATCAGGGATAAGAGGGTCATTAGGGGCAGTCAGCATGGCTTTACCAAGGGTAAGTCATGCTTGACCAACCTCATAGCCTTTTATGAGAATGTAACAAGGTGGATGGATGATGGCAGAGCGGTGGATGTGGTCTACCTTGACTTCAGTAAAGCCTTTGACATAGTCCCTCACAGCATCCTCACAGCTAAATTGAGGAGGTGTGGTCTCGACAATAGAGTAGTGAGGTGGGTTGCAAACTGGCTTAAAGAGAGAAGCCAGAGAGTGGTGGTCAATGGTGCGGAGTCCAGTTGGAGGCCAGTATCTAGTGGAGTGCCTCAGGGGTCAGTACTGGGGCCAATATTATTCAATATATTCATTAATGATTTAGACGAGGGAATTGAGTGTACTATCAGCAAGTTTGCTGATGACACTAAGCTGGGAGGAGTGGCTGACACGCCAGAAGGCTGTGCCGCCATCCAGCGGGACCTGGACAGGCTGGAGAGTTGGGCGGGGGATAATCTGATGGAATTTAACAAGGGAAAGTGTAGAGTCCTGCATCTGGGCAGGAACAATCCCAAGTTCCAGTATAGGTTGGGGCATGACCTATTAGTGAGCAGTGTAGGGGAAAGGGACCTGGGGATCCTGGTGGACAACAGGATGATCATGAGCCAGCACTGTGCCCTTGTGGCCAGGAAGGCTAATGGCATCCTTGGGTGTATTACAAGGGGGGTGGTCAGTAGATCGAGAGAGGTCCTCCTTCCCCTCTACTCCGCCCTGGTGAGACCCCATCTGGAATATTGTGTTCAGTTCTGGGCCCCTCAGTTCAAGAAGGACAGGGAACTGCTGGAGAGGGTCCAGCGTAGGGCAACAAAGATGATTAAGGGAGTGGAGCATCTCCCTTATGAAGAAAGGCTGAGGGAGCTGGGGCTCTTTAGTTTGGAGAAGAGGAGACTGAGGGGTGACCTTATTAATGTTTATAAATATATAAAGGGTGAGTGCCATGAGGATGGAGTCAGGCTCTTCTCAGTGGCAAACAATGATAGGACAAGGGGCAATGGGATCAAGCTGGAACACAAGAGGTTCCACTTAAATTTGAGAAAGAACTTCTTCTCAGTGAGGGTAACAGAGCACTGGAACAGGCTACCCAGGGAGGTTGTGGAGTCTCCTTCCCTGGAGACATTCAAAGCCCGCCTGGACACATTCCTGTGCGACCTCACCTAGGCGTTCCTGCTCCAGCAGGGGGATTGGACTAGATGATCTTTTGAGGTCCCTTCCAATCCCAAACATACTGTGATACTGTGATACTGTGATAGAGACACGAGTGAATCAAAGGTTCTCTAAATCAAATGGTATATAGGGGTTCTGCTAGTTTAGATTGTTTTTCAGAAGAATCATAGAATGTCAGGGATTGGAAGGGACCTTGAAAGCTCATCCAGTCCATTTCACCCGCTGGAGCAGGAACACCCAGCTGAGGTTCCACAGGAAGGTGTCCAGGTGGGTCTTGAATGCCTCCAGAGAAGGAGACTCCACAACCTCCCTGGGCAGCCTGGGCCAGGCTCTGGCACCCTCACCATGAAGAAGTTTCTTCTCAAATTTAAGTGGAACCTTTTGTGTTCCAGTTTGTACCCATTACCCTTTGTCCTATCATTGGTTGAGCTTGTCCAGGTAGTCAAGGCCACAAAGTGTAATGCATTTATAACCCGCAACTTCCAAGATAATGCATAAGACTTATGTAGCCTATGTTAAGCTGGTGCAAAAGAAAATATTTCAGATAAATTAAACATCCGAATGCAAAGATATACTCTCTCCCCACAAAATATGCGACAAGAAGTAATAAAGCTTAATTTCAGCAGAAACCACTGATACAGTCTCTTTGCACTTCTGAGATAAATTTTTATTTTATGACAAGTACCTGCTGGACGCAGGCAGAAATGATGAGTTCTCAGAATTTATGATGGGTGTCTGTTTTGAAGTTCTCTTTGCTCTGGTACTGGTCTGCCATCACTGGGCTCAGTTTTATGCTGTTCTGCATTGCTCTTGGGAAGTGTGCTGTGTGCTATTGACAGATGCTTAAGCCTTCTTGAACCTTGATTCTTGAGGATCCACCTGCTGATACACCTGAGCAGATCAGTACCAGAGCAATGGCTGGGAGGGATCATGGACCAGGAGACCTTCCTGAAATTGCCAGAGATACAGATATAGCCATGGCACAATACAAGTCTTATGCTGTGACCATGCAACTTGACCCATCTGTGTTACGTTCTTCCACCATGAGAAGTGTTCATCTTTTATGGGACTTCCAGGTGGCTGAAGTGAACCATTTAGTGACAGCAGAAAATAGCATAACTTGTTCTGGGATCATGGCTCATGTGTCAGATCACACTGCATCTTCACATTGCTCATGTCCCCAGACTTCCTTCTTTCAGAAACTAGTTCAGGGGCAGTGACTGGAAGATACTCAAATTTTATATTCATTGGGGATAAGACAATTGCCAGGCTGTGAATGAATTCGTCTGCTGGGTTAAACATGCCCATTTTGCTCCCAATCAGTTTGTATCTCTCTTTGATTGCCACTTCAGCTTTCAATCTCCTGAGAAGTTCTGAAAATCAGAATATGAAAGTATTTTACACATTTTAAAGCAGCAGCCTCTGAATAGCCTTTTCATGGCTATCATCTTCTGTTGTCTCCTGTTTCCAGGAGTGGGATCCAAAACTTAATAAAATTTAGTGTAGCCACTTCTCCCAACCTGTTTATCAGTCTCAGTCTATAAACATTACAGAAACACTTTAGAACTCTCATGAGATGCCCTATTTTTCTTTTTCTAGTAAAAAAGAGGAAATATAAAGTTTGAATTAAGAAAGAAAAAGAATGTTCAGCTCCTATCTATTATATGATTGCTATGGAGTGCCTCTTATTTACACCTGGAACAGTTAAGGGTTACTTAACTCTCTGAGATTATCACAGTGTAAGATATTACAGGTGCTTCAGTTAGAAGAGCACAAAATCTCTCAATTTCTAGCTGTTCTTATAACTTAAGAGCAGATCAAAAAAGGTTAGTTCTTGACCATGATACTACATTAAGCCATGTTTTGAAGGTTTCTCATTGCCTTTGAGACAAGCATATAAGTGCTTATATCCTTATTAGGGTCCTAATTTTTCTGCCCTTTCCTTTCACTGTCTCTCTCTTCCAACAATAAAGTATGCTTCTTTCATTTTACTCTAATGTTCACCATTCTACAGCCTACTGCTCTTCACCCTTACTTTACTATGCTGTCTGAAAGGGATGTAAAGGGCAAAATGCTTTAATAGTACGGATATGGAACCAAATAAAAGGCAGTACTGCTACCTTGGTAAATATAAAAGGGCAAGAGCCCCTGAGGTGAGCATAAAAGGAGATGTAGAGACTGCTTGTTGGTGAAATTGTCAGAGAGCTGCAGGGATCCAAGGACTGGAGCTTTTATGGCCTGTAGAGCTGCCAGTTTCTGTAGAGAAGAGGTGATCTGATGGAAAGTTACACAAAGCTAGAAGTATAAAAGTGATCAAGACTGTGGCTTACCTGGATCCAAACGAAAGCCTTGCCTCACATGCACCAAGTGGCAAGTGTAGGCTGTGATTCAGGAATGCACTGAAATATGGGAGCTCTCCCATTAAGAACACTGTTCATTTGCCAAAAGTTGTTTATATCTTCTCCACATTGCCCCCAGAGCATTCAGTTGCTGAGAGCTTCCAGCTCTAAATCTTGGATTCAAAAAAATATTTACCTGTGCTTGATCCTGGGATATGGTGGGCACCTCCACAAGATGCTGAGAACCCTTGCATACTGTTTGTTAGGATGAGAATGAATCACATCAGGTACCTCTCAGGTCTGCAGAACTGGACAGCATTTATTACCAAAACAGGATGTTCTGTCAGAATGAAAAATCGAAAAAGAGGGCAGCCCTACATTTAGAATTGAACAATTTCCTCTAATTGAATGCACAACTCCCTTTGTCATGCTTTCTTGTGTCTGCAAGCTACAAGTTCCTTGTAGGTGAGAAGTTTACTTTCAGTAGACTCACCATGCCTTCTAGCTAGAGAAAAGGGCTACACTACTTACTGTACAACAAGGAGGATATGGATTGCCCTCCTCTTTCCCTATTAATTTTAGACCTGCCTTCATCAAAAGTTAGAGAGTCTGAGGATAAATCTGTGGTGAGAACTGTAGAAACTCATGATGCATGGCTGTGGAGTCTGGATTGCAGTGCCGCAGTTCTGTTTGACTAACCTGCTGTTGTGCCTTGACACAGAAGACATGGGCATCGTAGAGGAAGCTGCAAGACAGACCTGTCACCTTGTTCAATGTTTGTGTATGACTGATGAAAGCCTTCCTCTTGCCACCTCCAACAGATTCCAAAGTGAGGGGAAGGTTCCTTGGGATGCCCAAGATGTTCCTCTTACTGCCAAAAAGGTGGGAAGGAAATGCTGATAGCAGGAATGGTAACAGCTGCTGTGAACAACCACATTGTACCTACTGGTAGCTCCTGTGCCACACACTCTCACCCCTTTTTTCTGGGGCACTTCAACACCCTACCAGGAGCCTGTGGTAGATCTAGATCAGAAAGGCTTCTTGAAATAGCAATTGACTGAGAAAGTGTCTGAGTTGGTGTTTGTGGATGTGTGTAGGTTCTCAGGAAACACTACAAAAAATGAAATGTTTCAAAATAGGCTTACAATTTAGTTTCAAAGTTTACACTTGAGATTTATGTTTTGGTTTGCTTTGTTTTTTTTTGTCATTTCAGAATGCAACAGAAGAGTAATTATTTTCCATTCTTTAAGACTACATTTCAAATAATTAAGAAGAGCTTTATGCTAATCCACCTTGTGTTCTTTTCTGAGACAGTTTACTCCCAGCTCCTGTAACAATGGAGTTCGAGATCAAAATGTTCCTGTTCATATCTGATTCTTTGTGGTGTAGTAGGAAACCTTTTGGTTGCAAAATGAAATATTTTTCACTTGTATGCAAAGAAAAATATTTTTGTAATTGGAAAAGTTGTGTGGCTTAACCAGAGCCATGACTAAGGATCAAACTCCTACCCAGCTGCTTACTCACTCCTCATCAACAGGACAGGGGAAGAAAATAGGATGAAAAAGCTCATGTGTTGAGATTAAGACATGGAGATCACTTACCAATTATCATCACAAGCAAAACACCCTCAAATTTGGGAAAATGAATTTATTTTTTGGCCAATTAAAATAGATTTGAATAGTAAGAAACAAAGACAAACAATAAAACGACACCTACTCCTCATCCTTTTCCTAGACACTTGGCTTAGCCTGAGTGAAAAGAGAAGCAAGAAGGAAGAACAGTGTGTATCTTTCCCCCAACTTTGCCCTGGTCCAACCTTCACCCCTTCACTCCTGATTCCTCTCCCCGAGAGGTGCAGGGGGGTGACCAGGGTTTTGGTCAGTCCATCCCAGCCCCTCTCTACCACTCCTCTCTCCTCACACATCTCCTGGGCTGCCGTCCTTCAGGGACAACCTGCTCCTGCGTGGGTTCTCCACGGCTGCAGCTCCAGCAGGAAAGTTTCCCCCAAACACTGATTCAAGAGATAAATTAAGAAACTGTCCATTTCAATGAGTAGAAGAAGAAACTCCAGACTTTTAGACACAGATGTATTCATATTTCTCCCACACCAGGACTAGGGATGACCAAATTATTGCACCCCAAGGAAACCCTCCTCCTCCTTTTGGCCTTATTTTCCTCATTTTAACTTTCTGTATCAGATTTTCTTTCCTACTTTTTCTCAGGAAATGGGCCATGTCTGTTTCCATCCACTCACTCTACACAAATAAAACTAATTGTTAAATGTGGGATCTTACCCAAATTTACCTATTTTACCCACTGAACTGTTGCCAGCACTGAAAGAATGAAGAAGGAAGAATAGTCTCTTCTAAAAGTACACTCAGTGCTAGCACAACCCTGACAGCTCTAGAGATGGAAATCCCATTTTCTGTGGAATAGATTCAGTACTAACAACTGCATTGCAATCTCTCTTCAGAATGTTTTTGTTAATATGAGTCCTCTCTTCCTGACTGAAAATCTGTACAGAGTGGTGAAAAGTCTTTTCATTCCCAACTGTGTCATGAGTCTGTACCCTCGTCTAAAGCTATGACCTCATTTTTGTGTTAATCCTAAAATTAATCATGTAAGAATATACAAAACCTCATGTTTCAGAATTTTTCTACCAGGAGAAATTTTTCACAGAAGACAGAACCAGAGCAGTACTGAACAACACAGCCATAGAGACAAATGATGTGCCCACCGGGGCTGCTACTAAATCCTGGAAAACACAAGAGTTGGTAGCCTCTTAGCTTTACAGTAGTCAAGTCTCCAAGCTGGTTGCAAGTCTGTTTTTGGTATGAGGAGGACTTGTTTCTGAAACAGCTGGAAGTGAAACTCTGCAAGCTACAAGTTCCTTGTAGGTGAGAAGTTTACTTTCAGCAGACTCACCATGCCTTCTAACTAGAGAAAAGGGCTATGCTGCTTACTGTATGGCAAGGAGGGTATGGATTGCCCTCCTCTTTCACTATTAATTTTAGACTTGCCTTCATCAAAAGTAAAATAATAAAAATTGTTATTATCTTCCATCAGGATCCACAAATCAGATATTCTGCAGAGTCATAGATTCATAGAATAGTCTAGAATGGAAGGGACATGAAAAGGTCATCTTGTTCAGCCTTTCATGGGAAAAGGAGCCTAGATTATACTATCTGGGAGCTTGTCGAATCTCATCTTGAAAACCTTTAATGATGGGGTCTCTACCATTTTCTTGTGGAGGTTGTTCCAGTGAATGGCTATTCTCACTGTAAAACTTAATTCTTATACAAGGATGAAAACTCTTCAGGTGTTAATTATACCCATTATCACTTGCCTCTTCCATGTGGCTCCTCTGTCCTCTTTATAGCAACCCTTTAAGTACTAAAATACTATGATGAAGTCTTCCCTTAGCCTACTGTTCTCCAGGGAGAAAAATCCTAACTCCTTCAGTCATTCGTCACAGATCAGGTTCTCCAGACCTGCTTTAATCAATTTCATGGCCCTCACTTGTACCTTCTCTGTTCTGTCCATGACTTTCTTTAATTGTGGGAACCAGAACTGGGCACAATACTCTAAATGTGGCCTAACAGGAGCTGAGTAGAGTGTGTCAATCTCATCTCTGTCTCTGCTAGCAATGCCCCAGCGAATACAGCCCAAGATCCAAATTGCCTTCGTTGTTGCAGAGGTACACTGCTGACTTGTACTCATCTGGTTGTCCACCAGGGTACTTTCAGCAAGGCTGCTCCCCAGCCACACAGGTCCCAGCCAATACTGGGATCTTTGGTTAGTTCATCCCAGGTGCAGGACTTTGTTCTTGTCTTCGTTAAACTTCATACAGTTGTTGTTTCCCCACTGTTCCAGCCTACCCAGATCTTTCGGTTGGATGCCTCTCCCTTCTGACATATGCACCTCATCATCTAACTTGGTGTCATTTGCAAACTTGGTGAGGATGCTGTCAATCTGATCATCCAGGTCATTTATGGAGATGTTGAACAGCACGGGGCCCAATCTGAATCCCTGGGGCACCCCACTTGTAGCAGACTGCCAGCCTGAGTAAAAAACATTGATCACCACTCTCTGAGTGTGATCTGTGAGCCAATTTCCCACCCATTTTGCAGATCACCTATCCAGTCTATAGCTTACCAGTTTGTCCAGGTGGAGTCTGTGGGAAACAGCATTGAACACTTTGCTAAGTTCAATATCCCATCTGCTCAGTCGAGCTCTGTGCAGACTCTTTCAGAAGAAAAAATGCTGCTATGCTTTTCTGCATTTTTTTTTTTTGTAACCTAAGTCAAATGATAACTAGGTCCAGCTCCCTCCCATGTCTGAGATCATCTGCATCTTCATCTTTTCTGTGCTTAACCATATGGTATTGTTTTCTTTCCTGCTGAGGCTGTTCCTGTTTTTATCGAATAAAAATATTAATTGGATCTCAAATCAGCATTGTATATTAGATATTAGCAGAAGCGAGAATGAAAACTGAAGACTCCATTGATACAAGTGAATTCACTGTGATGGAGCTACACATTCCTGTTTCTCTAGCCCTTCATCCTATTTCAGAATACAATGACTCTCCTGACTTTTTCTATCCATTCACTGTATATGAGATACATATGTCTAAACTGAATTTAGGAATCCTAGTCTGGAAAGTAAAGCACCTAAACATTTGTTCTGATAACATTAAACACCATCAGACTCAAACCTCTCTGTGAATCTGGATATTCATGTCAGCATTTAAGATACTAATGACAAATATGTAAATTCTTTAATCAAACATATGAGATACTCTAAAGTGAGACAGACTCCTCAAACCTTCTGTCAGAGGCAAGTCTAAAAAGAATCTCGGATGATATCTCCATTTGTAAACCTGGTCCTTCATTACAATGGAATAAATGTTAATTTAATTTAGACAATGATTCTGGCAACAGCCTAATCTTAATAATATTCTCATCACATCAGGAGCACCACAAGAGTACAAATAGACATTAATGAACTTGTTTATTCTTCCTCTCTCCAACCAACAAACAGGCCACCTACCTTACAGAATTAAAACCTCACTGGCTCCCTTAAACCATTTCCCTACTCTTATTAATCATTGCTAGTGCCTGAATTAATCTTTCAGTACATGAATTCAGTGTATTCAGTATCTTGCTGGTTTGGTTAGCAGAGAACCCTTTATAGTATAGGATGTCACCTGACACTGGGCTGATTTTTGCATTGGACCATCCTAAAAGCACAGTGTCTTTTTGCAGGTAGCAAATAGCGTTGACCATCAACTAACTTCTGGAGACCAAGAAACACTGCAACAGGTCAAGAATAACCCAGCATTGCTTTCAAAGAGGGAAGCATTGGGAACTGATAACAGGGGCAAGTTTTCAGTGCTTAGAGAACTTATTTCCACTTTATTCTCTGAAATCTGTCCTACTGCTTTATTCTCTAAAAGCTGCTGATATATTTAGCCTTTCAATAACTCCACAGGGTAGGAGAGCACAGGTATTCATCCCAAACTGGTAACTTGGCCTGCTGACTGAAATTAAATAATTTCCTAAAATCTGAATGCTTACGTATCGTGCTCTTTGCCAAAACTAAGAACCTGACTCCAGTATGTTTTCTGTTAAGGAATTTAGCCTTCTTTCTTTACTCAGCAGTTGAACAAGCCAGGGTTTATCTGGGAATCATAGAATCATTTAAGTTGGAAGAGAACCTCAAGATCATCAAGTTCAACCATTAACCTAACACTGTCACAAAACCATGTCCAAAACAACCTCACCTGTGCATCTTTTAAATAGCTCTAGGGATGGTGATTCAATCACTTCCCTGGGCAAATCTTCACATCCAGTCACTTTCCTTAAGCTCTAGTATGTCTATTACATCAATTTAGTTTCCCCCAGTGCTAGAGAAATTTTATCTTGTAAGGAGGATGTGTGAGTCCTGATAATACATAATCCAAAGAGAAAGCACTAAATTGGTCATAAAAAAAAAAAAAAATCACAAAAAAAAAATACTAAAAGTCCACAGCTTCCTCAGCATTTTCATTGTTGGCTGGTTACAGACATAACTCCAAAGAGCCACATTATAAACTGACTTTTCATTTGTTGCAGGACATCATTAAGATTTATCATGTGTGGCCAAATGGGAAAAGAGATTACTAAAAAACAGTTCATTTTTCAGCTGCATTCTATTTGTAATACCTTTTCTTGGCAGATGTTATCCCCATAAATGAATGAATGTTCTGAAGTAACGAAGTGGACATGGATTGATGGGAGAAATTGATCTGCATTTGTTAATGTGCTTTTGCTGCAGCAAGCACATTAAGTAATTGAAGTGCTAAAAAAATCTTCCCATCCAGACACACAATATACTGAACTCCATTAATGCAAGGACAAAGGCCAACTATTTTTTTCCATTGCATCTCAAGTGCACCTTGTCTGCAGTATAAACACCATATAGTTTGATTGCAACCATAGAATTAAACTACCTAGTTACACAAACAGTTATTATCTCAAGGCAACTTTAAAGGATGAAGTGTCAAAAAAGAGTAATGATTTTGAGTTCCCCACATAAACCATGTTAAAAGGATCCGATCCAGAGAGAGGGTACAGTTTTCCATTCTGAAAATTAGACTTTGGGATGTTTTAACCTGAATACAAAAGTATCTGCAAAATAAAAGTTAGAGCCACACTGGAATAAACTTTTCCCATGCACAGTGATGTTTTCTACTATCACAACATCTGAGCAATTGTGATTGTACCCTGTTAAGATCAATCTTCTGAGATATTATTACTACTCACGTATTTGTAGGCAATAGCTGATAGACCAAAAGGCTTTTTAAGCCCACCTCAGGTCTTTTCCCAAACTCATTACTCACTCCAACGAATAATAACTATTATACTATTTGGGTTTGGAAGAGTTACATTAAAATGCACCTTACAAAACTGTGCAGAAGTGTGTGGACAGTATTGCCAAGAGAGGATTTCTTCAAATATAAGGCAGGAAAATAAAGCTAAACCACATGCCCTAGCCACTAGGCAGTGCTTTGTCTCTGAAAATGATGGGCATGGAGCACTAAGTTAGGAACATAACAGTGAAAGAAATTACTGGTCTGGTTTTTTTCTTCTTTTTTTACACAAACTTCCCAGCAATCATTAATGCAGAGTTGAAACCAGGAATGTGCAATATCTGAACGAAAATTCTGGACAACATGGTTATTTAAAACAAACATATGGTGGAAAGCCCAGAAATGTTACATTAATTTGAGAGCTTATGAGAACTCCAAATGTCGTCTTATCACTTCTCAACGCATATGGGCCAGATTCACCACTTGTTCTGCTCCCATTTGGTGCCCATGTAGCACAACAAGAACTGTCTGAGTCATATGTCGAGAAAGAGTGTGCTCACTTTACTTCAGCTACCTTTCATACATGGGATGGCAACTGATTTGTTTTGGTCATGAACACTAGAATGATAACTACTTATTAAGAAAAAAAAATCTTTAAAAGTACACATTGCACAACCTTCATCAAATTGGCCTCTGTTTTGTCAGGGGAAAACAAAATGTTTAAGTATAATCTAGTGAATCCATAGCTTCACTTCCCAGCTTTCTGTCTCATCTAGTCTTGTTATAGTTGTCTCAGCTTTTTCCCATCTGTAGAATATAAACAACTAGGATGTAAAAAAGACACTTTGAAGGACAAGTGAAGGTTGTAAGGTGATTTCAGATCCAAAGGTAAAAGGTGGTGATACTTTTGCAGATCACAGTTTGGTGTAGATACTCTGGCTACCCAGGTGGAAAGTTTTGTACACACCAGGAAATTTCAGAAGTCAAGAGGCAAAGATACAGACAGAGAAGGCATTCTACTTGCTCTTGGAAGACAAACATTAAAATATATCATACAGACAACGCTAGCCAAGAGGGATGTCATGCAAACAGATGGGATCCACTTTCTTAGGAAATAAAATACAAGGTGTAAAGTTGGATTGAAATCTCCAGTAAAAAAATATAGTTTAAAAGAGTAGAAGAAACTAAAATGAAACTTTTGGGATTCAACCAACTCTCATCAGTCATTAACTTGGAAGACAGCTCATTTTGTCATCTATAACATTAAAAATTGACCATCATAAGATTTTCTTCAAAGCTCTTGGTGTATAATTGGGCACTGCTTTGCCCATTTTTTATGAATCCAATTCATAAAATGGAAATATTTCTACAAGCAGAGATCTTAAATTTAAAGTATTATCCTCTGGAGTATCACAGAGTGGCTTTGATCACCCTTAAGAAAGTTAATTAAGTTTTAAGTTCAGCAAAGCAAAACTTTTCATTTAATGGGCTAAAACCATGTCTTTGATTTGAATTTCTACTTGAATCAATAGAGTTTATACAATAAGTAGTTGATTTTCATTCACGGGTCTTCTTGAGAAAGCTGTGATCATAGATGCACTTGAGCCTTAACTGTTTTATTCTGAATAATTGTACTTAATGATATAATGGATAATGGATGACACAAGCACCATAAATTCTTAGAATCAGGCAACGTTAAGCGCAGCATTGAAAACTAGGGTCCTGCAGGATGTGATTAATTTGTTGAGGAATCAGATACAATAATATAAAGACTAAAGGTGTGGAGCATTGCATATGGATGAGAAACAGAACTTAATTTTATTTGTAAACTGCATTTCTCAGCTAAGAATCACTTTTTAATGTGGTCAGATAAACCTATTTTGTGCTGTAAGCTAAACAGCCAGATGGATTACTGGAGACCATGGTGCTTATGATAAATCACTAAAACATCGTGTCTGCTTCACATGCTGAACCTGAGCGATGCAGAAGGGAGCTGCACAAGGTTGTTTCAATGCTGAGGAAGGCCATGGCCACACTCATCCTAAGGTCAGGGGATCATTCATGCTGGAATGGAACTTGGGAATTCTCCACCTCCATGGCTGCTCAAAACAGGACCAATTATTGAATTTGGACCAAATTCCAGTCAGGTCTTGAAAATTCCCAAGGATGGAGATTCCCCAGCTTCTCTGGACAACAACTTCCAGAGTTTGACTATCCTCATAAGAATTTGTTTTTTCCCTTGCATCCAGGAAATGTAGGAAGAGACCAAGTCTAGCTGTTCTCCCAACAGCTTGTCCTATATTTAAAGACAAGATTTGCTGATGATGGTTATGTCGTGCTTCCTCTAGGGATATGAACAATGTGTAACAATGTGATAACACATTCTGAACACAGATAACTTCATCTGTCTCAATTAGTTGCTGCTTGCAAAGTGCTTTAGAGTGGAAAAGTGCCAAAAGAGCTGCAAAGCACCACAATTACCCTCACATAAAAACTTGGAGAATAACTTCCCATTCCCTAAAAATTGCACACAGGGAACACAATTGTTTTTTTTTAAAGATTCTCATAGTTATTTTATTACCAGAGCTGCTCATTCAGTAACTTCTGGCACTCTCTCTTCTTTAGAATAATTGCACTGACACAGTCTGTGCTGGTGTCATGTTTCTGGCTTGTTCTAGTGAAGTTCTGTGCTTTAAAAATGTGTCACTTCACTTGTTCTTAAGTAATAAAATATGGCAGCACATACATATATATCCTTTCACACTTTTGACAGCTTAGATTCCCTTCCTCTACACACACACACACACACACACACACACACAGAACAATGAGTGATTCCCAGCTGTAGACATTTGTGCATCAGCAACTCTATGAATTAGGAACTGCGGTCAACATTTAAATGTAGCTCTGTATCAATGTAAATCACATTAACTGAAACTGAAGCTGCTTTCTGACATAATTCACTTAGAAAGTCATCAAAGCAGCAATGTAAATGTCACTATGATTGGGGTAATATTTGTTTTCCTTAGGGGAGATAGTATCCAGCTGTTAAAGGACAAAGGTTTAATTTTTGTCAACCTAATACTTCAATTATCCAAGTTTGAGGTTTTCTTCTTTTTAACTTATTTTTTTATTATTTTTTAATGGCTTGTAAGGAACCCTCTTTCTTTCCACTTTTCCAGCACTGATTATCAACAAGAATTAATTTAACAAGTGAATGGAACCTTGAGTTAATATATTTAAAAAAAAAAAAAAAAATAAAACAAAAAACAAACAAAAAAAAATCCTAATAAATCTGAAGTTGTTTTTGAATCTTTGGGATACAGCCTTCCATGGGTTTCATAGCAATCATGAACATTAAAATGTTAATTTTAAATAGTACAAGAGTTTCTTCTCTAATTGCCTGACTGCAGGAAACACAGGTTTTTAAAAAAAGGAGTAGGACCTGCATTGAAAGCACAGACATTGTCAAAGGCTCAGCTACAAATACTGGCAGAGAAATTTTACTAGAAATGTCCTTGCTTAATATTAGGTATCACAAAGACACTTCCTTGGAGGCATGAGTTACAGAGATGTATTGCTTGACAGTCTCTAAATCAGAGAAGACACAGTTCAACAGGCTGATGGAGTAACTCCCATTAACATCAGTGGTTTTAAAGAAGACTATAGAAGTCTCATTAACATAAAATACTGAATGGTTTTAACTGATTTCCTGAATGTTTATCAGTCTTGAGAACCAAGGCTGGATGAACTGTGAAATCCCTATAGTTTCTGAGATGTAGATATTTATATTATTTTATTCAGCTATCAAAACACATTGCTGACAAGAATACTACAAAGTGTCCATTATGCTATGGTACTGACTTTGTCTAAGCATTCAAAAAATTATAGGTTTCTTTAGTAACCAGCATGTCTATAAACACATGGAAAAGCTTTTTTTTTTCTAATCCCATTTAGTATTAAATTCTTATATGATACTCATCACTAATACCTGAACAATTGTCAGTAGTGCTTTCATGAAGACCAATGTCTATCAAATAATTTTACTTTTATTCTCTCACCTTGGGTAGAAATTTGAGCAGTAGAGTGTTTCCTTTTTTAACTCCATACCTTTTGCACACAGACACACTATTTTGCACAGTTATCAGAAATACTGAATAACTTCTAAGCTGCCTAGCCCTTGGAGATGATCCCCTGTCCTGTAAAGGTTTGCTGCACTGTCCCAGTCAGGTACCAGAGAAGGGATGATCCTTCATGCATGTGTGTGTTCCATTTAAAAAAAAAAGTTCTACTTTACTAAAAAACAAACAAACAAACAAACACAAAACAAACAATCAAACAATTTAAAAACAAACACACACCCACAAAACAAACAAACAAACAAAAACAAACAAAACAAAACAAAAAACTGATCGCCATGTTCAACCCTGAGATTGGGTTGAATCCTTGCTTGGATTCTCGTCACAGGCTGCAAATCACTCTGAAAGCAGAAAGCAAGTAGTTCTTCTTTGCTTTCTACACCAGTTTCCCATAAAATGTGGTGTCATGGAATCATAGAATAGTTTGGGTTCGAAGGGATCTTTAAAGATCATCTAGTCCAACACCCCTTCAATAGTCAGGGACATCTTCAACCAGATCAGGTTGCTCAGAGCCCCATCCAGTCTGCTCTTGAACCTCTCCAGGGATAGGGCATCTACCACCTCTCTGGGCAACCTGTGTCAGTATTTTACCACTCTCAGTGTAAAAGATTTCTTCATCATATCTAGTCTGAAACATGTCCAAGATGTTCACAGCAGTCTGTGGAGCTGAGGAGATAATGTGCAGTGTTATGTATTAATGACATTACTGAAGCTCAGAACAATTGGTGTTAAGACATCAGAGCAAGAGCATATCTCCTGTGCAAACAGAGATAGTAAGAATATCAGTCATGTCTGTTATGGTTATTATCAGCAAGCAGCTTAGGGACCAGTTATGGAGATAAATATATATATGTATCTTTCATCAAAGAATAGTGAGCCATATCCTACAGGAAGCTGTCATCTAACTGCTAATTTGTGTCTTACTGAAGTTCACCTCTCCTTTCTCTGCTACTCACTGGACCATTGTAGTGTAGCACATTTGTGCGTGCAACAGATGGATATACCTATTCTCTTCATAATGTTGTCACTTGATTTTACACCATCTGGTTAATTGTACAATCAACAATTATTACACAAGAGTGGCAGAAAGACATTAAGAGAAGTGACCACAGTAGGTCATACAAAAAGGAGCTCTGATAGGCAAGGCACAGTTTTCATCACCATACAGTGGCTGCCTTTCAGAAAGGACTCACTAAGGTTGTCTGCCACGTATAGCATGTGAATCATTATCTCAGGTTCCTGAGATCCAGGTCCCTTATTTCTGAATCAAGATCATACTAATTCTGTACTATTGCCTTGGTTAGCCAACCTACTAGATGTGTTGGAGTTGTCCTTTAGCTGGGTTCTCTATAAATAAAGACGTGACACAGAACAACTACTTAATAAGTGTAGGATAAGTCAGTATTACTTATTGGATGGAGGAAGATAATTTCCAGATACAGGGGTATCTTTCCACTGACTATTTTTATCATTGGTTAATGGACTTTGTTGAGATGCCGCTCTTAACTTGCAGATCAGTCTCATATCATAGGCTTCACTCTATCTAATTTCAGTCTTTTCCCCCTCCCACTGATGCTGGAGATCCCGCCTCTCTTCAGTAGCCACAGAGTGCCTGAAAGTTAAAGACGGCTACACTAACTAACTGAATCGACTTCACCAACTGTCATGAAAATAACTCATCATACATAATTCTCCTGAAGTTTTACATTTGCTACACTTCGGGACATGGATGTTTGGCTTACCAAACACCAACATCTCAGCTACTTTCATCAGTACAGGTTTGTGCTACACCAGTTTAAATCCTGTCAGTTCAGTGCAGCACACTCTCAATTGCCACTGCATGACCATGTAGACAGTTATTGCCTTATTACTCCTGAGCATTTTTTTCTTTCTTTTTTTTGGAATGTATCTGATGCTGCCTTAAAGTGGAGGTCTGTTTGAGACTCACATAAAATATAACACGAAGAAAATAGTCGGTTCTGTTAATACATCTATTCTGAGGGACAGCACTTATAATTTCAGAAATGTATCACTTTGGCATGCCTGTTAGCCCTCTTCTTTTTCCTTTTTCCTTTTTTTTTTTACCTCTTTTCCATTAAAGACAATCCATACACCATAAATGAATTACATAACTATTTTCAAATCACACAGATTTACAGTCCAAAATTGATTTGTATTTCACTACAAGTGGGAAATTTGAATAAATTCGTATTGTTATGAACAAAGTAATAAGATTTGCCTCTGTTCTAGACTATTTTTTTTTTTTTTTCTTATCTTGACATTGTACCTCAAAGACTCTGGGAAATGAGCTCTGAAGCTCTAAATAAGGTATGTATTTTCCAGGTGTCCATCTTGACAAGAAAAGCAATGGTTGATTGCCGAAACCCAGTTTGCTGAGAAAAGGAGCTGCTGCATTTTGTCTCTGAAGGGGATGATTTTATGATTAAGTACACCAAAATAGTGTTTTCCATCTGGTATGCAATGGGGATGTTTTGCCACATAAAGGCTTTGTCTGTTCAGTCAGAATATGTTTTCAGCAGCTCTGAGTGCTATTGATACTTGCTCTGATACTGGTAGGGTTTTGGAAACTCTGACACCACTGAACTTCTCCCCAGGGCAATGTTGCATTAATTTTAGAAGAATGTGGACTTCATTTTTGCACTCTTTTTTAAACACCACAACCCCTTGCACACATAAACCACCAGTGTAATTGTTAGACACTTACAAATTGCAGCATGGAATTTGAGGAGTGAAAAGACTGTTAAGCGGTTGATTCAGTCCTGTGATTGGTTACTAATGAATTACCTTGATCCTCACTTTCTAACATATCATTGCCAGAATCTCAGCATTATTAAGTCACTGTTTCACCTTCCTTGTGCCCTCTGCTCCTTCAGAGACTCCAGAAGTAAGTTACTCTGCAAACCCAATAGTTGCGGGGTTGTTTCTTTTCTCTGTCAAATAGCTTTTGAAAAGCTTTAACAAAAAAGGTGCAGGATAGCTTCTGACAGAACTAGACAAATCAATTAATTGATCTCTGGCAGTCAAGGATAATTTTATTTCCTACTCTATTAAGGAAAATCAGAATCAGTTAACTAATTTCACTAAAGAAAATATCTGTCACCAGTTATTAAGCAGCACATGACAGAGAGAATTAAGAATGGAAAACTTCAAATTGTGGTTGGTTGTGATGGTGTTTTTTTTTTTTTTTCCAGAAATTGCATTACT
The DNA here is from genome assembly GCF_037038585.1 of Patagioenas fasciata. Lineage (NCBI taxonomy): Eukaryota > Metazoa > Chordata > Aves > Columbiformes > Columbidae > Patagioenas > Patagioenas fasciata. The sequence goes on along the minus strand of NC_092521.1, from coordinate 7,010,286 downwards.
TGTTACTCAACCTTTAGAACTCTGGCATCAAACAGCATTGTAAATCCTTTGGTTTGACCAAATAAAAGGTTTGTTCTTCCCATATAGAAACACCTACAGCATTTAACCTTTGATGTCTATAAATACTGACACTGTTATGCTTGCACTTCAGAAGATAAATTCGTTAACTGACCAAAGTAAACTACCTGCAATACATAATTTACTAATGACTGTTCCTATTATGTATACCACAAACATATAACCATAACAAGTATTTACCAAAAAAAACCCTATTGATATTGTAGTCTTTTTTTCAATATCAACCATTCATACAAGTAACATGACTGAAACATCACAGGGTGCAATTCAGATAGAACAAAGAGTTTCCATTTCTTGTGGGGAGAGAGAGGTGGCAACTGTCTGTGTGTGCAGACAGAATTCAAACTAGGTTCCAGTGCAATCAAAAATAGAACAGGACCATTACTGAAGGTCTAACACTTAAAAGCACTTTGACTCTGTGGCTTACAGCCAGTAGATTATGTCCTTAATCAATTTTGAATATTAACTATTGCCTGACAGCTCCAGAAGGGTGGATTCTCTTGCTAAAACTTGTTGATTTATTCATTCCTTTATTTGCATGGAGTGCTATTCCCTAAAAGGCTCACTGTTGGCCCAGCCATGCTCTCCCTAAAAGTAATGACTGCAGAAGGACTGTTTTCCAAGACTAAGTATTTTGGAAAATACTGTCCTTATTTCTGCACAGTTACATAGTTCCCACCCAGGAATCACAACCTTATGCCAATTAGGCATACAGTAGCAGGACTGCTATATATCTGCGGAGATAATTAGGTTTTTGATTGTGTTTTTTTAATCATTATTTTGATTTTGTACCAAAGTGTTAAGAGGAAAAGTAGGAAACAGAAATTAATATTAATACTCTTCATTGTTATTCTTGCTTTTCTTCTTAAAAACACAGCATGTTGGGTTCCCAAAGAAATTAAGATTCATTTCAACTCTGCTGTTTATCCTGATAGACAGCCTTTCATAAATCACCTTTCCATCCTTTTGCAGGACAGAATGATATTGACTGAATTTAAAAGGCACTCAAAGTAAACAGAAACAGAAAATTCCCATCATCATTACTTCTACCACCCTCTCATTTGGGGAGGCTGTATTTCAAGCCAAGATATCTCAGATCAGTGAATATTAACAATGGCAATAAGGGAAAAAAAGAAAAAGTGTGCCCAAGTTAAAATGAAATTGGGCAAGTTCATGCTCTGCTTTTCTTCACACTTTCATGCTGCAGTGATAGGGGCTGCTGACTAGATGAAGCCAGCCAAATGATACTGATCAGCAAATATGAGATACAATAAATGGTTTTCTTGGAATTGCAAAGGTTAGAACTACAGAAGGAAAGCAAATGTAATACTATGCAGGATACAGAGAAAGAAAAATTACTGTAAACAAATTAATGCAGTATAACCTATAGTACCATGTGTTTGGAATATTAATCAGTAAAGCAAGGTAAGCACCTCTGGGGAAAATGCAAGGGTAATTAGGAACTCATTAGTTTGACAGCAGAATAAATTATCTCTGTTAGTCTAGGTTTACCTACACACCAGAGATTTGATCTGACCATCAAAGCCAAAGAAACCATTTTAGAGAAATTATTGAATGCAAAATCTGGCCAATACGACAAAAAACAAGCAGCTTGTCACACAGTAACATGAGAAGTGGGATGGTTACTGGCCGTCTAAGTCAAAAAAATCAGTGAACGCACAGATGGTTGTGAATTTTCAGATGTGAGGAAGATCAAAGCCCTTATACTGATCATCACAAGCCAAGAAAAAAAAAATCTATAGCTAGAACTGTCTTCTAAGGTTGTAAGGACCAGAATACACAAGAGATTTCTGTAACCCAAATAAACCAAACACCTCAAGAATAGAGGATTTTTTTTTTTTCCTATTTAACACAAGTATTGGTATGGTCAGAATGTTTTCAGACAAATTTAGTGGATATTCGCTTGGACATACTACCAGAATGATAGATGTTAGTTGTTAAAGTAAAACAGATATATGTTTCCTTCAAGTTCACAACATCTTTTTCACTTAGTTCATCAACGTAAAAACTATCAAAAGCCTGTATACAGATGGACTCAGCTCTACCTAATCCATCCCAATATCTGAAACAAATCCATGAGTTTTGTACTTGAAATGGTGCTCAAGATGGACCACCTCAACTCAACTGTGAACCAACCCTGTATCAAGCTAAGGCTTGAAAGAGAATAGCTAGTGAATGTTAATTTGACCCATCTTGGTCTTCTGGTCTCCTCAAAAAGTGTTTCAGCATCTTATCTTTTCCACACTGAAAAACAACAATGGGGTCCAATGTGCAGACAGAGTAATGACTCACACCTGGTTAGAATTCTCCACAGCCACTGGGCTGTTATAAAAGTTGTTAGGAAGAGAGGTGCAAAAGAATGGGGGCAAAATTTTTGATAAACCAGAAGTTGCACATGTTCTTCTAACTTACAGGGACATGAAAAAAAACAATGTGCCCACCAGAACCAGAGCTTTAGGTGACGATGAGTATTCATGTTCCTTTCCAAAATGGTGGGATTCAGCTGAACTTCTTTAAATGAATATAGTCATTAGATTTATTACTCTAAAATGAAAATATTTTCATTGTAGTTCAATGAAGTTATCATTTAGCACAGAGGCTCAATTCCAGTCCAGAAGCATTTAAAGCAGCTATTGTTCTTATATCTGAACATATGCTTAAAATAATTTGCAGCATTACAACATCATGTTACAAAAACATGTCAGTCACTCTGACTTTATAGTGAAAGTAATGTACATTGATCTTCCTTGACGGCAATGAAAACCCAATGACATTCTTCCTTGCCCCAGAGATTGCATGAAATATAACTGCATTTGGCAGAAAATAACTTGTTTTGAAGGTTAACTCTTTTCTGTAATTTACTTCTCTGTAAGCAGCTGCAAATTAATGGAAACATCAACTCACCCTCGCTGGAAGAGGTCCACGTTATGGAATTTGTGTAGCTCCACAGAAAACTCGACCGTTCCCTGGACCTCAGACATGATTTTTTCAGGTCATCACCTAAACAACACATATATACAGGCATTATAAACACTTGAAGTATCTTGCTTTAAAAATCCATGAATGGATTACTACATTTTATTCAGCATCTAGAGGTTCCTGCAAAGCTTGAAATTGACTGAGATCAACTGGAATCTTTCCAATAACATCATTGAGCTCCATCTTTAGGAAGATTCACTAAAAACCAGATCAAAGTAGTAATTAAAATAGGTAAAAAGTCTAATTAAGCCTGAAGACAGAATGATAATATTATGGAAAACATAAGGAACAAAAAGTAAATAACATATTATGTGCAAGAATCTCAAAGCAAATTTTAATTAACCTTCTTGCTACTCTTGTACGGGAAATTGATTTTTTTCTTCCCATTTTACCAAATGGCACATATCCAGGGTCAGCACAGCTCATTTCAGTAAAAGCACAGGCTAAGAAGACAAAAACCCCAGACAGCTGAGAGCAGAATTCAGAATTATCTTGCTTTTGACTCCTCCTATGACTTAACTAAAGTCCTGGAAGGGAAGCTTCTGAGGGAATATGAATAATTTAAAGATTAATGAATAGAAGAGATTCTTCTAAGGAAAATGCTGACAATCAGAGCACCTTATAGGTCAAACCAACTGAATCAAGATTTTGAAGCATTACAGCCATTTGCGGATGATATCTCCTATGTTCATTAAGTAATAGAATAATTTAGGTTGGAAGGGATTTCAGGAGGTCATACTTTACTCAAGAAAGCTTTGGGAAAGTAAGTTTAATACAACAGTGTAAACCCTTAACATCTCCCTAATAGCAGCAGAGGCAAGCCAAGGGCTTTTACAGATTTTGGACAGATTTGAATTTTCTATTTACCCTTTCCTCCTTTTCCCCCTGCAAGTCTACTTCTGGCAATCTGCAAGCTGTATAGAAATTGCCTATAGCATAATTAAAAAGATAGAGATCAGATTTGTTCAATTAACACATTCATAAGCGTAATTTTTGTAGCTGTTTGACAGGAGCCAAGTACAATTTCTGAGGAAGACCCATGTCAGGGCTATTAATAATTCCCTTTTCTGAGGCATAAGTGGCTTTAAAGGAACATCCAATTCAGACTGCAAAGTGGAGAATTTCTCCATATGTACTAACAAGTAGTTTCCATGTCACTCAGAGATTTAACCATTGCCTACAATGAAGTGAGAATGAAGAGTTTGATACATTAAGTCCTCAGAGAAGCAGAAGGTTGTAGTTTTCTGATAAGTATCGATGTTCACATTTGATTAGTAATTTTCCAACTGACTGTCTTATTATATTGGTTAATTTAAACTATGCTTTATTTCTGATTATCCTCTCAAGCACTACCATTTCTCAAAAAGAGCTCCTTCCAAAGTTAAAAGGTTATTGGGCTTTCATTCACTGTCCTAAAAACCAAACATTGCAGATGTTGAGTCTGGAATGAAAAGAATGGGACATTAAATGTACGCAATATATGTAATAGATGTCAGTAACTGAAAAGAAGAAAAGAACAATTGCTAAGCTACTCATCTGATATATCTCTAAGGTAAGGAACTCTACATTAACTTGTCTCAGGACATGATTTAGGAGCAGTGAAGGTAAACTCAAACATTATCACTTGTAAAAGCACTGTTTTAAAAAAAAAAAAAAAATATTTTTTTTTCTTCCATTTGAACAGAATCAGGCTAATGTTTTCTCATTTCACGTTCTCACACAAAGGATTTGTATACTGTTTATGAGTCATGTGTATCACATATCCACCTGGTTATGTGTGTGATAATCTTGTCTGAGCACACAGCATCAAAACAAAGTAGACTGTGTGTGGGAAGCCAAGAGAAAACCACACAATATAACAAAGTGATACTTTGACAAGGTATTTAGCCTCGAGGAGAGTGCTAGTTGGAAGAATTGCCTTTGGATAAACCTGCATGTTGTGCTGATGCGTATTTCCCTAGACTGAAAGGTCAGGATCAAAGGAAACTCCATGCTTTTGAAGACATCAGTTTAAAGAGGAGAGTTGTGATCGCATGGTCAGCCAGTTCAGACCAGTATCAATATTGTCCAAGATACAAAGAATGACATGAAGGTAAGGTAAACTAGAGTGAATGAAAAATTAAATACATTGAAATACAAACACACATCTTCATTCTACTTACATTTTATTTTGTATGTTTTGTACCTTTTCAAAACAAATGTAGAAGAATCATCCTAAAAAAAACAAAAAAAAAAAAACAAAAACAAACAAAAAAAAAAAAAAAAAACAATCAACGAACCAACCAAAAAACCTGATAAGTTTTAAAAGTGACCTCTGGGACACCTTAGCATCATGGCACTTAGCAAGTTCAAAGCAAAGTTGATCAGAGACAGAAGCATCATACTTCAATAAAAGAAGCTATGGAATTCAACAAAACAGCTGCAAGAACCCTTAGATTAAAAAAATATAAGTGCTTAAAATTGTGCACTCAATATTTGATGCTGTACCAGCTTCCTCCTTAAAGGAACCTGATCACAGTCCTTCAAAATCCAGAGCTGGTGAACGACCTCTGGTCACCCCTTACTCACTACTAATGACTGTGGAGGACAATCTTGGGCTATAAATAGAGGAATAGTCAGTAAAAATAACACTGAAGTGAAAGACGCCATTGCATCAGCATTGTAAACACAACAGGGAATGTTACCAGTATTCAAGTATCATCAAATTCTCTAATAAGCAGTTTAAAGAAAAACACATAAATGTTTTTTGAGAAGGCTTTAGTACATGTTGGTTTCCTAAAATGCCTGATTTTAAGTCAAAGTCCTTGTATTTTCCAGAAGAGGGCTGAAGATAATATTAGTAAATATCCACGGCAAGCTACTAGAGCAATGTGGGACCTGTTGTGGTGAATTACTTCTGTAAAAGCAGTGTCCATGCTCACTTTCATCACTTCCAAAACACTGGATTGCTTCATGAGACACTGCCACTCTCCCCATTCATGCTGTGGTGTCCTACACTCACTGATGTTATGAGTCAGATCACCATTTTGACAGTTTGTCCTTCCAGCTAGACTTGGTGTCCTAGGAAGAGACAGCCTATTTCCATTGTCATTTTAATTTTAGCAAGGAGACACTAACTGAAAATCATAATCCTTTATACAAAGAAAGCCCCATAAAAATCTATGTTTAAAGACTGGAGACTGACTTGTATTTTTAAACGAAGGCTTGTTTTTACTCCCCACATCTCCATTGTTGTCAGTGGAGATAGATACTTTCTTCGTTGGAGATTGTTCAACATATGATACTGGCCAAACTTCTGTAGCTTTGTTCATCTTTACCTCCATTTGTCTCTGCAATCTCTTTGACTCACAGTGTTTGTGCTGATGACATTTTAGAGATACAGTCAACTGACCAAGCCCTCTGACAGCAAGTGATTAGTCGGTTATGTACCATACACACACCTTGAGGCTAAAAACCAGGTCTGACTATTCCCTGCTCAGAAAGCATCAACATCAGCCCAAGTAAAGGAAGTAGAGGAAGGTGAGATGGGGACAGAGCAGGGTGGCTATTCAGTGCTTTCACCATTCTTGTCCATCTCTATCACAGAAGCCAGAGGAAAAACAAACAAACAAACAAACAAACAAGGACAAAAGAACAAAACACTGTGTGATAAAGGGCAATGACTCATAAACCTAGAAACACTCATTTAGGAGAATAAAGCTGCCTCTTGGAAAACACAGCACATACTATCTCCAGGGTAGCACTACTGTCCTTACTGCTTTTAAAGCAGTTTCTATTTTATTGTGAATTTCTTCAGAAGCTGGTGTTTGTTGCTAGCTGGGTATTTTAATCTCTTTATTTATTTGTTAATAATTCCTTGGTTAAGCTGGTTAAGCATGTAGAATAAAGTTACAGTGAGATAACCTTATTCTCCTCTTCACAAATGCCTTCACCTACTGTAAAATTCTAAGGAACAGAGGAACAAAGTAGAAGGAGGACTATAAACATACAAAAATATGCTCTGAGATTAAAACATTAAGAGAAGAAACACAGTCATTACACTGTCTTTTATGCTGTTGTTGTTTGTTTTTCTTTATCAATTAAGTTGTTCCAGTGTTCACTTCCACATGTCTGAATTGGAACCCAGTTCTTATGGCAGTGATTGCATTTCAATAGCTTATTCTGAGCACACATTAGTTGCTTGAGTCAAAGCAGTCACAAATGTCAGTAAATCCTTTCACTGAAACATTGTCATTAACCATTCTCCAGTTTACAGAATCTCTCATTTTTTCTGCCAGTACATCAGAAAAATAGGAGAGGTGAGGTCTTAAACAAAACAATGATTTCAAAACTTAACAACTCATTTTGTTAAAATAAATCAAGCCAGTAATTCTCTTCTAAGATTTTGTGTGATAACAAGATATCTATTTTACACTTTCAAAAGGAGACAATCTAAATGCAATAAAAGGCTTGTTTAGAAAAAAAAAAAAATAAATAGTTACAATATTTTATATTTTACCCTTTCTCATTATAAATTGCAAATATAACAGGGCCTAGATCTCTTATGAGTAATGAATTTTTAGACTATTCTAGGTTAGATTTTTATTCAGAATACCTCTTATTTTCCTAAGACAGTTTTGTTTGTTTCCCCAACACTGCTGAGACTAAAGAATTACCGGAATATATTTTTATTCCTTGAATTCTTATAAAACTTTCTTTTTCCTGAGATGTGTGTCAACCCTGGGGAAAAAGCAACAACAAAACCAAAAATTATGGGCTTAGTTCAGTGAAGTGATTCAATCATGGGTTTATGTCCCTTTGACTTGTTGAATTAGACCTTTCATCTTATTATAGCACAGTCAACAAGCTAGAGCATTTATCCTGAATCATGGAAAGCCATTGAAGTATGTAATCCCTCAAGACTTGCCTTTCGGCACAGCTTTAAGAGTAACAAAAAAAAGTGCTCCCTAGTATTTGGTTTCTCACTTTCAAGTTACAAGAACTTCAACAGTTTGATAAATCAAAATATTTACATCCAGTGGAAAACAGGTATCATCTCACTCAAATATTTGACCTCACACAACAGTATGTAAAGAAGTTGAAAGCAAGGAATATATGCAATTAAATTTGAAAAGGTGATGCACATACACAGTTTGGATCAGAAAGCTTGTTAGTTTGTTTCCTAAATGCACTTACAAAATCTATACCTTTTGGATCTATGCTTGTTTGTGATTTTTTCTGTTTATTTTAATATGTATTACCATTTAAGACTAAGTCTCAAATCGTCTTCAGAATCATGTCATTCTTAGACAAGAGAAATCTTCTAACACTCTGTTTAGTCATGGAAGTATCAGGGATTTGTAAAATCTCAGTGTTTACAATTACCTGATGTTACCTAGTATAGTTTACAGAATGTGATAGTATCATGGTACAAGATAGCAATAATCACTTGCAGTTATTTTGGTGACCTTTTTTAGGTTTCCACTCTGTTGTAATCCCTTGAATTTTTTTCTGAATATGTAAGCCAAAATAAGGACTTGTGATACAGGTAAAAACAAATACAAGGAACATAGTTTTATTTAATCACATGTATTAAACATGTTGGGTTTGGGGTTTTTGTCTGGTTGGCTCTGTTTTTCATTGTATAAGCATTTGTCCTTGTTCAAAATGTTAAAACTAATTTGGGGTTGTTTTGTACTCTGAAGAGCTAACTCAATTTGGATGGATGCCCTGAAAATAATCTTCTAATATTAAGAGAAAAAAATGCTGTTTAATATTCTTGGGAAAAAGGATGACCACAATTTTGTTCGATGCATTAGGCATATGGTCATAGAGAGTGCAGAACCATGAATCACTTTTCTTAAGGTTTACTGTTTGCTACTGCCAAAATGTTATGAGTTAGAGACATAGAAGACAAATAATAAATGATTCTTGAAAAAATTACTCATAACCAAAAGAATATTCAGAAGGGAGCAAATATGAAAGGAGCTGGTTTATTTTATGTTTATTTTTTTTGTACTTTCAAACTCCACTGTGATTTGTTTTCTGCCAACACAACTGGAATTCACAAAGTGCTAGTGGTATCTAGTTCTCTAGGGGTAGATACCCATTCAGCCTTCAACAAAATTAGTGTTGTGTGTAAAGTCACATATCACAGTTGAGAACCTTAACTCTAGATCAATAGCTTCAAATATATGGTCCAGATAGTCATGAGTGAAAACAGTGAACCGAAAGTATCCGAAGAAAGTAACTTAGGAAAACAAGTCAACTTCAGTTCCTCTTACATTCTGTTTGTGGGACCAAACTATACTGGTGAATTTGTACAGGTCACCAAATCCAAGAAGGCTGAAAACAAGCAGTGTAGATTATACCCTTCATAGAGTGGTCATTTCAAGGGTATTTAAATGGAGGAATAAATCTACTAGGGAAAAAACCCCAAAATACCAGGTTGTGCCAGAGGATTTGTAGGGCAGAACTGACTGAGGGCCAGAATAAATGTCAGGTGCCAGTAGGCTGCTCTTATGAGATATAAAGCTTTTGAGCTATTAGGCAGGATTAAATGTGAACACAGCTGTGCAAATTTAGGTCAGATCACTTGAAAAAAAAAAAAAAAGAGTGAAGAGCAACCTCGATTTGTCCTCTGTTAGCACATGCCGACTAGTAAACCAGTTCTGAGTTCAGCTCAGCACAAATCACTATCTGCTTACACCAGTTAATAATAACCTGCTGATGGTATTGTGCATGAAATGAAACATCAGGCAAAATTCAGACAGGAGGGAGAGAGAAACAGAAGGAAAAAGGAGATAATTTCCACCTGGACTAGCTTCCCACTGCCACCTAATCCTCTCTTCTTAACAACTTCCCTACCTCTTATTTCTCCAACTTGTATTTCTTCTTATAACCTTCAAAAGAAAAAGAGGTTTTAAAGTTTAATGGACAACTGAGAGCTAAAACTTCAGATTCCCAAGAACATAATCATCTTCAATATTCAGCAGTTTCTGTGTCTTATCCCCACTGTTCACCTGAATCTTTTTTTCTGATATTCCCACTGTCAGTCGTGGAGACACAAAATGCATCAAAAAGCAGCAACTTATTTGAAGTTTATTTAGGACAGTCAAATAGAATTATGCGTCATTCTTACATTTGACTGTGCTCACCTCACCAATAAAAGGAACTATATTTTTCCCAGTCTGAACTTTCGTATTGTTGTTGGTTTTACACAGAAAATTAGAGCTCTTTAGAGCATGGACTATATATTATTTTCCTGTATTTATAAAAAATCCCCACTATATATATACATATTTATTTTGAGTTCTATTCAAGTTCATACATGACTGATCTCCAAACTGCATGGACCTAGGTCCATACTAAGTCCTTGGGAGTATATTAGGATGTTTGATCTCATTCAAATGTTTAGCAACACCTAAAGGTCAATTCTGTCTGCTTTCTGCATGGGCCACATATGGATGTGACAGCAAGTTGACTGAGGTCCTTCTTAGAAAGACATCAGCATCAGACTCTATAGGGCTGGAAAGGCAATGTAAGAAGATGGAAGAGATGCATCCTCTTGTAGGAGCCATGTGTAAGAGCCATGAGTAAAGGAGATATCTGCTTTACAGCACAAACTGTCATGTCAATAGAGACATCACTAAAAAGTCCAAGTAGATAACAGAGGGACTTCAACATTACCATGATGCTACTAACTAGTGACAGCTAATGAAGTGGTGACAGCTAAAACAGTGAGAAGATGAGAGATGATTATACATTTTTGGCACTGTTCTGACTGCATTTCCATCTCTGTTCACAAAAAGCTTCATTGTATTTTCTAAATGCACTGTAAACTCAGATGTCCTTGTCAGATTTTAAATGCTTATATTGCATTTTGCCTGATCAAATTCACTACAGTTTCACTTGAACAAGTTATAGTCTCCTTCAGATGTTCTGAGGACATTCCAAGTAGGCACATTCTTTACATTAATCGCACTGATTATCCTTGTTTGTGAAAAATATAAAGCACAGACACTTGCTCACGAGATTCATCTCACTAACTAGAAATGCCTTCATATGTATGAGGTATTTAGTTACACTGTAGTCAATAGAGATCTAGCATATACACTCAACAAGATTCATGTGACCATTGACACAAACTTCTGTGCTGACCACCAAGGGTGGTCACCAAGCGTGATTGTGACTTGCTTGGGTGTAGACACATGAGTCAAGTCCACATCTAGTTAGATGACTGCCATTCACAGCAAAATTGCACATATAAACAGGATTTTGAATGTGTCTGCAGAATCACACATGAAAAGAGCAAGAGAGGGAGAATATGTGTGTCTGTATAGACACCAATGTCTTATATGTCTGTAAAAAAAGGAGGAAAAATTAAAAAAAGGAAAACAAACAAAACCAAAAACAACAAACCAAGCAACCAAAAAAAAAAAAAAAAAACACCAGCAAGCAAATCCTCAGAACTTAATGATACAACAGTTTGCCTTTCCTATTTTTCCTGAAACATTTTGCCTTTTATGATACAGATGTAGATGTCTAGCTGTAACAAAGTATCACTGGACTGAAAGGTGTTCAGCACCTAGAAGATGGAAAATGACAAAGGTAAGTTTTGAGTCTCCGTTCTCTCCTTACTTAATGTGCACACATCTTGTTATGATCAGAGACCAATCCACAAAAACTTTTCTGCTTCTTTCAGTGCTCAGAATAGATAAGTTCCTGGAACTGCAATCTGGACTTCTTAGAAGAGTCTCTTCCCTTTTCCAGATTTCAGAAGATGTGTTACAAGGGAGATAAGGGATCCCAGGAAAAAAAGAGATAACTCTGCTGGTTCGAGAAAATATGCATATATTTAGCAAGTCAGGTTTTCTGATATTTTGATTGCTTGATCCAAGTTTTGAACAAGTTAAAGGCTCTTAACATAGCCCTTTTTATTTAATAAAATTATCTGAAATTGCTAACAAAGTAAACATTTTCAGCATCTGCCTTGAGGTTTCATGTGGCATCAGTGAAGTTACCGATGCTTGTAAGGAGCTGATGAATTGTGTGTTTCTAGTGTCAAACCAAAAAAAAACAGCACAGCAAGCAGTGTCATACACACTGAGCAAGACAAGAGCTCAGAGCACTGAAAACCTGACAAACAGTTGTGAGTTCAATTATTATCACCAAAATACTCACAGTCTGGGACAGTATGGGAAGAAGATAACGACGTTGGCAAGAGAACTTGACAGAGAAAGATGGTCAGAGCAGCATCAGCGGAACTAGGGTCTGGGTACTGCTGAAAGGGGGAATATTTGCAATACTGAAATCAATACAGCTTGATGTTTTACTTTCAGGTTTTCAATTTTATATTCTTTTTTTAATAGCCATCATCAGCTGTAAAATGTTTAACATATTGCAAACAAACTTTGAAACAAATGTTTATTCCAAGGGACGTTGAATGTAAACAGTCTGTGGACTGTTTTCTGTCATGGTGGATCTTTGGACAGGCAGGAACTATTAAACTTGAATGCAGCAACAGAGGAACAGGTGCCAGTTTAGAGCAGCATGATTTAAATATAGTCAATAAAATATGCAGAGCCATAATCAGAATGTTGACTTGTTTTCAGTGCTTGGGCCCATGTTGATATAAATAACTGCACCAGGTTTTGCTGTAGAGCAAGATCTAAATTAATTGGTTTACAAACAGAGGAAAAGACTGACTTATTTGTCATGGCATTGCTTGATCTGTGACAAAATAAAATAGGGACAAGTGAGCCACTGCTAGACAGGGAACTAACACAACAGGGACTGAGGTACAGCTTTTGAATAAAACAAGGCTAGCAGAGTCTATCAAAACAACAGGGTAAACATTTCCCTCTCAAATTCAGGCCAGCATCCTTCACCAGAAGGGTGGCTTTGCATGGCTAGAAAGTTTGACTCACAGAAGGGCTGTAATTTTTCCTGAAGGCTTTGGCACTTATTCCAGCCTCAGAACAGCTATCCTTCAAGCTCTGCTTGAAAAGCTGTCATCATGCCACAAGCATGCTGCTCAGTTATCTCATGGAGCTAATGACCCTTCTCAAACCAGCAAGGACTTGCAGGATGCATGTTGAGTTCTTGAGGTTCAGCTGGACAGGGAACTGGAGTTTCCTTTGGAGAGCTTGGGGCACTGGCAACCGATCACATGGCACAAATTACTGATTCTCCAGAGCATGTAAGTGTTGGCTTTGGTGTTGTCCTTAACACACTTAGTTGAGTTGCAAAGCAAACAGTTCCTGAAGAGGAAGGAGATATGCTAACAAGATAAAGATAGCCAACTGGAGGCTATTTCCTTTAAATCCTCTTTGCTTGTGCCTAAACACTCCCAGCCAAGCAAACTTGGGCAATACAACCAGGGAGTTTTCAAGAAAGGCAGTCTCTGAGGCACTAATACCACCATCCTGGATGCCACCTCCATGTCCCTTGAAGTTCTGCTTTCCTAGAAGTGATTAAGTGTGAGCAGACTCGATGTCTGTGGTATGCTGCAGATGTATGTAAATCAGCAATAAACTGCACGTTTCTGATGCAGATAGTGACCTAGTGGTAGCAGCACAGTATGCACAGGAGGAAAATTCATTTTTCTGCAGTCATTTTGCAGCCTGTAATGAATTACATACTGCCACAACTTAGACTGGCACCAGGGTCCAAACAGGCTGGTTTAACGCAAGGAGGGCACACATATCCTGAAATTACAGAGACCACTATTTAGACATAGCCATCAGTTTGTAAGGTCTAAGAAGATGGTAGCAGGAGGAGTTTTGTGCCAAAATAAGACAGAATTGCATTGCTAACACAGGGTGTTAGCTCAAGAGTGGTAAAATACGGGCTCAGGTTGCCCAGAGAGGTGGTAGATGCCTCATCCCTGGTAACGTTCAAGGCCACGCTGGACTGGGCTCTGAACAAACTGATCTGGTTGAAGATGTCCCTGACTATTGAAGAGGTGGATGAGCTAGATGAGCTTTGAAGGTTCCTTTCAATCCAAACTGTTCTATGATTCTACATCTAGGAGATATTTGCCTGATGAGGTGTGGGCAGTGAAGAAACTTTCCCCTTTCAAAAGGGGTTTTTGAGGCCACATCAGAGTTTGGCTGCACTCACTGCTGGCTCCTCATGGAGGCCAGAGTTGTTTTTCTGCTATTGTAAGCACAGATCAGGCTTTGAAGTCTTATGAGCCCTGTCTTCCTTCATGATTTCCAGTGGAGTTAATAAAGAAGGAATGGAAGGAATTCGATTTTGGATCCAAATGATTACTGGGGGCTTTGTGGGAGCTGATCATCTTTACAACTAATGGAAAGGACTGTTATGTACAAACTTTCTCCTTCCAACAATAACTGAGTACCTTATGAACAAAGTGTTGAAGGCTCCTTCAGTATTTCCTCATTCTAGGTAGGTGTCTAAGCTCTCTCCTACCTCTTCTGCTTCACAGGCTGGACCACGCACAGGACAATCTTGTCAGAAGATGTCAAGAGAAAAGATGGAAGCTGGAAGCAGCAGACTTTTACACTCATGATCACCCCAAAAGCTGAGACAGAGAATAATTACATCAAAAGCTTTATAGTCTTTCAGTTACAACATCAATATAAATGTAAATGTTTGGGCAGCAATTCCTATGAGTCATCAGAGAATTAAGGTAATACAGAAACATACATAGCAAAACCATACTTGTTTTTCCTCACTTAGTATCCTATCTCTAGCAACTCACAAAAGAAAGTTAGGGAAAGAATATAGTTGGTGGAAGAAATTTCATATGGTCGTTCACATGAGAAACCCCATCAGGTACAGAAATCTGGAGGCTTTGTGAGGATGAGGCTATAAGGAAATCACATATTCAAGATATTGCAGTGAATTTCTCCCTCCACTCAGCGATCTTCCCTAATTTTATTGCCAGACAAGGGAGGCGTACATTTTGTACCTATTTTTCTGTTTGTATGTTTTTTAAAAATCCTTTGTCAAAGCTCTGTCTCCACAGGGACACTGTATGGCATATTGCAGAAATACTGAGAAAACACAGGGAACATTTCATTGGTGTTCTTGATTGTTGACATATAGCAGAACTAAGTGTGTTTTGGGTACAGGGTGTTTTAAGATGCATCAGTGACGACTGCTTTTACTAGTTTGCGATGGCTTACAGATAGTTGCCTGAGACGTCTATTTAATTCTTGTTGGTTTAGGTAATGCAGACACACAATTTCAATTGGAAACCAGAACCAGACTGTGAACACACTAAATACTGTAGTTTTGTGGAAACTCCAACACTTCCCATATAAATACTGATACTCAAATGACCATAACATGGGAAAAGATTCCAGGACACCACACAGGAACTCTTCCCAATAAAAAAGTTGCAAATTTGGAAATTATGGGAGAATTGTCCCAGGTACATGCCTTTCCCACTCTGAAGTCCTGCATTGTCGTTTCAGTAAGGACAGAAAGTTTATTACTGCTCTTTCTCGTGTCTTTAGTACATTAGATATGCATCCAGTAAAAATACATGTTACGAAGATACTATCTGGTAACATTGGTCCAGCTGCATATTTTCATAAATTTTCAGAATAAATAGATGAAAAGGTGTAACTGTCTCTGAAAAAAAAATGAAAGCAAAATCATAGAACCATAGAATCATTTAGACTGGAAAAGACCTTTAAGATGATCAAGTCCAACTGTTAACCTAACACAGCCAAGTCCACAACTAAACCATGTCCCCAGGAACCATTTCTACCCGTCTTTTAAGCACCTCCAGGGATAGTAACTCAACCACTGGCCTGGGCACCCTGTTCCAATGCATTACAACCCTTTTGGTGAAGAATTTTTTCCAAATATCTAAGCTAAACCTCCCCTGGCATAACTTCAGGCCATTTCCTTTCATCCAATCACTTGTTACCTGGGAAAAGAGACCAACATCCACCTTACTATAATTTCTTTTCAGGAGGTTGTAGAGAACTAAAAGGTCTCCTCTCAGTCTGCTTTTCTCCAGCCTAAAAAGTCCCTGTGCCCTCAGTTGATCCTCATAAGGTTTGTGCAGTGTTTCCTTCTAGGCCTTTTCATATTGTGTCTGATAATTTCAGCAAAATGAAGCAATGCACCCGACACTATATACTCACTGTGACCAAATTACAGACAGAAAAGGTGTCATGTAAATTATTTTAATCCCATTTCGATAATGGAATGCAATCCCAGGAACAAGAATATCTTGATGAAAATATATATCATCACAAATATCTTGAACAACTAGTGCAAATGCACAATCCCACATCAAGCTCCTGAGCTAAGAACCAAAACAAAACAACTTCATGTACTCCACTCCAGGAATTCAGCAGGAATAAAACACCTAGGAAAACCAGAGAAGTTATGAATGAGTAGAAGAAATTTCATTGCCCAAGCAGAAACTAGGACAGCATTTTAGATTAATCAATTTTTATTATGAGCAGGAATCTTCATCAAACAAGGATGAGACACAACCCAATTTTTGAGTGTAATGCCAATCAGAAAGGAAAAACTATTCTGATTTCCACTGACACAGTGGGTCATTTGCTTCTTACTGGTTTGAAATAAAGTGTCATCCCCAAAATTATTAACAGTATTTCCTAAGCCTAAAGGACTAGCGTCCAAATCCTGACCCTGCAGAACTTTTGAGTTCCTTGTATTTACATACCTCACAGGGAACATTCAAGGTCTTTTAAGAATGAAGACTTGGCTTAGAAGAATCACTAACAGCTTCTGGAGAAAGAAGTGACATGACTGTCGGGCTCAGATCAGTCATCTATATTAAAACAAGCAGAAAGTTTGTCCTCAGTCTCCAAACAAGAAAATGAGATGTGCATGAAACTGAAGTCAAGAGAAGGTCATTAACCATGAATTTACAAGCAAAAATAGGTACATGAATATCTAAATAAAAGTCCCCATCATGTGAAGGTCCCTGTTCAGAGCAGGCGTATGTAGCACAAATGTTCCTGTGAGGTTTTCATAGCCTGATCTTTGGTAGCAGATGAATCATTCCTGGTGTCCCACAATCAAATGCTTATCCCTATTATTTTTAACTTTTTTATTAGAAATAAAATAATCAGGAGAAGTTACAATGCACTCAGAGCTCTATGCGGCTGAACAGCACATGAGCAAAGCCTAGCAAATTTATTGGATTTCTTATGACCTCATTTTACCTTTGTTGCATAGGGTCTAGCTGATTTAAAAGTTCTGCATAGCTTTTGCCAGAAACGTAATTTTGTTCCCAGACCTTATAATAGAAGTGATGATGGACCTGCAGGGGTGAAAGCAGCTTCATGTTTGTATCTCATGCTGAATTTTAGACACAAACTTGTTGTGCAAGCAAATACATAAAATTTCATCTGCAAATCAACAAGATACAATGAACAGAAAGCCTCCAAGATCATTTTATTGCCTTTCTAGAAGCAATGGCATTTTTGCCACTTATTTTGACCCCTGCAAATATTTATATCTATGTGAGATACTTCAGGAAAAGGGTAATTTTGGACACCTCGCAGACTCAAATGTGCCTTCAGAATGCCAAACAACTACTATTTTCACCCCTGACACCAGATACAAACATATTAAAGCTCTACTTTCAACAGCAATTAGACACCTAGGGAAAAATTCCGATGCCTAAACATAGAGATCTAGTGCCATTTTATACCCCCTAAGGCACAAAATAAGACTTCTGTTCACAAATAGCAGTTTACCCATGACATAGGAGAATCCTGTTTCCTTTGAAACAGCAGCTGAATACCAGATGAGACATCCTAAAGCATCTCAAATGGCATCACACACTTATGGCAAGGCAACTGAATCTTGCCTCTAAAGTCTACAAACAAATCAAGCCTAGAAAGTGATTTAACTTAGTCTGAAACAATCACCCAGCTAAAATAATTCAGCCTCTGGTAGTTGCATCTCTGTTGTCTGTAATAGAAGCTTAAACACTTGGACTTTTAAACAAAGTGTGCCCTAACGACTAAATGTACGTGCCTCGATGCGGGAATGCATCCCATTCTAAAACTGAAATTCATCTCACTTCTTTTAGGTATATACATTGTCTGTCTCCACATATGGGCTGCTTGTCTAGCAAAGAGAAAAAAAAATAGACACCTTTAGAAAGATACTCCTCTGACCCATTTTTCTACATCTATTTTACACTGAAATGAGTCACACCCTTTCTCATCACAGATTAGCAGGGAAACCTTGGTGCTTATCTCTGGCATACTCTTCTTAAAGACAGATTAAAAATCCCACTTCTGAAAAAGTGGATATTGATCGAGAACTAGATACCTAACTCTCAGAAATATTGCTAGACATCCACACATATCTTTGGACATCTAAGGTGCATTTGAAACTCTGAATTTTAAATTTCTAGATTTCACTGCTCTCCAAAATACAACTCAAAAGAAATCCCTTAAAGGAAACAGATTTTTCAATTATATACATGTCTGACAAAAAACTACTGCTAGGGATCTAAATGAAACTTTAACCCACAGACTGCATACCTCAAAAAGAAAAATACATCACAAGATTAAAAAATTCATCCAAAACTTTGATATATGGACTTTGTGTATGAACATCAGAATAATCACTCTCAGTAATTTTAAATGGAATTTTGTCTGCTTATCTTCTTTATATTTTACTGATATCTAATGACTTCATGGAAAGGAAAAGATTGAACAATAACAAAAAGACCCTAGATGCAACAGGAATTGTACTATGAAACTATGTCCTGTCCATTCACATGTAAAAAATGCATTGCCCTTCACCTAACTTGCAATACAGGGTATTACATTTTCTGGCTAATAAATTTTCCTCTACCATACTCTCTATATCACACCTGTTTCCAGTTTTGATGCTATAAGATAACTACTTTCTTCATCTCATGGAAAGAAATTAAATATATGTATGCAGGGGAGCACTTTAGTGCTCCTCTGTGTTGAAGAAATGTGAATTATTGTTAGTATAAAGTAAAAAAGCAGCAAGTCACTTCTTCCACAGAAGTGATAGCCTGTCATTTTGGGCAAGAAAATATAAAGGCTTATTTTCTCCAACTCATCATCATCAGTTTTTAATGCCTCAGAAGGTCCCTCCATTAAAAAAAAAAAAAAAAAAAAAAGCTTAAAATCTGAAAAACATGGGATATCAAGGGGCAAAGTCTTGCAGTTTTAATCATAATCTTGAACTTGCTGTATTGAATAAACATTCACTGTGGATTTCTGATTTCATCCTCCTATTAGCAGCCAGACACCCATGAAATGTAATTCTCACGCAGCGCTGAAAATTAGGAAAAAAATACAGAACACACAACTATGGCAGGCACATGAATTCATCAGGCCATAAATAGCTAGTTGTGAAATGTTCTGTTCTTCTGAATTTGCATAAATGTCACTATGAAGCAGATGAAGACAGGCAACCCAAGCTATTTACAACTTCTGTCATAAGGAAAAAAAAGCAGTTGTGTTTCCTTTATATCCTGACAGCAGAGACTTACAATGAAAAAGCATTTCCCTGGTGTGCATTTCATGCTTTATGGCAGCTAAGCAACATACAGGCTGCCAGGTAATAAAATCAGTCCTGGTCCAGCTTATACATTTCACCTGGTTTAGAATCTCACTCTGATCCTGCAAAGGAGAGTCAGTGTTGGCTTAGTCACTGAGTCCTGTTTGCAGGACACAACTCTTGCAGATTGAGCACATTTTAGGCTGCTCCAGCACTTTTTACTTTGTGTTTATATGCAGAAATACACCATCTGTGTGTCTTCTGAGAGAAAATCTTGGCAGCAAAGACAACATCATACACTGAGTAATAGCCCAGTGATTCCTGGAATATACTGATTGCAATAAGAGTAGTGATGTTGGGTCCAATTCCGGTCACACTAGTGTCAACAGAATAGCTCTGAAGTCTATCTGTAAGTGTTAAACACCATTTCGGGGATAGCAGAAAAATGAGAAAATAGGAGCCACTATATTCATCTTCTTACTCCGAAGCTGCATCTGAGATCACTATTAAGACTTCATCAATGGCAACATTGTTTACATTAGAGAGCACAAAAGACTATTATTTTAGTGATGCTAATTCTCACAGAAATGTGATGTTGAGCATCTGAAACTACAAGTCAACTTTGATACTAAGTTAAATGCAAAAGCAACTTCAGTATTGTGGAAGTAAAATCTTTGCAGGCTAAATAACACATCTAACACTGTGCAACCTTCTGGCACAATGTAGACTTTGACATTTACCCCTCTTTCCAGTTGTCTCTCCTTTAGATAGAACAGCTTAAAATAACTTGTTTGGCAATTGGTTTTTTGTTTGTTTGTTTTTCAGGATAGTGAAAGAACCTTATTTCTGCTTGCGTGGTCAAAGGATATACTAAGCCATAAGATGTGATTCTACTGAGATCCACTCATTACACATAATCTTATTTCATGAACATGTTAAGACAGAAAAAAAAAAAAAAAAAAAGAAGTCTGTGTCTGTAAAAGTAAAAAATAACTTAAACTCTGCAGCTCATGTATGAAACATTCAAAATGTGGTCATTGAGAAAACTTTCTCCAGAAAAGGTCCTGCTCCCATCCAAAGCAGTAAAATGGCCATTTTCAAATTTTTTTCCATATGACTAAATGCCACTTTTAAGATCAGGAGACACAAACGACTCAGAAAATTACAAAAAAGCATTCTCACGAATCTGTCAAGCTGAATGGGATTGTGGGTTGATAATGTACAAAGAACATTAAATATCAAACAGCATGGAATCTGAACAACATGACATCTGGACTATTTCTCATCATAGTCAGGTGCTCAGCCAGTGATTATCAGTATAGTTTGATTGAGATCGAGAGGGTTTTTTTGTCTACTTACATTGTGGGAGGATATTTCCCACTATATGTTTAAAATATCTTGCCCTCTTCTGTTCTTGTATAATAAACCATTATTTCTGCAGCCGAGGCTTCTGAAAAAGATGATTTCTGTGTCAGAGGGATAAAAATACCCCTAACGTAATGCTGGATCTCATTTAGAAAAGCATCATAAGATTCACAGTTTGAGCTAGAATTTATTATTGAACCTTTCAGCTCCAGGAAAATTTGGAATTGTGCTCTGAAACAGAGCATACACTTTCCTTAGTCAAATCTTTAGAGCAGCATTAAGAAGAAAAAAGATCAAAACTGTTATAAAATTAACCACTAGATTTTAAAATATTTTATGGATTCATTATTAGACATATAGATGAAGAAAAGGGCAGAAATCACTTTTGGATAATAATTTTTAAACTTCCACTTACTTCCTTTAGGTTTGTATTTCTGTGATAAGATTGTAATTTGTATTCCAAGAGCACCAGGTTGAGATGAGACACTCATTGTAATAAGCCCCACAGACAGAGTAACAATACGTAAATAACCCTTGGAACTTAGAAAAACATTGATTTAAATGTGAAACAACCCCTTTTGAACAAAAATCAACCTCATTCAACTTCTTTTCCATTCAGATTGCTGTGCCCATAGAATCTTCTGCATAAAAACTCCAATTTGATTTTCATGTTTGGTTTGGGTTTTTTTTAGGCATAACAAAATGCCTTAATTTTTCAAACATTTAAAATTCAGAAGCACAAAAGGATTTGGATATTTATAGCCCTACTACACCAAAACTGAGGTCAGGAACGAGTTTTCTAGTTGTCCTTCTTCCACCCTATCCAGGGTTTTTGCCATCAATTGGTACCCACAATTCTGTATAAGGCCCAACTGACATAAATTTGGTTGGATTGAGCAGCTTCGTTCCCATTTCCCAAATTAACAGGACAGGGTAGCTTCATGTACATCTTTTTGATGAGATCCCTTGAGCAGCTCAGTAGAGAAGTCATCTTCAGGACATGCTTAAAGCATATGGTAAAGAGTAAACTGCACCCCAAATGCAGTGTCTAGGAGTGTGTTGACTCCAAACTCAAAATACTGGTTTCAAAGGCTGTGAAAGGAGAAGTTTTGGGGACTCAAGGAAGCAGCCTAAGGATCAGAGGGAAGATATATGGCTTACACAGTCAACACTCATTTACTGTTCTATGTCCCCATCTTACGCCTTGCCTGGGAACTCCTACGTTTAAATCTCTAGCTTTGGTTTGGCAATTTTAGTCTTGATGCTCAAATCACTCCTTGTCTGTCACTCCCAGCCTTCCACCAGAAGTTCGTCTGCTGTAGCACAAGCTGCAGAAAGTATGTGTGCTGTGAGTTTCCAACACACTTATTTAGCAAGAGACCACTTTCATCAATATTTCATCAATAAACTGAACTCTGAAGTGAATCTCAACTACCTTCCACCTTTACTCTCCTTGGCTGATAGGGCAAAAAATTCCCAGAGAGGGACAGAGGAAACAGGAGTTTGACCATCCCTAACCTTCAGAGACCTAACTACAGTCATTCATCTGTCAGGGACCTCATCATCTGAAACTCCATCACTTTAGAAGCTAACGAAAATCCTAGCTGGTGTCCTTTATTTTCAGACTTTCTAAAATTTGAGTATTTTAAAAGAAAAACCATAAATGTGGAGAGAGTAGGACTTTTGTGGGGAGTATAATTTTTAGCTGTGGGCACAGTTAGCAAGCTGCAGCTGGAACTTTCAATCTTTGAACAACTCATTTACGACACGGTCTTTCTCTGCAATAAGCTTTTAGTGATGTTACAGCTGTTAAGGTTGTAATTCTACAGAACCAGCACATCAAAGACTCCCTCTGAAATCACCAGCTATTTCAGAGGTATAAAAGAACACATTGTATTTCAGTGGGAATTCAGTACACTGAAAAGTTTGTGAGGAAGCCTGCTTTTTAACAAGTAGGATTTCAAAGAGTCTCTTTTTACAAGGCTAGCTTGTGAACTGCTGGCTAAGCAACCAGGTGCTGGAGCTGATTCCAGATATAGCAGGTCTTCAAAATTACAACAGTGCTGTATAAAAATAAGATGGGGAAAGTATAAACTCTGAAGAGGATAAAAATTTGTTTCCACACTTCAGAAAATTTTGGGATTCAGCTAAAAGGATTCAGGGATGTGTCAGTAGCAACTGACCATGTGTGGCCTCTTCTGAGCAAACTTAAGAAGATTCAAGCGTAAAGATTCTGGTATAAAACACTGTATTTCATTACTATTCCTAATAGTAAGGAAAATATCTCAGTGTTAAAACTTAGTAGTTCTACAAAACCCATCATATGGGAACTTCAGCAGTGCTTCATCTCTACATTCCCTTGGGAAGTAAACTTACATTATCATCCTTATTCATTAACTACATGTAGGCTGTGAAATGTTTGCTAAGAGCAGATCAGGAGAAAGTGCTGAACAGAGAATGCCATAAACACATTCATAAATGATGAAACTAAAGATCTCTCTAGGCCTGTAACATATTTTTAGAACCCAAGAAAGGCAGAAGAAGCAAGGAGCCATCCTCTTTACAGATCTTTCCAGCCTAGTCTCTTTGCCTTTTTCATTATAGAAACTGTTTTGTGTTTGTGATTGCTTGTGCTGCACTGTGCGTTTTCAGAAAAAAAAAAAAAATATATATATAAATGATTTAAAGTACTTACTTACTCTTGATGGCATACAATACAATGACATGGGAAATTTCTGAGCTTGTTCACTACTGATTTCTTACTGCTTCCTAACTCTGATTTGCCTTTCTGTTTGCTCAGTATTTAACTGCTTGCAAGAATTTTTCCCAATTCTTTTCAATATCTCTTTGTGTTCCAAGGAACTACTTTAGAGCCTTAGTTTCATTTAACTATTGAAGATTTGAGGATTTTCTTCCCTGGGTATTTTTCCTTATCAGCTGACACAGAAATACTGCTTCTACAGAAAAATTCATCAGGGCTTGACTTGACTTTAACTGAAATCAAGAACAGGTTAAACTTTAAACACAGCTTGTTTTCTGATGGTTTCAGCAGAAGGGAAAATCCTTCTCTTATACCACAAGGAAGATGACAGAGAAGCCAATATTCAGCTGGGAAGTTCCTATCAGGCAGAGGAGGATACTACATTGATATCAACAACAACAAAGTGTAGTCATCTTTTTGAGTCTAAAGGTAAGTACCTTTCTAAGAGCTATTTAGTGGATTGTCCTAAAATCCACAATATCAACATGTAGGTCAGTTAATCCGTGGTAGGGGAAAGTCCTCAGGCTAAAAAATGAGTGAGAACACCAATGAAAAGGAAAAAAAGGAGACTAACTGAGAACTGTAGAGGAAAATGTGAGTACATAAACACAAACAGGAACATGCATTTCCTCTGTGCTCACAGAGCAAAATTACTTCACCTCTCACCTTATTTGAACCAATAAAAGCAAATCTGATCTGAGAAGCATTCTGCAGTAGAAGTATAAAAATGGTAATTGAAAGTTTATTACTTAATGCTTGGCAAAGCTATTTCCCATGGCAATTTGATAAATACCTTGACTTTTCTGCCCGTCATAACCTCAGACATTTATTGCCTCATTTGCTATAACAAACGTTCAGTTATCTCTCAACTACCCAGCCAGTATTTAACAGACTGTGTAGCAGGAACAGTACCACAGTAGAAAAAAGCCAAGAGGTGAGACTGGAAGTCCAGTAGTGGGAAAGACAACAGCTCTCCAGAGAACTGCACTCATCTTAGACAAGAAAAACTGCTTAATTTAAGCAGAAATCCTGCTTCAACAGGTTTGGAGAAGCAGAGGGCCCTTTCTGCTGATGGAGTCTCTTCTCACTCTTTCCAGCTACAGGGAGAGCAGAGACCCACATCTCCACAAAATACCATAGGACAGACAGAAGAAATCAGCACGGGGGACATCACTTGGACTGCTGAGATGAAGTATTTACTGTTTTATTTACTGCAAGCCAGTTCTTGCTTAGACAAAATGATCTTAGCACAGCTTTGCAATCCAAACAGAATGGGGGAGGGGAGAATCCAGTATCGGAGTGGATTGTAATCCTCCACAGCAGTGGGATTTTTATAGTCAAAAGGATAAATAGAGCTCTTGTAGCAACTCACTGCACGTCCTCCCTTTGCTTAATGCAGGTTGACACTGCTACCCGTTTGAGCTTTCTCTGCTGCAACTAATTTCTTGAAAGTGCAAGTCTATGGGGAGTGCTGCCATGGTGGAGCAGGATAGGGTTCTCCTCTTCATTGTGGGGCACTGAGCCAAGGGTATCCTCAGCCAGCAATGCAAAATGTGTATGGCAACACTGAGGGCATTTTGGAAAAAGAAAAGGAAAGATATCACAGAACCATTTTGGCTGGAAAAGATCCTTGAGATTATTGAGCCCAACTGTTAATCTAACACTGGGACTCAACCATGTCCCTGGGAACCTCATCTACTTGTCTTTTAAATGCCTCCAAGGATGGTGACTCCACCACTGCCCTGGGTAACCTGTTCCAACATCTGACAACCCTTTCAGTGAAAAAATGTTTCCTAATATCCAATCTAAACTTCCCCTGGCAAAACCTGAGGCCATTCCCTCTTATCCTATCACTTGCTACTTGGGAGAAGAGACCAACACCCTCCATGATCAAACCTCCCTTCAGGCAGTTCAGAGATCAGAAGCTCTCCTGTCAGCTCCTGTTCTCCAGGCTGAACCCCCAAGGTTCTTCAGCCACTCCCATCACACTTGTGCTTCAGACACTTCACCAGCTGTGTCTGTGTGTGCACACCTGTCCCAAGTCATCTCTCAGTGACACTGACACCCATGGTACCCATCTGGGTAGGACCAACAACTATTGCATCTTCCACATCTGGAGAGGTTTGAGCTTTTGTATAAGGAAGCAAAATGGAACAAATTTCCAAACTAATAAAAAAAGAACATGAAATTTCCAATGGAAAGTACATAATACTCATGAAGGTGGGGGGAGCGGGGCAGGGGGGATACACGGAAGATGATTGCAATGTAAAACTTCAGTCCTGTTGTTTTCGGTGTCTCCTTTGGTGTTTGGATACCAGCAGCTGAGGAAAGATCAAAGCACCTCAAATAGACCAATGGATTATAATGCCCTATGGAGCCAGTATTAGAAGTTTATTCTTTGGTCTGCATTTCTCTGATATTATTCTAATTAGTTGTATTATGATGGTGGTGCCTAGAGACTCAATTATTTCATTTCACCAGGGATAGATGCTGCATTTATTTTTAAACAGTACACTTTAAATATTTACCAAAGTTGTTAAGAACCTGCAATGAGATGCCAAGAGATGCCAAGGCCCTTCTTTCCAATAGTAAGGATTCAACTGTTTTTTAGCAAAGTTCTGCCTTTTTTTATCATTCAGACAAACTCCAAAACTTAAACAGAAATATTAACCTGTCTTGCTTTTTAATAACTGCCCAACCTGAAAGAATTAGTGATGTCTTTTCTTTGCATTTATTTTATTTACACATTTAACCTGGACATATTTTCTGCAGAAGACTTAATTCTTTCAGTGATAAATTCCACACCTTGGATTAAGAGAAGAAAGAAGACAAAGGTAAAAAAAAAAAAAAGGAAATGGTGAAATTGTTTCCAAATATTTTCCAAGTATTTTGCTCTTTTCTTGAAATTCCAGATGCAATTGGATACAGAAATATTTATCTTCTGTTACACAAAGGTAAAATAGGAAAAAAAAATAGTAGTCAAATATTTAAAAGAAAACTATGAAAAATACAGCTCTAATTCTGAAGTTCATAAACAAACAAATAACAGAAATATTAATATACATATATGTATGTAATTTGATCAAACATTTGAACAGGTGCCAAGAGAGGCTGTGAGATCTCCATCTGTGGAGATCCTCGAAGTTCATCTGGACAAGGAGCAACCTGACCTAACTTTAAAGGTGGCTCTGCTTTAAGCAGGGCTTTTGTCTAGGTGACTCATAGAAGTCATCTTAAATCCATCTATTATTCTTTGTATAAACAATAAATTATTTCAGAGGACCTTCAATGACATCACAAAGCATGGGGTAAATCCCCAGGAAGGAGACACATTTGGTCAGTCCTTCCTGCAGACACAATTTTCTCTGTAAATTTAGAGCTGCAAGCAGAAAAAGTAACAGATGAAGCACATGGCTGAATGAGGACCCTAAGCAGTTGCTCTGACCACCCTTTTCACAGACCAGATCCCAAACAATGCAATTTACCTACTTCTTCAGAGTTAAAGGCTGGATTTTGAATCAGAATCAACACTGAATTTTGAAGTTTCCCATGATGGCCTTTCAGTGGAACAATCTTGGGAGAGAGATTATTTCCTTCTTCTTTTTTGTGTTGTTGTTGTCTCTCTTCTTCTTTCATCTTCTTCCTCTTCTTTTATTCTTCTTTTTTTGAGACTTACAGAATATTTGTTGTTGCTGATGTTTTGGACTGAAAAGAAACTTCTAACACCCAATTTTAATTTTTTTTTTTAAACAAATGATTTTGGCATTGCTGATGTTTTTCAGTATGTTTCAGTTCTGTTGTTTATTTTTTCCCCCCTCAAAATAAAATTTCATCACAATAAATACATCCATGTAAAAAAAGCAGCATTATCTGATAAGAAAATGTTTCATCATTTCTTTTTTTTCCTCTAGCTTGATCTGTGATATTTGTTTAGCACATTCCACTCCCTGCACAGTAACTGTGATATCACTGTGCCATGGGCACTAAATAAAAACAAAAATAAACTAAGGACAAAATGCTCATCTAGCCTGAACAAGTGGAGATGGAGGGAAGTCAATATAGTTATCTTCAATTACACATTTGAAGGGCCAAACCTGCAACATAATGTTCAAGATTTGTAGCATCACCTCAAAACCAGTCACTTTTATCTGCTAAAGGACTCCCACCTTGACTGTTCACAGGGAAGTCTTCTCATCTTCTCACTCAGCTCTGCAGTCATTCCTCACTTATTTCTGTCTCTGCTTATCTGAGTAGGTCTGGTAGGACTGAACATGCAGCAGTTGAAGTGATTCTTCATGGTGCTGACCTCTATGTTGTCCTGATTGACACGGGCAAAGCCAGAGACCTGCACCTGCTGCTGGAAGCTATAGATGCAGTGCAATTTTAGCCTAACAAAGGTCTCACTCAGAGCACTCAGGGCTTACACAGCAGGCAGGTCAAATCCCTAGCATCAAAGTTCTGTCCTCTTTTTTTTTTTGCAATAAGGAACAGCAATATTCACTGAGAAATGTGCGTAAATAAACAAGGATACAAGACAGAGTTGCTTACATCAGCCAAAATATTTAACTTAGATGATGATGGGCATAAGTAGCAGCAAAGGAAATTATGATCACGGGTAAGGGAAATATTTTTCACTCTGTAGGTGGTTGCACACTGGGAACTTGCCCAAAGAGGTGATGGAATCTTCATCCCTGCAGATATTAAAAACTGAACCAGATATGACCCTCTGCAACTTGGTAACCTTCAGAGGTGCCCCTGCTTTGGGCAGGGGATGGACCAGATCATCTTCAGACACCCTTTCCAACCCAAATTAGTCTTTAATTATATGACCAAGTTTTGCAGTCCTTTGCAACTCTGCCATACTGACAGACAGCTTAATCTGACTGACTGTAAATCTACAGCATAAGGATGATCCCTTCTAAAGAGGAAGAGCTAAATCAAGACATTTGAGAGTACATATCTTTGTTGTTACAACAGGAATGATTTAAGGGGAAAGGGTACCATGAAGTGCCATATTTGCTGGTATGTGTAAAGAAATGTCATCAACTGTAGAAAAACTCATCAGCTGTAAAGAGAGTCATCAACAGAGCTATTGTGGCACTTTCTTGAGAGCAAAAATTACATGCATAACTCAGCAGTCACAACTGTAAGAAAAAAAAGTCTTCAAGTGTTACACAAAGGCTATCATGTCCACCTCCTTGTTGTCCTTATACCCCAGGACTCTGCAATGTCGAGATTACAAGCTGAGAACAATCAGACGAACAAGATGGTCTGGAGGTACTGTCTCAAGAGGGAAGTAGGTGGAAGCTCTGCAGTTCTCTGAGCTTTCATAGCAGGCCCCTGGCAAACACCTACACAGAGCTGCTCATGACTGTGCGACTCACAGCTTGTACCAACCCACCCGAATCTCTCTGTGGTTAGCAGTTCTGCAGACCTGAGTGCAGAAGGGTAACTGAAGCAGTAAACATGCAGAGAGAAGAGGAAAGAGAGGACAGGAGCCCAGGATGGACATGAACACTGTAGGCTGGTGGTACAAGAAGCACAGGGGTCTTTGAGGTCCAAGGGTCAAGATACAAAAGTGATGGACTGGAGGACACCCAAGCCAAGGCACCATTCTCATTCCTTGCCTCATATTGCCCGTGTTAACCACGTTATGAAGCTGGGTGTATAAGTTCTAGTGGAAGAAGTGAAACTGAAAGACCTGATGACATTGGTATGAGGCAGACTAGAGAAAAAGTTTGTCAGGGTTGTAAACTTAAATACATACCTGTTCTCATACACCATATCGATATGTGGAACAATTAATAGTCAGACAGGGTCATCCCTGTCTGAGAAGCTTCTCCAGTCTTAAATAACTTTCTGCTTTTACATTTTGTGTCTAATGTTTGTGTTGTGAAAGAGATGAACAAAGAGAAAGATTCTAAAGAAGGGTGAATGAGATGACTGGAAAAGGATATAAGGTTGCTGGTTGGGTAATATAAAGATCAACCCAAATGAAAATGTTTCTCTTATCACCCTATCCTTTCCCACTCTAAATGCATATAAGAATAAATATAAAACATATCACTATTTTAAAAATACTAGCGGATTTTTTTTTTATCTTCTCAAAGGCAGTTTTATTGAAAACAAGAGCCTTATTGCATAAAAAAGGAAAAGAAAATTAGATCAATGTCAGTCTTCATCCCGGGGTCTAGGTCACTCCCAGGATGAAGAGTGCTGACCTTTATATATTCCATCTTCCCAAACCAGAATGGCAAGCCTGGTAGTCATCATTTTCACAGTCCTGTAATCAGGGAGAAATTCTAGGATGGCTCATCTCAATTTTTGCCCAGTGGATGTGTTCCAATATGTACAAATAATTAAGAACTTGATTAGTCAGAGAAAATTTGTCTTTAAGAATTTGGAGAGGGTGCAAGGGACACCAATTCCAGCCACATTGTCGTTAATGTTTAATTTTTGAAATACAAAATCGGACAACAAGAAAGACCCATTCTAAAACAGAAAAGCCCTCAACAACGCTAACAAAGCTCTTTCCTGGGAAACAGGAGATTCATTTCTGATAGTCTTCTCCAGTCTTCAGATAGTCTTCTCCAGTGATCAAACCACACAAATAGAGGATTTAAAATTTCAAAATCTCATGAGTGGCACTTGAGCTTCAGTGTTACTTAACTCTAAAGGTGAGGGGAGGCATGGAGGCTGCAGCTGCAACAGCTCTGCAGGCAAATCAGAGTTTGTCTGAAGTCTCTTTGCTTACCTCTCCTTTGAAGAGCTTCTGAACACCTGCAGCTCACAATAACTGCAATTTGTGAAAGCCCAACTAGTCTGGAAATCAACCCCTATGCCCACACCAGAGAGCACATTAAAATGAAGCACCCCGGTACTTAAAAACCAGCAAGTCATTAATAATCTAAGTAACGAGTAATTACTGAAAACCAACTGTATAGAGCCTGCCTGAAAGTCTTCTTTTACTGAAGTATGCATGTGCCAAGCAAGCAAATGCCTAACCCTTCCAGCACCTCATTTAGCTCAATACACTATCTGCACATCTGCTTTTACAAATAGCTATTAAACAAATTATACTGTGGTACATCCTTTTTTTCTTTTTTGAAACAACCCACCAATTCAGAACTCACTCCCATCCCGCTGTATAATTTTTGTGCCAGGAAAAGATTGCAATACCAATATAGCCGTTCTAGGAGCCATTCACTGTTGCTAAGAGGACATCAACACAACTGTTAGCCAGCAGCAGTCATGGTAGAAATTAACGTTTCAATGGATTTTCGTCTAGCTTCATAGTCTAAATTGAGGGAACAATAGAAGCTATGTTCTTTTATTGTAAAAATCTCCCACTAGTAATTCAAAGTCATTTAGTCAGTTGAATTGGCATTTGCTATAAACACATCCATGAATTAGCTGTTTTAGTGCAGTCAATGTATCACCATTAATCTCATTTAGGAAAAAAAATACGATTTTCAAAAGAGAACACAGCAACTTATGTTCATTATAACAGGCATGTACCTATCTGCCTAACATATGTGTGGTCACATAAACTCTAACATATACAAGAGGACTGTATGTGCAGAAGAACAGAATGGTGCATAAATTTCCATTCCAACTAGTATGTACCTGCACATGACAAATTTTCAGAATTTTATCATATACATTTACTAGTATGCTTCCACAGTTGTTAAAGTCATTCAGCAATGTGTTTTGTTACTGCTTTAAGGAGAATACTCTGCAACTTCAGATTTCTACAATAAAGCATTTATTCATTTACCAGAGTTGAAAGCACCTGTGATTTGGTCAGGAGGCAATAATATTCCACCAGGATTTTTAAGTGTACTGATGTTGTCCTATCAACAGTAATCACTGGACATTAGAGTGCTAAGAACCGCAAACTGCAAAGTGTTGAACTTGTCTTTTCTTGTACAAAGTTAATATCATTTGGCTCACCAATACGTGAAATCTTTTCTTTCAATATAATCATGACCTGTGATATAAAAAATTTCTGCTTAGTAAGTTACTTACATTGTGCCCTAGTTGGGCAGCATTTATTTAAACACAATGATTTTGTTGTTTTTGTTTTTGTTGTTGTTGTTGTTTGGGGTTTTTTTGTTGTTGTTGGTTTTTTTTGTGGTTTGTTGTTGTTGTTGTTGTTTTTTATGAAAAGAAAAACGACAAAGAAAAATGTCTTTATTTTATTAGAACTAGAGAAAGATAAGGATAAAATTAAAAATGCACAAGGTGTCATCTGACATTTCCATGATTCTCCTATTAATGAACTTGGATCTATAATCTACAGCCACCCTTTCAATAATATTACCACTGAGCTCAAATTGGAGCAATGCACTTCAGAGTAGCCTATGAGGCTGGGAATGTAAGAAGATTCAAAGTCTTCTACTGTAAGAAAATATCTACAAGCAGGATTGCAGGACCATCTTTTTGTTTCCTTGTTCTGAGGTGCTGGATTGGTTATTATTATTGTTTGTTTATTTTTAATTGTCATCTACAGATTTAACAAACAAACATTTGGCTCAATGGGAAACAAAAAAGAAGTAAAAATTTAAAAAGGAAAAGGAAATGTCTCCACGACGAACCCCATACCTGGCAAAATTCTGCTAATTTTGGATGCTTTGCAATAGAAGCCTTTAAATTTTTAAGTCTTATTTCATTTTATCCTGTTGCTGCATGAAAGATTGCAATAAGCAACAACTTCACTGAATATAAACACAAAATACTAAAAAGATATGTTCAAAAATACATGACATGATCAAACTTCAAGAAAATTATTTTTCTTCCACTCTTGACTTTCAGCTCAGAATACTTCTCTACTTTTCTCATCACCATGGTAGAAAAACATAACTTCCTAGGACAAGGACAGTGCCAGGACAAGAGAGACAGAAGGCCACACATCTGGCTGAGGCAAACTGGTGTCACACAATAAAGGTACTGTTCCAAAATTAAAGATTTTAGAGGGACTGACTCAAGTCCTTTCAACCTTTCTCTTACATATGAACACAATTTTTTAAATGACAGAAACATTGTTAGTAATTCATTTCAAAATCCCAAGAGCAACCAGCCATGATAGCCAGCTACTAGATATGTGAACATTATCCCAGTCTGAGTTGCAGGAACAAGAAATGAAAGAAATCATCCTCCTTCAACTCTGGTACACCTGAAAATTGACGTTTTTTGTTGACTTGCATACATATGGCACAACCTGGATGAATGGGATTCTTTACAGGATGAGAAAACAGTTGTTTTTTTTTCCCTTCTTTTCCCATGTCTAAATCCTCCCTCCACCCTGGTGAAATCACAGAATCACATAATGGTTGGGGTTGGAAGGGACCTCTGGAGATCATCCAGTCCAACCCACCTGCTAAAGTAGGTTCACCAGAGCAGATCACACAGGAATGTGTCCAGGTGGGTTTTGAATATCTCCAGAGGAGACTCCACAAGACCTCTGGGCAGGCTGTTCCAGAGCTATGGCAGCCTCCAATGAAAATAAGTTTCTTCTCATGCTGCCTCTTGGTTTGATCAGTCAGAAAAAAAAAAAAAAAAAAAAAAAAAATGTGACTTCTTCACTTCCAGTTTATTATTTTGGTTGCAAGAACTCAATATTCAGCCATGGACTGCATCTGATCTATCAGCCTCAAACCCATTAATCCACTATTGATGCTTCAATCAAGACTTCAGTAAAGAAAGCTCAGGTTTAGCTCAGATGTTAGATACTGTGTCAACATAGCATACAAATATGGTAATATAGATCTACACATTTCACCAGCAAATATGAGAGCTGAAATACCAGGAAACTGTCTTGAATTTGAAGTACCAAATATAATTCAATTTTAGGTAAATTCATAATTAAATTCTTAATCTTGCTATACCCAGTCAACAGCTGAAAGCAATGAAGTAATTCCCATTCCTTCTTCCCAGGGATTTTCACTCTAAAATATACGAAGTTCTTGAATTTTGAAACACATAAAATTCCAGCTGAGTGGAGTGGATTATTACATTTTACTGCAGCAAGAAGTGTGCACAGGAGGTTTTACACGCTATACGTTGGGAAGCCTGTCTTCATTCCTCTCTGCCTGCCGACAGCCCAGAACATTTTGTCACTACAAAAAGGTAGCTAAACGATTTAATAAGAAACAGTATTTTCTTTTTCAGTCCTCAGGAGGGAGAGGGAATAGCTGGGTATTTAAAGACTGAAAGTAAGATATGAAGATATATTACTATTGAAGGAATTCCTTAGTCAACACAACATAGATACTGGAAGACAAGAAACCCCATGGCTGAGGCTGGCACTTATTCAAAATATGTTCATTACAGACTGAAAGAAGACATATAATTCCCAACACGTGCATGCATACTCAAAGACACATGCACGAAATTATACATACACATTGTGTTATACAATGTGAATGCAGGACAATTCTTTGTATCATTTCCATGCTTGTTGCTTGGATTATGATATGTAATGGGGAAAAACTAAACATCTAGAACACCATATTTCTCTTGTTTGCAAGTGTGGCGAGCAATCCCCGCACCAGGTCTGATAATAATATGGTTTTTTTCCACAACTGAGCACACCCTTTGCTACAGTGTCTGAAAATATCCTGGCCACCAACTTGAAGCATAAAGAAATGGTAAATGAAGACTTGTACAAACATGCCAAGTGTATGTCAACACTGAAAAGCAGACCCTGTGGTTTTAAGAGTGTGGAGGGTTTTTTTATCATCTGGGCTGAAAATGCTTCAAACTGCAACCAGTCACTATCTTGTTGTCTCATCTCTCTCTTTGCCAAGCTTCAGTACTTGCTGCAAAGGGAGCACCCTTTTCAATTGCTGGCTGAAACCCAGCACCAAAAGGGCACCCTCAAATTTTATGATCCTGGCAAAGATGAACAATGTTGAAATAAGTTACAGAAGTGAAACCAGTGAGAAAACAATGTACACAGAATCCCAGAATAGTTGGGGTTGGAAGGGATCTTCAAAGGTCATCTAGTCCAACCTCTCTGCAATGAGCAGGAACACCTTCAACTAGATTGGGTTGCTACATGTCTACTAAAGCCTGGGCTTCTGAAGCAAGCCTAGTCTTGTTCTGGTTCACTACCTTTCTCTTACAAAAATTGCTCAAAACCAGTAGAAAACTCATAACAGTTGTGATTACTGTCCAGAATCATAAAGTAATTTTCTGGCTTTGGACTTCTTTTTTTTTTTTTTCTTTAGTTTAGTTGCTGTTAATTGACATTCATGTCA
The DNA here is from genome assembly GCF_037038585.1 of Patagioenas fasciata. Taxonomy (NCBI): domain Eukaryota; kingdom Metazoa; phylum Chordata; class Aves; order Columbiformes; family Columbidae; genus Patagioenas; species Patagioenas fasciata. Next base: position 6,975,327 of record NC_092521.1, on the reverse strand, counting down.
CTATCTAAATTAGAGAAAGAACTTTAAAAGAAAATATTTATTACAGACAGAACAGTGAGACATGCCAGCCCTTTGGTGTTTCTGGAAGGTCACTTAGTGATTTTCCACTGAAAAAATTCCTCTCACACACATAAGAGCTTTTATTCCATAGAGTTAAAACAGATCAGAAGAACTGCCTAACAAACTGTGTTTTTCATCATCATTAGATGATCTCCAAGGTGTCATGTAGTTGTCTGATGCTATTGAAGAGTAAAATGTTTCAGCAATTCTTGGACACAAGATAAAATAGATGTGTGTGACATTAGTTGCCTGATGTCTCTGAAGATATATGTTTCACATTCTGCATTACTTAGACTTTCTAAGGTTTATGTACAAAAATATCACACTTACATAACTCAGCTGAGAAGAAATTAAATCAATATCTGTCCATCACCTGCCAGTATAGAGTGGATTTTCAGATATAGCCAGGGTAATTGTTGGCATTCCTGGATGTTGCTAAGAACTCAGGAGGAATTAAATAGTCAAATTCCCAAACAAGGGAATTACATAAAGGCTTAAAACTCTTATAAACTCTAAAAGAATTTTCCTTGTCTTTGAATTTTGCCTCTGATTTCCTCATAGTCACTTCAGTCAGTGTAACGAGTCAAGAGACAGAGTCACTGTGGGCATCATTTTTATTCACTAAACATTAGTGAGTGCTTATTGACTAAACATTTTGATGAAATTACCCAATCTAGTTAACTCTTGGAACTCTCCACCATTTGTTTCTTGGCTGAATTCAAAACAAAGATGACCAGCTCTTCAAATCTGTGCTTTCCTATATCCTTTCCAAAACTTCATTTCACAGTCATACTCTTGAATAGATATTTGTTCACTGCAAAATAACCTGGCACCCTGCTTTCATCTCAAGGTGGAAGAATAATTCAATGAGCACTGTTCAACACTGTGATATAAGAAATCTGAATTTGTGTTGTGACACATTTTATACCTGACTTTGGATGAGTTATTTAATTTCTTTATGTTTCTACTCTGTTTATGAAAACAAAACAAAACAAAGCCACACACATACATACACACAAAAGACCCCCAAACCCACAGAATATATAGCACTCAGTGAAATGAAATTTTCAGGCATAAGAGCTACACATCCCAGGAAAGTACTTCAGATAATGTTTTTCTCATGCTATTCCAAATACTTTCTTCTTCCTCCAGCACACCCGGCACACCAGGCAATTTGTGCTCCAGCAGTTACTAGTATTGAACTGTTTTCCACAAATACTCATCAACCATTCCTACTTCATGCCATAAGTGTTTTCTTTAGCTCATATTTACTAAGACAGCTTTGGAATTGGCAAAGTAGAAACTTGGCTGAAGAGCTTGGGCAACCCACATTTATCCCAACTGCAGTCTCATGTGGTTTTTTGTTTGTTTTTGTTTTTTTTTTTTTCCTAGATCTTGAATATCTCCTTGAATACTTTTAAAACTCTTTTGCATAACACTGATTTGAGTCTTTCAAGATCTTTAATGCATCAATCAATATAATCTCTTTTTTAATGCTTGGTGAAAACATACAAAACATTGCACACAGCTTGACTCTTTATGACAGCAACTAGGACCTGGTCTGTTTATCACTTCAGAAACAGATCTACACTTGGACCTTCATGCTATCTTCTGCTAAAATTGTAACTTTTAAGTAGCTTCTGTCTGACAGCACATCCAAACAGCAAGGTGTTCTACAAAAAAAAAAAAAAAAAAAATTCTAAATAAAGCAGTGGAAGATAATTTTAAAGGTTAATTCTGGTAAACTTTAATCAAGAATGGTCAGCACAGAATGGATTAATTCTGTGCTGGTTTATATGCATACAACCTGACCAACTCTAGAAGGAAGGGACAAAGAGCAGAATTTGATTTTTTTTGAAGATAGAGAACTGAGAGTTTCCTATGAAGAAGTCAGGTTCCACCAAGGTCAGTGTCTCTGGTAGCAATACACAATGAGTTTGAGCAGTAGTAATTTCAAAGAGTCACAATCTGCATTCCCATTAGTGATTTCAGCTATAAAATAACATTAGCGTCTTAAAAAATAAATAAATCTGAACAAGCACATGTAGCACTAAGTTTGTAGTGACATGTGGCAGAGTAGAATCTATTAAAATGATACCTCTGTCTCAGGAAATCTATGGTTCTCCAGTGGGGTACATCCAATTCATCTGAGGACTTCAAGAACTTGCTTTATTTATAACATGAGTGTCACAGATCAAGGAGGTTTTGATAGACAGAGAGTCATAGGAATGTTACTGGGCTTCAGATCAAATTGTGCAAAACATAAGTACTATAGATTGCCAACACTGCTGAAAAACAGCAACAAAATGGTTCATAAAGATGGGGGACAAAGTAGTCATGATATTGATCACACTATCGTACTAATATTACATGGAATACCTACCAAATGGTTTTGAAAGGGAATGTGGAAGATGCACTCAATAACAACATTGAGACAATGAGCAAGAGCTGACTATCAAGCACATACTACCATGCAATGATGGAGAATATTTAAAAAACCTCTTCAAAAGGAATTTGGCTCCATATTCAGTCATACAAACTTGTGTGTCTACACATGCACCCAGGTACTCTTCCCATTGCAGTCAATAGAAATGATGGGCCATGGAGAATTTCCAAAGCACTTTAACATAAGAAACTCAGAGTTGCAGCCGGTCACCTGACTAGACTGTTTCTAAGTCTCTCACTATTACCAAGAACTTCAATAGTTTTGAAACTCTCTTTAAACCCCTTAATTTTTCTAGTAACCTATTTGAAATCAGAATAAAGTATTTCAGTAGTAGCCAGTGAGCCTCAGTAAAGACTCAATATTTCCTTTTCATTGGTCACCTTCACACAAACTCCAACAGAATACAAAGCCACTTATTAAGACCTGGATCTTTATATTAATATGTGAAAATATTTGAGTTTTTAAAAAATTATTATTATTAGCTTCTTCCCTGAATGCATTCAAATATCACATCAAAAAAGTTAGCAGGTAGAGTGCTTTTAAAGTTATATAAATTACAAATCATATTTGTTAACTTAGCTGACCCTAATATGGTAATTAACATCAAATTAATCTCTCTTGAGGAGATATAAAACATATGAAATCAAGACAGTCTGGAATCCAGCCCAGTAAAAGGGTTATGTAAAGAGGATGTACTGAACCCTCTAGTCAACAACTTTGCATTAATCTTCTAAAAGAAGGTTCTAAATGCTAAATTTTAAAGTGCTAGAGTAAACTAAAAACCTGAGGATGTAATTCCTAACTCCATGAAGCAGAATTGTAATTACATATTCAGAATGAGATTATTTAATATGCATGAACATTACTCTTAGGTTAACCATCCTTTTTAATAGAGGGTTTTCTCAGCTAGGACAGTTCATTCTTCTAAATAAATAAAGAAATAAACAAAGTAAAACAACAACAACAAAAACAAAACACCAGACACGTGCTGTCGGTCCTATTGTAATCGCAAGAAAAAAACATGGCAAGAGCATCTAGTGGTGAAATCATTGACTGAGTCTCTAGCAAAAAACTCTAGCTAAAATTTGGAGAACAGAGACCTGTCATTGGAAAAAGAGGTGCAGAATGTGTTTTTAAAACTCAAAACAACACACATGTTCCAAGGAGAGGGAATAAATTAATCAAGAAAAGAGAGCAATGGAGAAAAGAAGAGGGTCTGAGGAGAGAAAGACTTTCGCAGGAAAAGTCATAATCTCACACAGAGAGTGATCCCAAAAGTGGTGAAAACCAAGCAGGTATTTGTAAGTCTCCACCTTCCATAATTTTCACGTACGTTTCTGTCAGAGAAGAGGGCTCACTCTTAGTTCCTTTGCAAAATTGGGATCTTCAGTTTTCTTCAAGCTTCAAAAATGTTGAATTGTGATCTTGAGATGAACACAAATAAATTATAAAGGAAACTCAAGTGAAGCTGAAGTCTGGTGGTATTATGCTGCAGGACTGTACACCCAGGAAGAATGCAACTGTCAAACTGGCAGGGCACCATCCAAACCTACTTATCTTAGGTCCCTTTGTAATTCAAAGCTATGAATCACACAGCACACTGGCAGTGGTTCAAAAACATGTGAGTGCAATTTTCAAACAGGAATGTATTGATTTCTTCTAGTACCTATGAGGTCAAATGGACATAAAGGAAGTGTATTTCTTACAAGAGATGTATGGTTGCATCCTTCACAAAGCAATCCGTGATTTCTAATCCCCTCATTTTATTAAGCTAAATCAGCATGGACCCATGAGACAATGCAGGAAGGAAGCATAAAAAAGCTATGAGACAGAGAACCTGCCTTTTCATGCCAACAGTCTAAATATCCTCCCATCATCACTCACAAAGGTTAAACACATGCCTCAATCTTATAAAAGTCTATACAAATTTATCAGGGGAAGCCCTAAAGATGCCTAAATATAATAAATAGATGTAAATAGGCACATCTGCATTTTAAAACTTGCAGCGCTTTAAGGGGGGCACAGGAATTGGAGCTTTATTAGGCACTGAACAATTCCCATGTCATTTAGATCTCTTCTTTGCCCACAGCAAGTAACTCTTCCCCTTGTCTGTTTGTACAGCCTTGGCACTAGGGGTCCATCATTCCCAGCATTTAGCTCTTGAGGCTCTGACAGTCGAACATATTTAGTCTTATAAATAGAAAAACATTTGCGTCAGCCACTACACTATGCTAATTCCCTAAATTGCCATATTTTCATTACTCGTTATAAAACATCCTCTTTTTTCCCCTCATCGGGGAATGATCTCTTGTGTAAAGGAGATAAATGTGGTTAGCAGTCTAATTAATCCTCACGTTAGATCATATTTTCTTAGAAGGAAATACTTAAATTTGTAGAAGGTAAAGAAAAAACATCAAAGAAATGGAAGATCCCTTTTCCCAAAAAGACAGTTTACATTTTCTGTACACTTATAGTTCCTCTAATTGCAGTACTTCAGACATTATTCATTTCACCCATCTCATTTCCATTCCCATTTCTCAGGAGGAGCTTGCAAAGATGATAGTCCTCTGCCTGTGAAGCCACACTCCCATCACAGTGGGTTGCCATATCAACAGAAGAAGCTTCTTTGATCCCACAACTTGACAAACTTCCCTTTGCTCTTCCTGTTCTCCCCAGGTCATCTGCCACAATACAGGAATTATACTGTAGCACTGAATAATCTTTGTAGTAAAAGTATGCATAATGGGTGGTCTCAGTGTCCCCACTTAGCAAAAATGTCTTTAAATTTTCTACTATACGTGACATAGTCTTACAACCAGGATGGTTATTCTCATCTACTGGAGGACCAGATAATCAGATAAGTCTCAGGATATTTCAAGGGGCAACGAAGTAGCAATTGATTTGTTAATAATTATGTAGTGCTTTGAAGAGTTAAATAGCTGGAAGCACTGGGTAGTATAACTAAGAAATTGCTAGATGCAGATAGATTAAAAAACAAAATTTCGTATCTAAACTTGCTACAGAGCTATTCACTCTCCATCTCTAGATACTGTTCTTGCAGTGGCTATTGATTGCATAGCACTAAGCTTAAGAGGGCTTAATTCTGAAAAACTAGCAGGTAAATTCTGGTCTTATTCAAATTAATAAAAACCTTGCCCTGACTTCAGAGGGTCCCTATCTTGAGAAACTAACATGCATGGTGATATTTTTTTCTAGTTTAAGCACCAGCAAGTCATTCTAAGTAAGCAGATTTATTTCTCAAGAAGCCACCTTAACGTGCATACAATGATTGACTGTGTCCCTCTTGGGTGCTTTAACAATACTGCAGGGGGAAGGCAGGTGTGAAGATAAAGCTTGTCTGCTTCCATGCCTGGAGATCAATTTCAACAGCTTAAAATAGTGGAATTAGTGGATACTCTTTAAATTTTCACCATGCTCATAAGTGGCAGTGAATATACTCATTTCACAAATCATACTTAATGTTTGTTTCAAAGCATGCCCTGAACTCTTTGCTTTGTCTCATATTCACCACTATCATTAGAGTCACTTAGACAATTAATTGGCCACAAAATGCTGCCACCTTGTTCTGCATCCATCAGAAGAGTACAGTGACCTGCAGCAAGGAGTGACTGGCTCACCACAGAGTCTTTAATGATTTGAATCATTGATTGAGGAAGAACAGTGCTACTGTAGCTCAGATACTGTAAAAAAAGGTGTAAGGGAATTATCTATTGTGATCTACTGGGTTGAGAATGCCCAAATAATTTTGCTTTTTCTTTGCACCAAATCAGAAAGCTCAGCTGAAATTCTATCTGTATAGATAAGAAATCAAGTAAAATCATCCTTTGACTAAGGAAAACATACTGCATTAAAGGCAATATGACTTGCCTTATATGTGCTCTTCCAGTACAATGTGCAAAAACTGGCTCATTGGTTGTGTATGGATGATTTGTGCATGGTACTTGTTTGCAACATCTAAAAAAAGAAAATCTACTTTTCCAGACAAAACTTGATACTAAGGTCAACCTGGATGCATAGCACCTCAATTCCACTTGCAGTCTAGCCTGATTTTGAAGGCACAACACCGAGGGTAGAAAGAGTGAAAATTAATAAGTGCAAACCAGTGCCTAAAACCAGGCAAGCAAATTCTCAGGGAATTACACTTTTCTACCCACAATATACTCCAAATCATACTGCTTTATTTCTTGATATTTTTTTCATGTTGTCAGTCAAATAGTGAGTTGGCACCACTGAATTGATTGTTCCCAAAACACGTTTCCTCACATTTCTAGTAAAATTAAACAAATCTAAGCAATAGCTCAGTTTGCTTTCAAAAATGTATACAGATCTACGAGTTTATTTAATTTTGTGGCAGGCAAAAAAAGATCTGCAGCCTCTCCTCAACCCCCAAAATAAATCATTGAGTTTAAAACAGTATTTGAAGCATTGTGGGTAAACAGTCACTTCTGGTAATGCAATGTGGAGGACAACCACAGAGCTTGGATACAGGGAAACCCCAAACTCTCCATGGCTCATTGCAATTGTAGTGAGTTCATAGAAGTAAGAAACAGCTTCCAGCTTTCATGCAGTTAGGTAGGAAAATATAGAACTGGTTTGCTAAGCACAAGCTTTCTTTGTGGTGGGAGAAAGCCACTAACATCTAAGATAATAAAATTAAAAAAAAACCCAATCCTCTGAATACAGATATTAAGCTGCATGACACTGAACAAACACTCAGAAATACAAAGGAAAATTAACCATTTCTTATTTTTTGGTCAGCTATCATGCGATTAAATGGACTATCCTGAACAGAGTCAGATGAGTCAGTGTCCCAAGAAAACAGAAGTCAAACCTACATCACAATGTTTTCAGAAACACAGAGTGCCAAGGTCTTGATTCTGCAGGAAAACAACAGCATGAAGAAGCCATTTTCTTACATCGCAGATGTCCAAGCAAAATAGAAGAAACCAGACGATACAGGTTCCCCACAGCTTTATAAAGACATCTGAAATATACCTATCAGCAGGATTTTTTCAATCAGTCTCATCCTACTAAAGATGTCCTATGTTTCTTTTTCAGTTCCGCACTGGAAGTTTCTTGCCTCAGTGCACTACAAAGTCAGTAGACTGTTTTAAGTCTACATATGTTCGCGTTCATGTTGTCGTTCAAAGACAGAATTATCATCGTCTTCACTTGTTAAAGGTTGTTACCGTTTCTTAACCAGTATCATTAAGGCTGCTTTTTCCTGAATGGAAAGATCACAGTAAAAGAATAAACATTTAACACCTACGCCTCACCTCCCAAATTTTTGCAAAGTTTTGAGGAACACAAAATGCTGTGAAGCAGTTAATGTATTTGGACAACTTGAGGGGATTACAGGTGAAATATTGGCTGAAGAACAATCAAAGATAAGAGTCTGAGACCTTATTTATGTTTACAAATATCTCAAGAGTGGCTGTCAAGAGGATGAGACCAGTTTCCTTTCAGTGGTGCCCGACGACAGGATGAGGGGCAACAGGCACAGACTGAAACACAGGAGGTTCCATCTGAATATGAGGAGAAAATTATTTCCTTTGAGAATGCCAGAGCCCTGGAACAGGCTGCCTAGAGAGGTTGTGGAGTCTCCTTCTGTGGAGACATTCAAACCCGCCTGGACACATTCCTGTGTGATCTGCTCTGGTGAACCTGCTTTAGCAGGTGGGTTGGACTGGATGATCTCCAGAGGTCCCTTCCAAGCCAAACCTGTCTGTGATTCTGTGATAAACTATCTACCTGCAGCTCTAGGTATTGCTACCACAATATATAAATATAGAAACAAGACTGAACATGGATTCAGGTTGACTCTTCACCAGGGATTGACTGCTACAAAATATAGCAAGGTATTGTGTCCATCTTTCCTCCTCTGAAAATCTTACCACCATATTTCCAAGTATTCAAAGACAAACCTGCAAATCTAAGAATAAACAGATTCAAGACAGTGAATAACTGATTCCTCTTCTCCATTCGACACAATGGTAATAATGACACCTGCCTTGAAAAATAAACAAGCTACATAATTAGTCTGCTATTCATAGTCTCTTTTATTCCTCATTTCAAGGAACACCAGTCACTCGCATCCTAGATTATTTCCATTCCACTCAGGCACAGCTTCCTTCCTAGTGCTATCACAGAGTATTAATTCTGTTAGAAATGCAAAGTGACACAGAATATTGTTTACAGTAGTGTAAGGAATTCCATAATGTTTTATATTTCCTGGCTAAATTATAGATATGTTTCAGATTCACAATTGAGTCTTGGCAGGCTCAGAATTATGCTTAGCACCTCAGTTCAGAAACCAGCTCACACTCTCGTGAGATGCTCATATAACTCCAAATGAACCAGTCAGGTGTTGGAAGATACCTTCCAGATCACAAAAGTACAAGTCAAGGAACATAGCACACTTTGTAAAAGCTGACTATGAAAGGATATCGAAAAGGAGAGAAAAGATCTAATCTCAAAGCTTAAGAGAATGCACACCATTTAGATATCACATCTCCTGGCTGGTTTGCTGATTGATGACAAGAGCTACAGATGGAAAAGGTGGGAGGGAAATGGAAAGCTGTCCAGCACTTACACTTTCCAGACTGTCAACAGCTCTTCTCTGTTACTTTTTTAGGAAGTTGGTTTTTGTTGGTTTTGTTTGTTTGTTTGTTTTTGGTTTGGTTTGGTTTTCATGGTTGTTGTTGTTGTTGTTTTTCAGTTTCCCTAGGAAGATTTGTTCATAGCTTTAATTACACTCAATTTCTAAGAAACAACATAGAAACGGAAAGCAAAGACAATGGAGTTCTTCTCTGCTCCTGAATTCAGTAAGGACAGTGTCATTGACTCCCATCAGCTTCACAGGGACCCTCAGAGAACAATTGCAGCAGGTCAGCACAATTCAGAGACAGCTTCTTTCCAGGCTCTGCTGTCCAAAGTTCAATTATGAACCAGAAGGGCACGTCTTTTTATAAGATCTGCACACTTCCATATTGTCGCCTTTTTCTCTTAGCTCCTCCAGTGACATTTGGTCCCAGGCTGAAACTCAGTAATTCCCTCAGATCAGCTTGTACTGCTAGGCAAATCTCACTAGAGCTAGATTTTTAGATATTATATTGTTTTTCTTCCTTACCCTTTCCCCTCCTATCTTCAACAGACAGTTATGTGCAAACCGAACTTCAAAGAGAGTAAAAAGGTTTGACAGAGATCTGAAGCCTAACATAATATCTCACCAAGGCATTAAGTCTCTTGAGCCTTTTGTAATAAATAAATGGCATACTGTAAAACACAAATGAGCATCACTGCGGCAGTGATTTCATTGTCCCGATGGGGGACCTGTGCCTGGCACAAGGCCAGCTACGTAATTCAATACTGAGAGAGAGCACACAAATGGACCTCGGGAGGAGGATCGATTTTAATGTAATCCCATCTACTAATCAAAAGAGACTCATGGATTAACATTCAGTAGGAAATGTCTGCTCAGAGTTGTCATAGTTTATTGATAAAGATAGTTTTGTTTTAATTAAGAAACAAAATGCCAGTTCCAGGTCTAATTTTAGCTGCAAATAATCAGCTATTGATGATGTGTCTGGCTGAATTGTTTCAATCTGCCCTAAAATGTTGGTTTTTAAACTAGATCAGTCAGTGTAGGTTGTTCTTTTCATACTGCAAGGAGAGCCCATTCTCATACTGTCTTCATCCTCTAGGCATGAGTTGCCCATAGTTTCCTATTTTCCCAATTTGGTACACATTGCTGGCCCAAAGTTAAACCTGACTCGTCACTCTCCATCCACCACTACCTAACCACCTACAAGACAGTATCCTGCTTTGTCTATCCTCTGTCATGCTGAAAGCAGCAAGCTGATATGCACACCTCAAAAGACCAGATGACATCTCAAAAGCCCAAGCAAGATGTGCCCATTAAGGTTATCTCCTCAGAGAGAGCAGAAAACACCATACCTGGTTTAGGCTGGGTCACTTTTCCAAGAGAAGCAGAACTGACTTGCTTATTCACTGTCTTGTCCGTGCTTATCTTTCAAAAAATACAAATCACACAAAAAGCCATTTTCAGTGTATCATGGCAACCTGGCACACACTTTCGTGACCCACAAGAAGCTTCATCCATCAGTGGGACAGTGTTTGCAGAATATGTTGCCCACACAGATGGTACTTCCCCCTGAGTCTTCAAAAGCAACTACAGGCCAATGTTTGGTTTTGTAGGGTGGACAAACCTCTTCTAATCTAGTGTTGTAACACATAAACGGCGGTTAGGCTGAGCAGCAATATGTGCAAAGATGGGGTATTTTGCTGCAGTGGGGTCTACAAAATTATTTTGCCAATTTCCTTTGGTCTGGGTTTTCCTCACTCAAAAGAAAGCTGCAGAGTTTTGCGGCACACCAAACACAATGCATCCTAGTCTATGCAAGATCTTGGGAACAAATGAAGACTCTCTGAGATTATTTCACCAAATCTTAGGCTCAGACCCAGATTCAGAACTGAGTTTTGCATCTGGAGTCTCTAACGGGCCACAGATGCAGATAGTTTCCTCACATTAATCTTAAACACTGAAACTTGAATGTTTGACTCAGATCACAGTCTGTTCCTATTCCAAATGTTGTTGTTCAACAAGCTACATAGAAGTAGTCAGACCAAGGTGCAGGGACTAAATCCTACACTGTACTCAGCCAAAACACGTAGCAACACAGCCAGACCAATCCTCAGCTGGTCTTCCAGTTCCACTGTTCGAACAGGTTGCTTTCAAGGTGTGATTTAACTTAAAAGATCAGGCTTTACTTTTTTGACAAGCACTCATTTGCCTCCATCTCCCTGCTGCAGAACTGTCAGTCCAAACTTACCCCTGCTCATTTCCCAGGCTTGCTGATAGCTCTTTATTCATAATTTGCCAGTAGAAAGTACAGGGCCTATTCCCCTCCCACCCACTTATTTGCAATCAGCGGGTGCAACTATGACTCATCCATTGCTAATATAGACTTCAGAGACCCATTCAAGGAGTTTATTAGCTGATCTCACAATAGCTGTAGCCTTCGTATTTAGTTGCAACAATTTAGAGAGAAACAATTTTAAAGGTTGCCATTTTCTTTCTGTTCTTTCCCTGGGTTAGAAGAGGTTGGAGTCCTTCCAGAAGACAGATGGAAGGGGAGATAAGAATATGGTCCTACCTGGGAAAACTGGTCCCCTCCTCAGTAAAGGAGGTCTGGATGGCTAGAACCCTATTAGAGAAGAAAGAAAGATTGGAAAGAAAGTCCTGTTTCTATGCAAAGATGCTGGGATTTTGGAGAAAGAGAGACTGGTTACAGTTTGGAAGGAAAGAGAATGAAAATATGGAGAGGAAAGACAGTGAGTGAAAGGAAGACCATGAATGATTCAGCTTCTTTTACCAGAAAATACAGCAAATTCAAGTTCACCTAAGAAGAGGCTATGGATATCAGTACAAATATGATATCTATTTCTGCATTGCTCCAATTGCTTTCAGGTCCCTGTTCAATACTCAGATCTGAACAAGCTTCCAGGACGCAGAACTCACATACTGTTTCCCAGAGACAGAGTCGTGAAGCCAAAAGAGGGAAGGAATTGAGCATCTCTTACGAGACAAGCATAAGGATAGACCCACCTCAATACCATTCCTCCCAAAATGGATGAAAGGGGAGAACTAAGAGATTTAATTCTGAGGGTAAAGGAAGGAGGACACGAAGGAGTTACCCTCCAAAACGGGAGGAGGCAGGTCAGCACAACTTTTTATCTTGGCTAATGAGGAGAAGAACTAAAGGGAAAGCGAATATCTGGGAGCCTTGACAGTCAGAATGACAGTTTGTTGGGCTTAACACTGAGATGAAACAGAAATGTGGCAGGTTCACATGCAGGGACAACAGAGACAAGGAGAGAGGAGCCTACTCAGCAAGGAGTGATAGAGTATGTCTATGGAACTGAAGATGAGGTCAACTCTGTGATGTGCTGAAGCACCACTGAAGTCAGGACCTGTTCCACTCCGGGATTTGTGCCTGGGCAGATTAGCACAAAGTGGTAATGGCAAAATTCAATTGCATGGAGGTGGCTATGGGACTATTTCCCTTGTTTCTGTAGCAACCTGTGGTATGGGGGCATGGAGATGAAAATTGGCCCAAAATTTCAAGAAGTCCATTATGTTGAGAGTGATTCTACATAACTCTAATTCTATCCTACATGTGAACTAGCAGGAGTCAAAGAAGATGTTGGCAAAGAAGAAAAACGAGGGGGGACAAGCTGTGAAGGGACATTTCTAAGCTGGGAGGGGAAAAAAAAAAAAAAGAAAAAAGAAACAAAAATGCCTATTGGAGTTTGCTACCTTTAGCCTTCCTTTTTTAAACTTGCCATTTTAGCAGTGGACTTTTACAATCATAGCGACACGGTAACGGCAAATATTAAATCCTACTATGGCACAATAGAGATTTTTCTTGAGAAACTACTGAATGTTTTAATCTACTGTGGCAAAGCAGATGGGTCTCCTTCGAGAGCTGAAGAAGAGACTGCTAATAATCGGTTTATTATAGGACAACTTCACTATGCAGGTGGAACAGGAAATATGTTTTCAGCTTTGTTTTCTGTTGTCACAAACATCTTATTTCTCTATGTATGTACTAAGCCCCAGCATTCTGCAGTGCCTTTATGTTTCCTCCCCTCCATTTTCAGTATGGAATTCACTGTTCTTATTTCCTACACATTGTACAAAAGGAATTATCACTTGTACAAAAAAAACAACAACAAAAAAAAATCTGAGGAAGTTAATTAACAGGCTGTTTCTTTAAAAAAAATAAAAAAAATTTTGCATAACACAGTATATAACACCAAAATCAGGCTTTCTGAATGCTTTTAGCAAGGAAAGCACTGTGACATTTAAAAAGTGAATCAAAATACAGATAACATTCTATCTACTAAAGTCAAATGTTATCTGTACTATGACCTAACAATTTCAGCACTGAAAAAAACCCAAAAACCTACAAATATCTCTACATAGAGATAGGAGACTATGAACCAAGAAATAAATGTCAGAGTTCACCTTTTGACTTCAGAGTACTGGAGACAAATACGGCACTCAGATATGCAATAGCAAGTCCAATGACAATGGCTTCAATGAAAGGTAAAATTTACTAACTAAACAACTGTATTTCTCAGACAAACTGACAAGGTATAGACTGGATGGGTGATATGCAAAATGACTGGGAAACTGGCTCACAGGCCACACTCAGAAGGTGGCAATCAACGTTTTTTACTCAGGCTGGCAGCCTGTAACAAGTGCAGTCCCCCCAGGATAACTACTGGACCCAACACTGTTTAGCATCTCCATAAATAGTCTAGATGACCAGATTGACATCACTCACAACAAGTTTGCTGATGACAGTAAACTGGGTGGCGAGGTGGACACATCAGAAGGGAGAGGCATCCAACAGAAAGATCTGGAGAGGCTGAAAGAGTGTGAAGGTTAACACACAAGTGACAAGTCTTGCAGCTGGGTTGACATAACCAAAGATCCCAGTACAGTCTGGGACCTGTGTGGCTGGGGAGCAGCTTTACTGAAAGGAACCTGGAGGTTCTAGTGGACAAGCAGCTAAACATGCATCTACAGGAATATTACTAGCACATCATCCCACTACTCAGCATTTCTCAGGGCACATTTGGAGTACTGTGTCCAGTTCTGGTCCCCACAATTAAAGCAAGACATGGACATACTGGAGAGAGCCAAAGGAGGGCCACAGAGATGATCAAAGCGGGTCTGGAGAACCTGCCCAATAAGGTAAGACTGAAGGAGACTTTCTGACTGAAAGTCTCTTCTCCCTCGAGAAGAGCAGGGTCAGGGGGAACCTCATCACAATATTTCCAGTACTTAACAGATAGCTACAAAGAGGACAGAGGCTCACAGGGAGTCCACGTGGTGTAGACAAGGGAAAACTATTCTGATCTGCACTGGGAGAGGTTTCATCTCTGTATAAGAAAGATATTTTTTACTGTGAGAACCATCAATCACTGCAACAACCTCCACAGGCAAGTGGTAGAGTCCCCACCACTGGAGGTTTTCAAGATACAACTGGGCAGTCTGCTACATGTTCTCATTTCAGCTCCATTTCCCACAAAAGGTTGGACTGGAGGATCTTGTGAGGTCACTTCCAATTTGGGCTGTTCTCTGATTCTGTGGTAATGAAGAGTTATAGAATGTATTTCCCAGTAGGCTGGTTCTGTCATAATTTCCCTGCAAAACTGAATCTGATGGGAATCTTTCATTTTTTTTTCAGCCTATGTGTCAGCACCCAGGAGATTTTAAGATTGTCTTATAGCTGCAAATATTTTCACTGGCTGTAAAAATGAGCAGGACTTTTCCCTCTCTCTCTCATTTTCTTTTTTTAAATTCACCTGAGCCTTGGTCTCCGCTTTTTGTTAGCTTTGCTGGTTGTTTTTTTGTTGCTTTTTTTGTTTGTTTGTTTGTTTGCAAGCTTCATGGTTTAAGAGTATGTTTTTAATCTACATTCAATGTATTGCCTTTCACAGAATGCTATCTTCCTTTCACATTTTGGAAAAGAATGAAAAGAGACAAATGTGAATCCCCTTTTTATCTCAGCTACTCAACAGTTAGTTCTGCAGAGCACTACTATGCCCAGCCTGGCATATCAACTACCCTGCTAATACCAAAACCAGTGATAAAAACCCTTCGCCATCCAAGGGGACACTTTTCGATTAATTTTGTAAGAGCTGAGAACACTATTACCTGGCCCATTCACAGCTGAAATAACATATTCCTTCTACTCATAATCAAGGCATAGAAAAATCTTCCTATCACTAATAATTTTGGTCATTTGTTTCTGAAACCTGTTATTTCTAATGTGGAGTCCATAAGAGACAAAGACCAGATTAAAATGCACAGTTTAGGAGGTGCCAAGCTTCTGGTAAGACACAATGATGTTTTGGAGAGCACGCCCATGGGATCTATAGCGAGAAATTCGCCAACTGTGAGTGGGTGGTTATTTGTGTTTAGACTCAAAATGAAAACCCTATATTTCCCACAAAATAACATTTTTTGACAGAAATAAAAATATTTGTATGGATCTGAAACACTGTTTTTTCAGTGAATCAGCACATTTCATTTTGAGTTTTGGTTTTTTTTAAAATGTAGGGTTTTTTTCCTAAAATACTTGCAATTTGAAATTAAAAAAAAAAAAAAGTGTTTCAAAACAAAATAAACCCTGAGCTTTCCAACAGGATTACAGGACACTTAATTTCCAGCTTTTCCCCAAAATAAGTTTTAGAATATAAATACTTCCCACAGGCTGATGTTAATTTAAGGAAAACATTTTTTCATTGAAAAATACTTAACTGTGGGGAAAACAAAACAAAAAAACAAACAAACAAAACCAAACAAATAGAAAAAAAAAAAACAAACAACTCACCAAATACGATTAATTCTTATATTCAGAAATAATCCTCATTCCAGTTCTTACGCACCAAATATTCTATTTACTTCAGAGGAATTTGTTTCCTGAGATAACCATACATGTGTAAAGGTTTTCTGAAGGATCTCCGATCAAGTGATGAGCATTTCTTTAGAACCCAGCTAGGACTATGAATCATTCAAGGTACTTCTCTCCATTGTACATTATTTTGTATTTATCAACAGAGAATTTCATTTTCTTTCAAACAGCTTTGTTAAGTTTCCACAAGCCTTGCCTAACTGTAATACTTCTGCATTTCCTATCATCTTTATTACTTTGTTGATCATTAAATCAATGATCTGGAAAAAAAAGGATGCATTCAACACTGATTTGGGGCTTACAGTAGATTTGCTGTGACTTGACAAAGATTCATAAACACAAGAAGATAAATATTGCTCTTAAAATTAAAAGGAAGGAGTTTGGACTCTGTCTCAGCAGTTCCATTGTTCTAGACTGGAAGAGAAAGAATTTTTAAATGAATAGTTTAGGTTCCTGGTGACAACCCAACCCACCTAACCTGCAAATCCTACTGAAGCAATCACAGAAGTCAAGTGAACAGGAGTCATGCAAGATCATGTACTACATTGCACAACAGTGGAGGGAGAAGAAAATAAGCATTTGTCTTCTCAACATATTGTCAGCAGTGTCTTGGACACAAATTCAATCAGCAGTTACAACCACTTACATCAGCAGCTGCAGCAGCAAAGCATCTCAGTCTCCTGCCTGCATTGTGAGCCACAGTGGGTGAGGACACCACAGGTTGGACCATCACAGCAGGTCCTCCAGCCACAGAGTGGTTGCCATGAGAGCCAGTGGTGTACAAAGTGTGGCCCTTGGAGACAGAGTCACATTGGCTGTATCCAGGTTGAGAGGTCTGTCAATGTGGTGGAGGAAGATAGGCATGGATCTGGAGATTAGTTTATCATCTGGATTTTTCATTATTTTTCTCAATTCTACACGTCTCAGACTTTAGGTACTCATCTGGCGTCATACTGCTGCTCTCCTTGACTTCAACCAGAGTCAGAAAGACTTGTAGTGAACAAGTCAGGAAAAGGTTACAACAACATTAAAAGTTTAGGTTCCAGAGTGACTGAAGAAAAAGTCCAGGTGGAAGTCCTGGAGAAGCCAACAAAGGTCAAGCATCAGCACGGCTCATTGTCACTCTAGTGGCAGTTGTAGGAAAAAGACCTTAAGATGTAATTAATTTTATATGGTTGTTGTTTTCCTTACTACCAGACATGTTTCATTCCTCTGGGAATCAAGTTCCAACTCCTTTTCTCTCCCCACACAGAAAAAGCCATTACGGTACAAATGTGATATTCATAAATTAAAGTGTTGTCTGCAATGAACTGCTGGTGAATAGTGGAAATTTCCTCCACCAAAATGTCTTCTTTTTATTTTTTTTTCCTCCTAATGTGGAACCATAACATCTGCAAACATCGGAAACGTGTATTTTTTTTTTAAAGAAGCTGTGTGTTCCCATAAGTGCACCCACACATAGCACTAAATTACTCCTCCAAACCAAGGGTTCTGCATATCTGAACCACTGCAGAGGTGCACTTAAGCTATCCTTGAACAAGCTCTCTCACAGGCAAGGGAAGGATGACTTTCTGCTTGGTTTAAAGGGCCCTACCCAACAGGACTGAGTGTCAGGGATGTCCCGGTGCAGTTGGGCACATATCTAAGGCAGCTATAGTTCCTCTGTTATCCAAGATGGCTCATGGGGTTTGCATCCTCAAAGTCCAAAGGCACTTCCCGAACTTGCCACATTTTTGTCAAAGATGCTGATTATTCCCTGACTACATCTTACCACTAAAATCCTTCACTACACATACTCTGAAGTAATGCTAGTGGCTGCTTCACCATTCTGCCACTGTGGCAGTGTAGCAAGCAGTCAGGAGTCCAAAGTAGGACATTGTACAGAGGAACGTGATAGCAGATCAGAGGAAAGGTGGTCTTGCCTTGTGAAACACCAGAACAGTCTGGAAACCTGAATGACAAAGACAGATCCCCATCCCTGGCAGTGTTTAAGGCATGTAGATAAGGTGCATGGGGACATGGTTTAGAGGTGGACTTGACAGTGCTAGGTTAACGGTTGGACTTGAACTAAAAGGTCTTTTCCAACCAAAATGATTATATGATTCTATATGCGCTCTACTACAGAGAAGATTGCTATGCCACACATCTTGGGAAACCTACAAACAAGTGACAACAGTGCCTGGAAGAGAGAGCTCAGGATGTTCATGCACTGTTCCATGTTTTAGCAGTAAATAAGATCGGATACACTTGGTAAAATGACAGACATCTACAGTGTAAATGGCTGTTCCTCAATATCTTGTCCAGGTTCCTGTTTATACAGCAGAAATGAAGTTTGAACATGATCTTTCTATCCTAAAATAGGCATTTTTAAAAACTTGTCTGCGTAGTGCCTTAGAAATACCTGTTTCTCTGCCCTGTCCACAAAAAAGAAAGCTGGTAGCTACTTCGGATGAAGTTGATTCCACTGCAGATCACTAAATTAAATTCCACTCATAACCAGGGTCTCATATAAAATGCAAAGACTCATGGGTCTGCATCTTCTCATACATGAACTAGCAATAGCATTTCTGCCTGGAATCCTTGCATAAAAAGGTGGGTGTATGGGGGGTGGGGGAAATGAGGCTTTATTGCAGTTCCTAGATTGCATGACTTATCCCCAAAATTAAAGGGAAAGACATGGCATTCATCCTTACTCCAGTGATCTGGCTGCAGAAACTAATGTCTTACAGAACGAACTGGACCCATATCCCTCCAATTTTGTACTTGTGCAACTGTAAGTGGAAATATTCTCACCCAATGTAAGTCTGTACTCCACAGTGGGAGTAAATAGAGCTGCGTTACTTCCAGAGAGTTTACTGCCAAAGGTTGGATTAAGACAGAAGAGGATTTCTGATAATAAGACCATCATCCTCATCACAAAGCATCTGCATTTATAAAATGTATCAGAATAGAAACTATTCATAATGAAGATTCACTCCACCACTCACACTGCATAGCTAGTGTTATATACCAATTTTAGATCTTAAGACTAAGAAATACTGTTCTTTCTAGCCAGAATAGGCTGTAGAGATTCTGTTGCCAACCATAACATATAAAAGAACCTATAAAATTACAGTCACACACTAAGGCTTATGTTTCACATTTAACTTAATGTTTATCTTGTCAGGAAATCCAGCTAGACCATGCCAACTTTTTGTTTCATTCATGCTGTCTTCAAAATCATCTGCTGTTGAGGGAGGAAAAGGAAAGGGAGAGAAAAGAAAACGCAAGAGAATTATCCAAATATATATTAAACAAAAAAACAAACAAACAAACAAAAAAAAAAAAAATAAAAAAAGGATAAAATTCAAGTTAATCTCACAAATCAGTCTCAAAAATGAAAGCTTTGTACAAAAGACTCCATCAGGAACAGCATTCACTTTTGCTCCTCTCCCATGGATTGAAGTCATCATCTCCAGCTTAATCTGGAATATAAACAATTATTCTAAAATCTGCCCTTTGCACATCTACAATAGGAAGCGGACACTATGACTTCTGATAAGCCTTATCCTGCTGAAAGGCTTTGTGATTTTTGCTGCTGATGAAGTCACCTTGACATGCTACAGACCTGGCATCAGCCACACTCATGACAAAAAACAATTGCAACCTAGGCAAAAGCGAAAGGGTGAAATGTCAGCTGCTTCTTTCAAAATTATCTAAAATATCTGCATTTTCTTCACATTAAGAAAAGAATTTCCTTACGTAAAACACAGCTTACACATCTAAATAATTCATTGTGATGAATTATTTACAAAGATGTGGACCCAGTATGTTTACAGCTCCCAAGTTGTTTTACAAAAGAGGAAACATTTATATAATTGGTCCTCAAACTCTTTTTAAAATGTTCTTATGATGAGAGGTTTCTGAATATCAGTGGCACTGGTCCTGAAAGCAAAGCTTTTATAAACTGAGCTTTTGGTTGAAAGATGGGATAAGGAAATGACTAAGGTGATCTTTTCTTGGTAATTGGTGATTATTACTGCCGAACAGATGATTCTTCCAAAAGTCATCCTGTAAGCCTTGGGTTATCTCAGGTATGGTAAAAGACATAATTAAATCACTGACCTGAGGCATTATCTCCCAGAACAGTCATCTGCCATGTACAGAAGCAGGGGCAAGCCAGACCCATTTCACTATAAACGTCAGTGCCTTCCCCCAGCAAAGTGTATTCCAAAAGTCCCCAGAGGAAGCCATGCGTGCCTGGGAATAAACCTGCCCTTGACAGCTTTTGACAAGTTCATCTTCACCTCTGTCATGCTTTGCATGCTGTTCTCCTCTCAGAGTCTCTGCCAGCTTCCTCTGGGTGTCTCCACAGTCAGAACTCCTCATGGAAATTCTCTTTGCATGTGCTGTCAGATCAACTCTGTTTCTCAAAAGCAATCTCTCTCTGAAAGCTCCTCCTGACCCTAGTCCTGACCATTCAAAAGCTTTTATGGATCACCCGTAGATGGGTAAAAACCTGGACTGGATAAAAACCTGAGAAAGCTGGTCTGATCCCACAGGTGACCCTGATCTGAACAGGTGATTGGAAGAGAGGTCCCTTTCAACCTGGCTTATGCCATGAACCTATCCCTTGAACAAAAATTGCTTTTTGATATTCACTTCTCCAAAGACTTAGTCAAATAGCAGTCTCAGAAAGAAGCTCCCTTTATCTAGAGTCTACACAAAAGGCACCTATCACAGGAGAAACAACCTCTGCATTTTTCCTGACCTCTCTGCAGCTTATCCCCATGACTCCAAAAGGCTCAGATGAGGCACAAGGGAGAGTGATGACCTCAGAATATAACACAGAAGGAAAACAGGTAGAAGAAAAGCTCAGGTGCACTGAGGAAAAGGCTTGGCTTTAGTTGAATCTTTTTAAAAACAGTCCTGTTAGCTACATTTCTTCATACAATATGGTGCCATCTTCTGCTCTGAGGGGAACACCTGTGCTGGTATGGTGAGCAGACACCTGACTTTGGGAGGGGAAACAAGGCAGAAGTGCTGATGCAGCCACCTGTATTCCTCCTGCCTGCAGGTGTGGTGACCAAAGTAGCTCCAGGCATGTCCTTGCACACTTCTATCCCAGCCACAGTTGTCTCTGTATTCAAACCAGACAAACCACCACAGCCAGGGTTTCATTACATATGATGCAGAAATTCCCAGTTAGTGCATTCAGCCCTTGCTTCTTGTCTTCACTCTTCCAGCACTATGTTGTGTGTCCTTTATCCAGAGACAATGTTTCATCACTTGTGCCCAACACAGGGAGTTAACTCCCTCTTTTCACTGAGCACCTTTCTTTTTCTACAGTGTGTTCCTCATCTTTGATCTGCCATCTGACAGTGCAGCAGGTATTCCGTGTTGCAGTGCTGATTTTGGCATTAGATGTGTCCTACTTTGATCTAACTAACCTATTTCAGGGTCCCACATCACCACTATATCTGGGCAACTCTTAGCATATCATCATGGAGACTTAAAGATCATAGCAATAAAAATATGTGCATGATAAATCAAATTTCACCTTCATCAAGTTGCCCAAGTTGAGAGGTTGGTCATGCCCTGAGGGGCTATAGAGAAAAATGGATAAATCTCTTTGGACACAAACAACCCTTGCACAGCAATAGAACCGAGGCTTATAATTTAGCAGTGATCTTGACATCTGCTGTTTATCCCCAAGTAGGAGCATAGAGCAGGGGAACAGAGTAGCCATGGTTACATCCCTGTCCCTGCTGCAGGTCACTCCCACTTCATTGGTTGCTACCATGATCACATAGTCCCACCCTAGGACAAACTGGCTTCCCAAGTCATTCTACATAGCTTGTTTCACCCTGTGCAGTCTGCTTATGGTTCTGGAGAATTATTAACTTGCCAAGGATACTAATTAACTTGCTACAAGAGGCCTTGAACATCTGAGATAAAGTTTGGTGCTCACACACATGGGTCACCACAAAGCATTGCTGATCTAGCAGCTGCCAAAAACAAAGGAAAGCCATTCCCCCGCCACCAGAGCCCAATGTGTGTTCAGCATGTGCTGCTGTAGGCAAGAGGGTTATGCCATTGTATATTTTTAGTTCAACTAGCAGTGACTATTTCTGCATTCCAATTTCTGATGCTGAGTTATCCCACCTTCTGTTTCTCGATTAGGGTATTATTATTAGCTGCACTAAATCCATGAGCTTCTCAGCACGGTAAGTTTAATAAAGCATTAATGTCATCCACTACCAACGCAAGTCACCTAAGAAAACAAGGCCTAATTTACAGTGCTACTAAAAATTAGCAAGAAACTGCTGATCATTCCTCACTAGGCTTTTTTTTTTCCTTTTTTTTTTTTTCTGAACAATCTTTCTTCCCTCTCCAGACAAAGGACTGATGCAATCTAAAATCTATTCCTCTCATTCGCACCATAAAAGACAGAGCACATCTAAGGGCTTTTCACACAACATTTTTAAATTATTATTCCTCTTCATTTTGGGCCAACCTGCAGATGTTGACTTCTTGCGAAATAGAGTAGCCTTGCTGGAATAATGTCTCTCTACCTTGTCCCTCTTTTGCCTCTGAATGTCCCTGACTTTGCGGCTTGGTTTGCCACATGAAGACAAATAATGTTCTGGTGGTTGTGATGTCCCAAGCTGAAACAGCAGCATTACATTGATCCATCTATGGCAGCAAACAAAAGCTTTTTGGCTGACAGGGTTCAGACTTCCACGCTTTTGTCAAACAACCATCTCTTCACAGCCTTGTGCATTGTCTTTCCTTCTGAAAAGACTTTTGAGCATTGGGATGAATCCTGCTGTTTCTGAGGTCAGTGGCAAGCATCCTATAGCCTCCAGCAGTGAAAGGGCTGAGTGGCTCCAGAGCAAAGCACTCTAGAACATAACACGATGCGACTTTATTTTTTCTAACATCTAACCTGGCAAACTGTACTCTCACATAGTTCAGTTTAAACACAAATGCAAAGAGAGAAGAAAACAGAGATAAAACAGTGAGGAGACATGAACAGAAAAGAGAAGTTTTCAGCTGAGATTTTAAACCAATGAAGGCAGGCAAAGAAAATAAATAGGGATATGCCATTGCACTGTGTAGAATAGATTTATGCGGTGTAGTGTGCTGTAAGAAGAATCACTTGCAGTAGCAGACGCTACTTAGGTCTGATGAAATCCATCTGCCTTGTCCCACAGAGATCCTCATTTCTTAAGATGGGGGATAGTTGAGTCCTAATAGCACAGAAGAGCTGTGCAGATGTAAGCCAATACCTGCTGAATGCAATTACTCCATCACACAGAGGGTGAGCAGTCGCTACAGGTACTGGCAGCTAGCAAGCCTGCATCACAGGCTCAGAACCTGTGGCTCAGAGTCTCAGCCCTCTGCAAAAAACAAAATAACTGTAAGAATTCAGATTTTGTTAGATTGCACAAATCCAAAAAAGTGGCATAAAAAGGGACATGATCTTCCACAATAGTGTGTTTCCCTATCACCTCTAAAACACATGGGAAGCTTTCTTATGCAAACAAAATAATTTCATCAGTTGTTTCATGCAGACATCCTCAAAGCTGACACCCACAAGCCAAGGGCCTGTTTAGCTAGATCACAAGCTCACACCATCTACAAGCATCCTCTGCCCACAATAAGGTCAAACCAGAGCCACTGAGAAGAATGAGAGACTCTCAGTGGAAAGGAGAAGAGAATACAACAAGGATAGCAATTTTCATACAGAAATACTCTACTTGTAGAGGAATCAAGGGAGGGAAATACTGGTTCTTTTGCTCTGTTCTCTACAAAATCATCCTCAGAAAATAGGATTGCTTTCCCTACTGCTACAGTGATTTTGGCAGTATGGGCTGACAAATTGACAGATACAATGTTTCACTCAAGTCACAAACTCCAAGTAATACTCATGTTCTTTTTGGGACATAATAAAATAATGGAACACTACTTTCTAGCCTCAGAAATAAATACAATGTTAGCAACATGTTAGGAACTGAAATTACATGTTAGAAGATGCTGGCAGAGCCAGACTCATTTCCAGTTGCCCAGATCTGGATAGTAATAAACCGGGAGAGATTTGTTTACTTAACTAGCTGGACAAAGAAAACACCTGCTGCTTTCCAGGCTGCTAAATGGTGGCATCAGGGTCCTAATAGCACAAATAGTGCCTACCAAGCAGTTATATTAAGAAAGTCCCACTTGTCATTGTGTTGCATTCTGTGAATCCTTAAAAGCCACACTGTTACCAGGAGGTCAGAATTTTGAATTTCCATGCAAACGTAACAGCTAGCAACTTCTTGTAGCACCACTGCTGTACATTGTCATACAGGTTTGTGGTATAAAGAGTCATATCTGCAATTCCTCCTTTAAAGTCCAATAGGATGTACAAGGCTTGGTCTGTCTATATAGCTAAGAATAAATAAGAACAACTCTAGATAAATATATCTACCAGACACAGATCGGAAAGTACAAAAGCAAACATTCGGTAAATATGTATGCCAGCAGTAGGTCATACTGCTGCTTCGTCTGTCTTATACCTGTGGTCCTAAGGATAAGAAAACACAACAGATAGCAAGGACGTGTTGGGATATTGCATCTACCTACAGTGCTTCCTGTGAAGTAAGAGAAGTAAACTTTGTGGATGCTTCTCTGTCCATGGAAGATGAACTTAGATTTCTCTGTGGATGCCAGTAAAACCAGAATCCCTTTTTACCTGACAGAGCCATAAAAATGGATTGCTTTGGTACTGAAACATAGTCACATCTGAGGTGTGGGGGTTCCAGACAGAAAGAAACCACAGCTGCACGTGAGACAAAAGCAGAAATGCTATCAGATTTCTTGCAGATTTGTGGGAGGACCGGAGAGAGCATCCACCTCCCTCCAGGGGATTATCTCGTGATCTCTGACAACACATAGGTGGCGGCAACATTTGAATGTAGGAAATTAATAAAATCTCACTTTTACAATTTGTTTGGATGCTCCATCTGATGCAGTGAAACAGGGAAGTGATAAAACTGCTGAATAACAGAGTTCTTAACATTGCAGGCACTAATAATAGGATTAGAGTGAGAATAAAATAATGTCTTCTTGGATTTGGAAGATTCGGAAGAAGTCAGTTTCTGACTCACTAGCCCAACAAGTTGATATCAGGCATGTCATGCTGTTGACCTTCTGAAGAAGGCTCCGATCAGCCAAGAGTCCACAACCGCTCCTGGTTGTTTCAGCCCATTACCTCCTGGAGCAATGTTAGCAAAGGTCATGCTACATCACAGGCCCTGGGCATTTTGCAGCATGTCAGGCATCGCCAGTGTGCAAGGAAAGGAACTTGGTACAGAGAAGATCAGAAGAAATACACACGGAGAGAGATACCTGCACTCTTCATGCTGTTAGACACAATTCCTCAATGCCTTGTAGCTGTGCTACTGGAAAGCACAGACTCGTAGTTTGCTCACCAAGCTGGGGCGGAGGGTTTAACCCATGAATGAGGAAGCTGATGGACCCCAGAAGATGCTGAACAAAGAGACGAAGAGCTGCCACTACCAAAACAAATAGATTAGAAAGGAGTCACAGTCTTCCAAGTGCTAGTGAGGGTATCTGCTAGGTGGACAAAGGTCCCTGTTACATGAGCATGGGTATGATTCAGACTTGAGGAGAACCTGACAAGGCCAGACTGACCCATCAAGTAGATAAGTGTTGGCAAAAATAAAAAGGTTATTTCCTTACCAGGTAATGATGGACCACAACTCCTGCTAATTCCAAGGGGATCAGATAGGGAGTGCCCAGTTTCCTAAGTAAAGATCTCACCCTTCCCCTGTTCACTGTGAAAACTTTTATTTTCCATGATTACATGTCTGTCTCATTAAGAATCAAATCTAGCCAATCATCATGCAGTGTAAAGGGAAAAAATTACAACATTGCAACAGGGGAAATCACAGACTGTGATTATTGAAAGGAGTAATAAACAGCAGTTTAAGCATAGCCTCAAAATAAAATTAATAGCATTGTTAAACAAAACATAAGGTACAACATTTGTCATTAAATCATCTCTTGCCTCAGGTTACTACAAAGTAGGATCTGGAAAACTGCAGCTTCCTTATTAAAAAAAAAAAAAGCCTTGGGTTCAGCATTTCAGAAATCCCTGTCTCAACCTGTTGGCAAATGTTGACTTTTGAACAACAACTATTGTATAAGTCTTCTTTTGTTCTAAGCTCCAAAACATGCAGTGGGTGGCTAATAAAAATCAGGATCGGGATTTTAAAAGATACTTAGTAATATCATTAGATACAAAAATAGCGTTTTTTTCCTTAGAACAGTGCTAGTGAACAGCACTAAGTCGGCATCAGGAGAACAGCTCTTAACAGCCATGCACAGAGCAAAAAAGAAAGACTGTGTTTCCTTCCATTACTAAACAAATAAAATATAATACAACAAGCCATAAGGTAAAATGAAAAAAGTCTCTCCTAAGTGTTCCAGTTTAAGCAAGGGAGAGAGCTGTGGGGGTGGGGGGCACTGAGCATTATAAATTCGTTATCTAGGGTGGGGAACATCTTTGCTGTTGACACTGAGACCAGATTCTGTGCCCCCACTTTCCATAAACAACCAGCCCTCCACTGAGGGTTTTTATGGCAAAGTAGTGCTCATGGAAACACCAGCCTTTCTCAGAGCCGTTTCTAAGAGAAGTTATGCTGTCCCATAATAACCAAAAGTCTATGTATGAGTTCTGGATTCCTCACAATCATCTGCCCACAGCTAGCAGCAAAGTAAGACTTGCAGGCTGGTAATATGTAACCCCCAAAACCCTTTGACCTTCAGTCATTTGCTTGTGCTGATGACAGGATCACTACCTGATGCTTTACTGAGGTTCCCCTTGATTACACATTTTACATCTCGGCATCACATATAAATGGGATTTCTATTTTGCCTCTGACATCTTGGTGCCAGCAGCATGATCAGGTTTGTGCTCTATTTACAGGTATTTTTATTCCCTCTCTGTTGTTAAGAAAGAAAAGTTGTAAGATTTAAATATTCTCTAGATTTCAAATAGACACCAAATCTTAAGCAGAAATACACTCTGTAAATGTGTCCAGGCTAATCTAGTGTCCTCAGGTCTGCAGCCCTACAGTGCCTCAGTTTAATTAACAGAAGTATCCAAAATCATCATCATCAGCTAAACTTAGTGTCTGTAACCACTGTTATTAATACAGATCAAACAGCCCCTTGTAGAGAAGACCTGTTGTGATGTTAAGGTCAGGTTCTTAAGGAAATTATTTTGCAAATCAAAGCACCAGTTCCAAATACTTCTTTATGTTTTCTTTTTCCCTCTCTCATCCTATCAAGTTCCCTCGGGATAGGCCGTAATTACCAGGTAATTTTTACAGTACTTCTGCATAAGAACTGAGCATGAGGTTCTGCCTACCCAAATTCCTTGTTTTCTCATAGCTTGCAGGAGGAGGATGTTTATAATCAGAGAGAAATATGGGCCCAATTCTGCCTTCTATTCTATACCTATAATCTCAATTATCTTACAGTGCCTGGTGATTTTAGGATGATATGCAGGCAAATAGCCAAACACAGGATTGGGACCAAAAAGCCCTGCAATTTTCGAACCAGGTTTAATCTGAAAGACAGGTGTCTTTTAGCCTTTACTGTATTACTTAGTATTGGGTCATAACCAGATTGTCCCCACAGTATAAATAAGAAGCAGAATTATAACTATATTGTATTATGGGACCGGTTCAAAAGCCTTCTTTTAAAATACTCATCAACATTAAAGCCAGCAACATTTCCAGCCACAGAGACAAGGAAGATTTGGGGAGGAGAAGGGAAGATTGGGTCACCAGACAGGGAGAACAGGGGTTGAGAGAGGAGACAGAGACAGCAGCAGCAGCTCTCTGTCTCCTTACTGCTGACTAAATAAATAAATAAATAAATGCACAGAAATAGTTACGTGGAAGTGGAAAGAGCTCTCTGCAGTCATTACATAGCAAACACTTACCGCTTGGCTTAAACTTACTTCTTATTCTCTCCCCCTTCATGCTCCTCAGGCATGTACGCACTCATCCACATATATTTGACTGCACAAGGAAGCTCCATGGCTTTGGATTTCTTCTGTTTTTAAAATGACAAGGACTGTCCTCATATGCCTTTGGATTAGAACTATACTTTCTACCTTTTAAAATGTACCCAGTACATGCTTTCTCACATACATATTAAACAAGCGTCTCTTACTGCCTGGCCATCACATCCACATCTTTACAAAGATTTCATATATATTTTTTCTTCTTCTTAAACAGTGCAAAGGTTTAAGAGCAGTATTTTCACAAATATATATATATGTATACACATATATTCACAGGTATGATTTTATGATGATTGTAATGACTTAATCTGGCTTTAAAGCACTTAAGGTAAAGGTACCAGTTGTGGACTACAGTGAGGTTTCTAGTCTTGGCTATTCATGCACCTTTCTGGTTTATAGCTCTGCTGAATATGAGAGAAAGATTTATTTGTAGAATGATCAGAGACAGAAGTGTGTGACCTTTTTTTTTTTTTTAAGGGTTATTAATGACCATGTCGACCTTTGCACTGCTGCTGCTGCCCACTTTTATTTCAAAAGCACAGCTGTTCAACACAGTTCCCCAGGCACCCCATTTTCTACCGACCTTTTGAATATTATTTATTATTCCTTATGTATCTGGGTAGAGGAGAGGGAGAGGGACAGTATGGCAGAGCCGTGAAACATGAGCCAGAAAACATGCTTGCCTTGAATTGTCATCACACCGCCGTTGGAAGGAGCGAGCCAGAAAAACTAGCAACAAACACTCTCACGCAAACACACACCAGGCACACACCACATCGGTCACAGGGAGTTTGCGAGCAACCCCGCAGCTCTTACCTGGGTTGTCTGGGATCCCTCTGCAGTCAGTGCACCACCCTCAGCTCCCTCTCCCCTATTTTTCCCCACTGTGGGGAGCAGCGGGGCTGGTGCAGGTGCAGTGGTGGGGTGACAGTGCAGGTAGGGGACAGCAGGCAGCTGGCTGCAGCCTCGGCTGCCGGGCTCTGGCTCCTGCCAGGGCTGCTGCTGCTGATGATGATGCCGAGGAGGAGGAGAGCCGAGTGAGGAGGAGGAGGATGCTGGCGGTGATGCTGTTGCCATGGTTACCCAACTCAGCGGCAGCAGCGGCGCCGCTCAGCGCAACAGCTGCCCCAGCACCCAGATCTCCTCAGCACCCATCACGGACAAACAGCCCTCGATATACAGACACAGGTATCAATATTTCACCCCAGAGCCCTTGCCGGGGCACAGCGATGGTGAGGAGGATGGAGGTCACTCCCTGGTGTGATGCCGGGTCTCAGGGAAAACATATGGAGCAACTCATCTGAAATGTTTGCATTCTGCACTTGTGGGTGAGGAGCTCGCTGCCTGCAAAGGTCAAACAGTAGCTTCTAGGAAGGAGGTCTGGGTTTCAATTTTTCGGGGTGCTTTGCATTTTTAGGAGGAATCAAACGAAACAGGAGAACTGAGGAGGAGAATAATTTTCAAAGTTCCTGTTTCGACTCAATTTAGAACTTTTTCTCTTTTGTACTGAAGGTCAACCCTTTTTCTTTAAAACATGACTTAAAAGTGGGATTTTACTGTCTTCTTGTGTAAAGGTGTTTTTTGCATAGAGAAATCCCCTTATAAGCCACTTCTGTGTGAGAAAGGGAATTGCCTTTTACCACAAAACAGTGAGAAAAACCTTCCTGAAAGGAACTCTTTTACAGAGTCCAGAACACTAATACTTTCACGCCTAATCGCATGAAGTAAACAAGCTGAACTTTGCCTTTCTCTAGGGATCTGAGAAACAAGGAAGGAAAAAGACCTCAGGTGGACTGGCTGCCACATGATCAAAATGCAGAGTCCTAACTGAGACAGACATGTGAAATCAAAGCATTCGGTTGCCATTTATCTATCAAATACGCAGGTCAGGAGGCTTGCATTTTGCTCTGGAACATCACAAGACACAGCAAGGTCACAACGCTCAAATGTCACTTCCATCCAAAAATGTCAGTGCAAAGCTGCATAACGCTCATGAGCCTTGACAGTTCTTTCAAGTGCTGGTACCGTTTGCAGGACATTGCAAAATACTGTCTAAAATCTACTGAAAAACTGAAAAATCACTTGTGGAATCTTTCTAAAGGAATTTGCTTCCTACTGACAGAGCTCTGCTTGCAGTCTGGATGCTGCAGAGGATATCAATCTATGAGCCTGAGGCACCAAGAAGACACACTGGGTGGTGTTTCTTATGAAAGTATTAGACCTGGAGAAATAGTTATAGGAGATGTGCTGGCAACACTGCTTCTTGAGGTATTCTAGAAGACAATGTCTCCACACTATCTTTATTTGAAGTGTCATAACGTGGTTCATATAAAGGCATTTTCTATGTGTCTCATTACTATAGGGGAACCTGGAACCACCTACCCAAGGAGCATTTTGCTCCAGCCAGCATACATTGTTAGACTTCCTTGGAGTAGCTTCCAATTTCCCAATCTCCATGTATCTTACAAAACTAGTCATCATATAAATCATTCTCCCCATAGGTTTTTTAATTGGTATCCTTTTAAGCAACAATTCTGATGTTCATTCAGAGATTACATGGAATAGTTAATTCAAAGGGCCTTTCTACCGCTCAAAAAAGATATAAGAAACATGCTATCTATTTTAGTCTTTAAAAATGTCATGCATGTAAAATTAGACAGTACTCCAAATTCTTTCTTAAGAGCTAAGAAATAATATTTGGTGCATGCATGGACCAGGGGATTCCCTGCTGTAATTTTGGGTGCAGGGGGAGAAGATTGTATTGCATTAATGATTATAAGGGAATCCACATCACCCACTCCATAACTAACAAGCTGACAGCAAACCCCATGGTTGCTCTGAATAGATGACTGAAACCACAGACAGATCTTATTTCTGCTAAATCAGGGAGCCCAATGCTAAATGTATCTGCTGAGGTATGTGTAATCAGCTTGGAAGTTTATATTTTCCACCTTTGCTTATTAGAGCTATTTTTTGAGAGCTGCATCTCTGATTTCAAAAACACACATAAGAACAGGAGGAGATAGTTGACCCCCTTGGCTTCAGGTGCTTCAGTTCAGAATGGCTGCGTTACACCACTGAGGATCTACCCACCTTAATATTCTTGTTGGTGCTAGCCTGCAACACTGAGGAAAAATCCAACCCTTAAGGCCATGCAGAGCCCACTTAAACCAATGACTCTTATAGCTCACTGTCCAGACCTTGCAGAACTCACATCTTCAACTGTGCCAAGGGAGTACAAAGTGGATACAAAGCTCTGACAAAACAAAACCCAAACAAAACAAAAATAATGCTGAAAAAAATTCATTTGACCTCAGTCATGCAAGGAGGTCCTGCATGGTGGGATCAATGACTTCTACCAGTTCACTAGGGAGATAAGTCATAGAATAATAGAAGTGTTTAAGCTGAAAAAGACATTTAAGATCAGCGAGGCCAGTTGTTACCCTAACACTGCCAAGTTCACCACTAAACACTAAGCACCACACCTACACATCTTTTAAATACCTCCAGGGATGGTGATTCAACAACTTGCCTGGACAGCCTGTTCCAATGCCTGCCAACCGTTGTGGTGAAGTAACAAACTTTTTGGTTACAATCGTGTGACAATGTGTAAAGCAAATTGATTTCATAAGTAGACACATTTCTATAAAGAAAGAACACCTCACACTCACATTTGACAGAGCCTAGAGGAAAGACTGCATTTTCAGTAATAGTTTTCATTTTTAAGAGTAGAACCTATGTCATTTCTCTCAGCCCCGCTTAGAAATTATAGACCCCTTAGGGCACTTCAGATGGTACTAGACCTATGTTTAGTCATGTCTAGATTATTTTCTTCCTTTAAATACTGAAGAGAGGTAAATAAATTTAGCTTGACACAGACTTCTAAAATGAATCAGTTAAATTTTCTCTAGTGTCCTTTTCTCTGCCCTGTTGTTAGGAAGACACCAAGGCTGACTAACTTGTACTTATCTACAACACTCTGAAGTAAAGGCAAATCCCATCCCTAACTCTTGTTTGGAAGAGATATCACACCAAATCAAACATTTGAGCTCTGATGCCCATCAACAAAGATTAAAACTGAAATGTACCTTCTGGGAACACCTTCATAGCTGCCACCTTAGCCCCCCAGGAACTTGATGTTTCATCAGTGAAGATGTCTGTGTGCCTGTTTAGTTGGTGAATGCTCCCTCAACAGCATAGGTGTCCTTGGACATATTTGGTGTGCTAGTGTCCACCATAGGCAGTAAATGTCATATTCAGAGACAGAATCATAGAATGGTTTTAGTTGGGAGTGACCTACAAAATCACCTAGTTGCAACCCCCCTTCCATAGACACATTCCACTTAGGCCAGGTTCTCAAAGCCCCATCTAAACTGGACTTGAACACTTCCAGGAATAGGACATCCACAACTTCTCTGGGCAGTCTGTTCCAGTGTCTCACCACATGCATGGTGAAGAATTTCTTCCTTGTATCTAATATCTTCTAGATTCCTAGGGTTATTTAATAACCTGAAGCAGATATTCCCATTAGGTAGCAGAATGCCTAACAAATATTCAGTGGAGCAGTCTATCCTACAAGGCCCACATTGGGCTGGGAATCATTTCTAGATGTTGTAGACTCCTTTTCACTCTGCTACTCTACAATACTTGAACTGAAGTGTAATAGTCAGTCTACAAATTCCACTAGGAGCAGGATAAAAATAAAAAAAAAAATAAAAAGAAGAAAAAGCAGTCTTAAATTAATTGAAATAAGCTCAGAACTGAAAACTTCCCTAGGTACCTGAATGTCAGCACATAAAACCTTAAACAATGAGGCACAGATATGTGAATTAAAGATGCATAGAGGGCAAGGAAGTGAGTGTGTCTCAAGCAAGCTGTCTCATGGCAGGGAAGGACCACAACACTAAGCTTCTACCTGGAGTAACCAATGAGTGGTCACAGGTGGAGACCACCCTGACTCAAACAGTTTACTTCAAGCTCTGGGACACATGAAAACTCTGTGACACTGCAGTCTGGTTGCCACATTACAACGTGTCAACAACAGGGCCGGGGAGCAGAAGGTAGGGCCAAATGTGTGCTTCAGGCTAGCAGCAGGAGATTCAACAGCTCTTTAGTTAATGGACACAGAAATTTGAGCTTCTCTTTTGATTAACTGAAAATCTGAATTTACCTCTTGGTTGCAATGCAGAGTTTCCAAGGACTGTTTCTTTCTAATCAGTCTTTATATTTCAAGAAAAGGTAAGATCCAAATGGAAAAAATCTGCCCCACAAGAACACTCAGCACTTTCAGTCTTGGGGCTTTGATTTCTTCTGGATACCCTATACCTTCTAGGAGCATTCAGATGACCAAGACCCTTTCAGTAAGTGTTGCACCACATTGCTATAGCAGGGTTTGAAACATCCTCTGATGCAACAGGCAACACAGTCTCACATAATCCAGTTTCATGCTATGCGACAAAGGAGCAGCTAAGAAAAGGAAGGAGAAAAACAGTAGAGGGGGTGAGAGGATGCCTTTCATGAAGCTATTTGATAAAGAATGGCTAACTGAAATATATCTATTTTGGTGTAGGTGCAGAGAGTCAAAGCTCCATCATTCCAGCCCCACCATTGAAAGTGATCAAGGTCAGGCTGATGGGGCTTTGAGCAACTTGATCCAGAGAAAGATGTCCAAGCCCGTGGCAGGGGTGTTGATCTGTAAAGGACCCTTCCAACCCAAACGATTCTGTAATTCTATGATTCTAATAAATATAACAGATTCTTGGGGAGCACAACAGTAAAAACAAGTCTATAAAATCATGTAGCACTTTTAAAAACATGCAGCATTTAAAATCATGCATAATTTTTATGTATCATACAGGGAGAATTAAAGGTAAAGACTGCAGCACTAGAAAAAGAATAATCTCATGTGGTATAAAGTATAATGTATCATTTTACTAAGTATATAGTTCACAGTAAAAGCACATAGGATAATATATACAAGGATCACAAAGACTTGATTTGCTCATAATGATTGTGTCCAAGAAAAGCTTCAAGGACATAAGCTTACACTTTTCCTTACAAGTTCTTACACTTATCCCATCCTCCAGGCACAGAGTCCTCACTCAGCTGCTATCCTTTCAATATTTTGTTTCATTTTACCATTCAATTTGTAGTCTAGCATCTTACTTGTTACAGTCAACCTGCCAAGTAAACAGCCTTGCTTTAAACAGGAAAAAGCTACATTTACCCATTTACCCACCAGTGCTTCTCTTACCTGGAAGGCAGCTGGAAATCTCAAGATAGAGTCTTCTCATTCACAACTCTGGAAGATTTCATGCAAGGTAAAAAATCCAGAGTAAATAAAATAAGCACATTTCAAATGCTTAAAATAATACAAATATCTGATAGGACTTGAAAGAACTACAGCAGTATTAGGAGTTCAGAAACAGTTTTTGAAGGGTCTTTATGTGCCATAGAACAATGTTCTGGAAAATAACAGATCTACTGGCAGTGAACTATGGAAATGAGAGATAAACACATTCTGGACATCTTTAAAGAGTGACCAGTATCAGATATCTAATTAAGTAAATCTTTCTACAGTCATCTGCAAAATGCAGTAGTTTGATTTGGAGGTATGTTTTTTATCTTACCAATGGCTGAAATAAGAAGTGAACCCCAGCATGCAAGATTATTATCCTCCATCTTCAGCTTTGTGCCCACATGGAGAGGGAAAGGAAGGGAAGGAGGATTTTGTGAATAACCCAGCCCAGGCTGAAAGAGTATGTTACAGCCAGCCTCAGGATCTACAGAGCACTTCCCTCACCATTGCAGTATCCCATAGAATCACAAACAACCCTCTTTTTTCTCAACATCCCTGTGGAAAAATGGATGTCATTGCCATTTATTTTGTGCATGGAAAACAAGGCATGGACTTTCCTACAGACACTCATGCAAGTAGCTGAGATTTTCTGAAGATCAGTGATGAACTCTCTGAACATTGCAACAGGTTACCCAGGCAGGTTGTGGAGTCTCTATAATTGGAAATACTTAAAACTCGATTGAACAATGTTCTGGGTGGCCTGCTTTAGCTGATCCTGCTTTGAGCAGGGCAGTGAACAACATGATCTCAAGAGGTGTCTTCACACACCTACTGTTCTTTGAAATCATTAAAGAGTCCCATACCCTGTTGTTCCCAGCTCACATTGCACAGATTCCCAATCTCTGCCATGTTAGTTCACTCACTGCTGACTTCTCTCTTAATTTTACACATAGCCTCATTTTTCCTCCACACATACATATTGCCATACATGTATAGTCTGGCAACACCTTACACACACATCCATCCCATTTAACCTGCAATATCCTAAACCCAAACCACTTTCTCTCTTCCTTGGTCTGTTGTTGCCTCCTAGACCTCCCTCTGCCAATTTTGTGCTGTAAATCAAAAGGGAAACTTCCTCCTCTATTTAGCTTGGGTACAGTGCAGGGAGTGTTCCTCTCACCTTGGGTGTCCCACCTCCCGTTTTCCCACTTTGATCTGGTCAAACCTATAGCATCCCAGAAAAGAGAAGACAAGTTGCAAAGAAATTCTCATCTGACTCAGGCTGGAAAACATCCAGTGCAGTCAGCACGCCGAGGGAACTTAGCTGTCTGCATCAATAGTTGCTGCTGAACACCAGAAAATTGTGTTTATTCAAAGGTTTATGGGCTGTCTTAAGATAGATGTTCTGAATGATGGATGCAACAGAAAGACTATTGCTACTTCTCTTCTCTCTTTGGAGTATCTGGTCCCGAGCCTATGAGTGTGAGTCTTCCAAAGAAAAGCGTACAATTCATTTCTAATATAGGCAAAACTGATTATTTCTCCTAGATACTTTTATGGAAAGAACTAAATTATTTTGGCTGCAGCTTTAAAAAAATTGAGTGCAAGGCAGATGCCCCTGCATAAAGAGTTTCAACCCAAGCAATTAAGATACAGCAAAAGTACAAGCGATTGTAGTGGTAGCAAATTCGACGAATCCAGACGCCGGCATAAGCTCTTTGATCGAACGGGCGGGCCGGGCGAGAGTAAGGAGTCTAATTCAATGTGAATTTACCATCCGTACTCTTTAATGAACTCTTAAACAACACTGAATATCAATGTCCCCGAGACCACGTTTTTCCAAGCCTTATATACTCTATACCAAAAGGCCATGCGGCAAGCGCAGGCTACAATTGGTTACACTCACAGTCACTCATGCCCCCCCACTATGGTGATTGGCTGCAGGGCACTGTTCACAGACTGTTCATGCGCAGCGGCAACGCCCCTCCTGCAGCCTGGGTCGAGGGCAGAGCGGCTTCTGTTTACTTTCCTTTTGTCTCTGGTGTCTCAGGGAAATCCTTCCGTGTAGCACAGCCGCATCAAGCCCTGGCTTGTTCACAGCACACAGCCAGTAACTCTCCACAAGCGATAAAAGCTAGAATATTACTATGAGAAATGTTGGACAACCTTAACAACACTCATCAGTATCATGTCCACCTAAAATACATATAATTCACTATACAGCCAGATGTCTTGGGTTTTTTTAAGACTCTTCCATAGTGGTTTTCAGCTTCTTATGTGTATATATATGTATATATATATATATATATATAATAATGCAAAATACCAACTAGCAGGCAATAGTAGTTGTACTTCGCTATCAACAAAACAAAACAAAAAACACACACAAAAAAAAAAAAAAAAACCACAACCAAAAACTAAATACTTGTCTAACATTGCTTCCAATAGGCTTCATATTGCAGCCTTGTAAGTAGAGGAGAAACCTCATCCTCATTTGTGTCTAGGTAAACCGTGGTACAGATAAACTAAATGTGCTTGAGAAAACTTGTATTTCATTTAGAAAATGGACAGGGTAG
Organism: Patagioenas fasciata; assembly: GCF_037038585.1. Lineage (NCBI taxonomy): Eukaryota > Metazoa > Chordata > Aves > Columbiformes > Columbidae > Patagioenas > Patagioenas fasciata. The sequence goes on along the minus strand of NC_092521.1, from coordinate 6,938,330 downwards.
CAAAGAGCTTGCTCAGATATGCTTGCATGCAATGTGTTATTCAGCTACTGGATGGCAATCTGTTGTACAAAACCCAGTGGAGTGGCGAACCGGCACTTTCGAGAGTGGTGGAGGTCAACATTTGAGATCTGAACACCTGGTTTAAGTTGTTTTAAGTGCTGACCTATAACTTCCAACAACCATATTGTCTTCAAGGTCAACAACACTCCGAAGCCCATTTAAACAGTGGTAAGATGGAAACTGCTAGAGACATTATTGTATTCCTTGACTCAAGGTGGAAATGCAATGGTATGAAGGAGTAAGATTAGGGAAAAGTCTTGGTAAAACCATTTAAGATGTCATTATCTAGACTGATGAGTCCCACCTTTCTACCACAGCTCTATAGACTCCATTGTAGCAAAACCAGAATAGGATATTTTTCACTGTCCCAACCACTCTTGTTAATGATAGAAGTTGGTAGTTGGTAGTGGAAATTTCCTTAACTCCCATTCAAAATTACTTTCAGCAAAGGGGTCATTCATAACATCAGAAGAAGAAGCTCAGTGTAGCAACGTTTGAGACACACCTACATTGCAGACTGCTTCGGAAAGACTTGCAGAGCTATTGGATGGAGTATGAATGCAACAGCACATTGCTTAATCGAATCTTTTATGAGTCAAGATAGATACACATTGATTCTCTCTCTCTCTACCTTGTGTTCATTTTCATCTCTTGAATTACGAGTCAGATCCTTCACGTCACAGTAAGCCAAGTTAGCAAGTTTGTAATGGCTACAATACAGCAATATAGGAGATGGTGGAAAGGAGCAATGAACCTATAACCAAAAGGACATGAACATGAGACCACAAAGCTGAGATCCTGTGTCCTGGCAAGTAAGCAGAGCAGGTTAGAAGCACAGATCAAGTAAACCCATCCACAAACATTAGTGGTTGAAAGACTATGATTTCTTTCATTCTGTAAATGGCTAAAATTTCATGAGGTTTCACTCTAAAAAATAAAAATAACAGAGGATTTCTAGTGTTAAAGTAAGTCTTATTTCTGCTCTTCCTGTTCATGGATGAACTCAGAGAAGTGTCCATCCCATGGTTACCCCGCCACAGCCTTAGCAATACAACTATTGTGCGATTGTTGTGCATCATATCAAGCACATGCCTAAGGGATAATCATATGTTGGGGACAAGATTACGGGAACCTTCTCTGATTATTTTGTAGACCAGCCACTGGCTCATTTTAGGGGAGCTTTTCCTCTGATGCTGTTTTCATTTTATTTGTTATTTTCAGGGAAAGAATGAACTGGAAAATCAAGGAAAATATTGGGATGTTTGGGGTGCAGAGAAAAAACACAGTTCATGTAGAAAGATGGGTGTTCAGTGTGCCTGGACTTCTTTAAGCACCTTAAAATTTTTGAACTTGCCTATATAATTTGAAGATTAGAGGCAGAAAATTGCTTACCTATCAGAGAATTGTGTCTGAGTCCCAGTCTTACAAACCTCTGAAATCCCATAGACTATGGCTACATAGTACTAAAGGACCACTTCTTACCTCTCTTCTAGGTGGCTGGAAAAATTAATTGAAAGAAACTAAACCTACCTACTTTGTAGAGCTCATGTTGAAAAAAAACTTGTCCCTGCATGCATGGCCAAACAGTGGTTATGAAACACATATGTGTGGTAACTTTAAGAGAAGCTGAACATTAACGGTTTGCTTAAAGGAGACTATGCAAGCTCTATCACACTCTTGAGTTCATGGTAGTTCAAATAAAGGCAAAAGATATTATCTTGCCAAAGAAGTCACAGAACCGTGCTATAATATCTGTGTAGATATCTGCTGCTCTTCTTATAGCTTATTATTTATTTAAGAGAGAATGAGAACTATTGCAAGTCTAAAGCAAGAGGTAAAGCACAGGTGCAGAGAGTAACTAGAGATCTTCAGGGATTTGCTGTAGCCTAAGATCAATCTTGAACTCGACAGATACACAATTCAAGCATGTTTTCTTCTCTTAGTTTGTCAGTATGCTTCTACTGAGCATACAACAACAAGAGCCAGTGATAATACATGTCACCAAATGGTTTATCTCAATGGGGAGGACAAAGACTGAGTAGATGTGGAGAAAGAGCTAATCTGGTATGATGACAACATAGCACCCTCTGACTGCATGTCCCAGCCATGTAATTATATCTTTATCACTGAGACCATAGAGCCTGGATATTGATACCTAAAGATATTTGAATGACTACAGACAGAAGGACTTGGGCCTTTGTGTTTGCTAACTTCTCAGCTTGGGGCTTGACATTAACTGGGAGGGATCTGGTATTCCAGTAAACTGAATCCCCCAGTAGAACTCACATTCAGCATTCAATCAAAGCAGAATATCTTGCTTCATGCTGTTACAGAAAATACTAATTAAGAAAAGACATTATTGAGCTCCAAAGGAAGAAAAAAGAAAATTGTTGAGGATTTTCCCTGCAGATTACCCTGGTTACTCTTGAGGAACAGTTGCAGTACACCTTATAGAGTTTAGTGTGGTCAGAGGCCAGGGGATAACGGCAAAGGCTGGACAAACATTTGACAGAAGGAAATGCACTTTTCCTTCTCTGCTTCTCAGATCTGAGGGAAGGAAAAGCATGTTTTTGTTCCCCATGTCCCATTCCACCCCTGCAGGAAAAATCCCCACCTGCACTAACAGCAACACAGCCTTAATCAGAGCCAAAGCCCCGGGCACAGCTCCATCATCAGAATATATTTTATGGTCTTCCCTGCCACATAAGTGCAAGTAGGAAATTCTGTGTGCACACACCACAGCAGATGGTGTAGGTGGGAGGGTGAGGCACCTGGCACTACTCTGCCCACAGCAACACCATGGCATAACATCAAGAATATTGTTATATATAGATCCAGCAACCAATAAGGAGAACTGCAAAACACGGCTCTTACAAACACTGTTGTATCCTTGGAATCACTGATTCCAAGTGAATCACGGTGTAAGGGGCTTGGGAAGGAAGAAACACTGGAAACAACAGAGGCTGTATCTGATGGACTGCAGAAAAGGCTCAGAGGGTCCTGGTGGACAATGAGCTGAATGTGAGCCTTGACAGCAAAGATCAACAGCCTCCTGGGCTATAACAACAGGGTCACAGCTTGTAGATCAAGGGAAGGGATTATTCCTCCCCTCCTCAGCACTCTTCAGGCCATCTAAATACCATGTCCAGTTGTGGTCCCCCTAGTACAAGAACATGGATAAACCAGAGCAAGTTCAGCAAAGGGACACTGGGATGATAGGATCTGAAGCACTTGCCCAGTAAAGAGAGGGTGAGGGATCAGGGATTTTTCAGTCTGGATAAGAGACTGCCTTGGAGGTACTATTGAGAGGTCTGCATTCCACTACCTGTGAGGAAAGGTCATCAAGAAGACGGAAAAAGGTTCTTCACAGCGGTGCGTGGCAGGAGGACAAGAGAAAACAGACATAAACTTAAATAAAAGATATTCAAACCTGTTCCCCATTAGGATAGTCAAGCAGTGGAACACGTTGTGGTCATTATCTGTGGAATTTTTCAAGACCAAACTGGATAAAGCCCTGAGAAATCTTAACTGACCCCACAGCTGACTCTTTGAGCTGCCTTGAGCTGAGAGCTGAGCTAAAGACCTCCTAAATTTTGCTATACCTATGACTTGACTCATTGCAGAAGTCACTTTCCCAGTTTTGCGAATCTTCCCTTAGTAGCCTGCCTTGCACTCAGTTTGTGAAAGGAAAAGCAGATTGTATGCATGCGTACTTCTCTGTGACGACATTCTGGCTAACAGATTGGCACAGCAGGTATATGTCAAACCAATAAAAAGGAAAACTAAAGAACGCTGAAGATAATAACTGAATTTATCAGAGCATTACGTCACATTCTTTTTATTTTCCTTTCTTCTCTAGTCACAAACATAGCAACAGCATTGGCTTCATTACCCAGCTCTGAAATTAAATGGGGCAAGAAAGAAAGACTCAATCTTCTCAACACAAAGTGAAAAGTAAACATTTCCTTCTGCCTTGAAAACCTGCATGACCCAGTTCCCTGCCAACACCCAGATATGAAAAAGATACGAGAAAGCGGGCTAGATCAAAGTGAAAAGCAGTAGAGGCTGTTCTCATAACCTGTCTGTTGAGGAGTGATGAACCCTTATCTATTCTTTTGTCCAGTTCCCATGCCATTGTTTGACCTGCTGCATGGGACAAGAGATGGTAACAGCCCTTCTACGCTTAAATTAGGTGTTAGCATCATCCCCTGCAACCTACATAAGCAGCTCAAACCAGCACACAATGTTTGTATTTTAACATGGCAAAACAGGGTTCTTATGCCTGAGCAGTGACAGCACAAAGCCATGACAAGCACTATCTCCTAACAGAAATCACAATATATTACACTTCGTATGTCCCTGGTCATAAGGTGTCAGGAACCCTGAGAGAGTTTATTTCAACCCTGACTGTCTAGCTATGAGCTCCACAGTCTCCTCCAGGATCCAAGTCCTCAGAATCCAGCTCTACCTTTCCCTTTCAGGTAAAAACAGTCTCGTTTACGTGGCCAGGTATTTCACACCTATACTTGTGTTCAAAATGGAGACAAAAAGTGGGACAGTTTTTGTTCTGCTCTGTTCTGTTCACTACATAGCATCGTTATTCACTTCAGGGTAAACTTTAATAAATCCTCTGCTGAGCTACAGCTATAACATAAAGAACAAACAGGGTCAGAGTGGGCACAGAATAATGATGTTGTCACTCAACAAGCAGTTGGAAGTGATTCTGCACAGGGCATACAGAAATTGAAATGGGACAGTTGTCATACCTGCTCTGGGAAAGAGGACTATGTGCTTTGGCTAACCCTGCTGTGGAAACTTCACTGGAAATCTGAATGGGGTAATTCAGTCTGATTGGGTAGGAGAGCTCTTTGTTCTGCAGAGACCTGTATCTCCAGAAAGACATTCAAAGGACATCCATTTGAGTTTATCTCCAGCTTACCCTCAGCAGTCGCTAGGAAATGTATCATAATCAAGCTATCAATCATTTTGATATTGTGGTATTTGGAACATTTTGATATTTGGAACAGGTTCTTCAGGGCAGAGGTTGAGTCACCATCCCTGGAGGGATTTAAAAGGCATTCAGATTAGGTTCTTAGGGACATGGTTTAGTGCTAGTGTTAGGATAACGGCTAGATCCGATGATCTTGGGAGTCTTTTCCAACCAACACGATTCTATGAGCGTATCTTAGGGAGCCAGAAGACTGAATTCCCCCTGAGCAGGCTTGAAATTTCCAGGAGATTTGCCCGGACACCAGAACCAGTGTTTACCCAATCTGGTGATTACTCTGCCCATTCAGTGAAGGTGGACCAGCCTGAAGGCAAGAAGGGTAGGGTACTGAAGCCTCCAAAGTGTCTCCACTGGGACAGCATGAAGATTGTTGCTCGTCTCTGCTTCCAGGGGCTCTATGAGTCAAATTTCTTAAATATTGTTTAAGTACCGTAGTGGGAAACTCAGCCAGTGTTCTAAAGTATGAGGCTAAGAGCCTTGTTCCAGATCCTTCAGAATACATAAAAACAATTCAGAAGTCCCAGTTTTCTACTTTCTCATCTTTTAATGATCTACAATCATGCATGCATATATATAAATAAATATACGTATACAAATACATTCATACATATATCCACATATACACTCTGTAAATATATATATATGAATTTATATAAAGGCACACAGACATTACACACATAAGTATACACACACAATATGAACTATTCCATAATCACATCTTGACAAGAAATTACATGTGTGTGTGTGCTTTTGGACACACACATGCAAACACAAATTTGAATCTTGCAGAACTAAGCTCATTATGCATAATTTTAGCACATATTTAGCATAAATACAGTTTCAATCAGTGCTTCTAGAATGAGCTAATACTTTTTAATGCAAAACCTCTTCAATCTAATTTAAAATTTTAAAAATATTTGGAGAAGATTACTAATACAATGCTGATTCTAAAGGATAAACTAAGTTTCAAAACATTTTTTTTTCTACAATATTATAATATTTGCATTTCTGAAGTTCTAAATTACCATAAATTTACCTTTTTAAAGTACCTAAAATGTATTTCTGGGAAAGTTCAATAATTTTACTTCAATCACAAGGAAAATAATGTTTGAACATATCAGTCTTTCCATAATTTTACAGATACACAAAGACTTTGTCAGCTTAATCTTTTAAAATACTAGAAAATTTGAGATTGGAGTTGTTGATCAGTTTTGCAATGCAATTTTTGTCCTGTTTCTCTGATTTGTCTGACAAATCAATGAAACAAACTGAATCCTTTTAACTCTTACCATGAACGACATTAGAAAACTGGTTTGGTTTTGTTTTGTTTCAATATTTCAATCATTATTCCATTTCCATTTTTTTGGTACTTCTCTTGTTAATTTCCTGCACTCAAGTCCTTGGACATTAGTACACACCAGAGGATAAGGTGTCCTGAACACTAGAGGGCAGATGAGAAACAAACCATCGTGCTTATCTCTCATATTTCAGCCACTGAATTAAAAATAAATATTCCAGTAATTTTTACTCTTTCTTTCTGCATTACACAAAAAAAAAAAAATTGGTTTATTTTAACTTCAGAAATCTATGCCAATGATCATAACTGCATAGCATTTTATTTTAGGTGTTTCTTGCGAACCAAAGCAAGAAACTTGATGAGAAAAGAATCTCATTCAGATTTCCAGGTTGAAGGACTGTTGCTTACATGCTTCCTACAGCTGCTGGGCAATAACTCATGGCAATAACACTATACATTGACCAAGCTGTAGTGCAAAGTAAACTAGAAAGATCCTTCATACCTTTGTGTACATACTGGTACTGCAAACATATCTGAGTAACAGTGACCAACATATAGGGCTAATTGTTTGCATATCATAAATGAGATTCACTTGCTTGGCACTCATTTCACTGCATGCTTCCTCACTTCAGCCTGGTTCTTCATTTCTTACAGCCCTGTAAATGTTGATATGTAATTATGTGTCCCACCTCGTGTAACCTCATACACTGAGTTCCTGCATTTGGGTGACAAAGACGACATTTCTATCACTCCCAGCCATTGGTGGTCTCTGGTAGAGAGGCAGTGATATGCACAGCAGAAGTGACATGCATATTTATGCACATTAGAGGGTTTATTTTCCTCGTGCTGCCAGAAGCAAGCAGCCCATAAACATTTGAGATAATTCACGTTGTATCTCAGGACAGCTTGAGCAAATATATATATATATTTTTAAGTCAGTCACGGCCTCACAGAAGCACACCTGGGGTGAAGCAATCATGCTTAACTCTTTTGCACGTCCTCAGCCTGTCTCTTCTCACCACCAGGAACCTAGCAGGCTACTGTAATTCAGAGGGATATCTCAATACTATTTACAAACACATTTCCTTGTGCAGCTTTGCTCTCTCAGCACAAATGCAAATACAGACTGCGGTACCTCATGCACATAACATTTAGTGCTATGCAGATCATGCCTAGATGCTTTGGGAAGCTGCTTTCTTCTTAATGCTGAAATAAATTTAAAAATCTGCTGTTCTTCAAGCCATGACTTTTTCTGACGAACCTCAGTGCAGGGTCACTTGGAATATATCTTGTGGATTTATGCAGGCAAAGGAAACAAAAATAGCCAGTCTCTGCTGGCTGAGTGTATAGGCAGAGACACGCAGCTTTATTAATGTGGCTCAAAGCCTGAACTAATATATCTCAAGGTCTCTCAGAAGGACTTACTAACTTGAGTACATACACATGTGCCCACCTTACATGACCTCTGGCTTAGAACGGGCTCTCACAAACATGGAAACATGCAGCTCAGAGCCTTCATGTTTCCATGGGCCAGCAAGAAGACCCAAGACACTTCTCTCAGCCATTCAAAAATGGAGAAGAACTGAAACAGAAGCATGATAAACCCTCTGGCAGGATGAAACGGGAACATCAACTGATACCACAACAGATGCCATTTCCCCCTTGGTAAAACACAAGGGACATGGAGATTCTTTAAAAGTCACTCAGAGAAGCCTTATAGGAACCAGATAATATGGTTATTCCTGCATTTTTCTCTTGAGGGTTACCCTTGGTTAAGGGCCAAACTCCCACCCAGCTGCTTAATCGTTCCCACTCCTCAGCAGGTCAGGGTGAAGAAATAGGATGAAAAAGCTCATGGGTCGACACAAAGACACGGAGATCACTTACCAGTTACTATCATGGGCAAATGGGACTTGACTTGGTGAAATTAAGTTTGTTTATTGACAATTAAAATAGATTCTGTTAGAAACAAACATTAAAAACCTGCCATTCTTCTATTCTCTTCTCCAGGCCCAGCTTCACCCCTTCCCTCCTGACTCCTCTCCCCGAGGGGCACAGGGGTGTGATTGGGCTTGTGGTCAGTCCTCCTCCTCTGGCCTTGGGCTCCATCCACTGCTTCTCCCTCCTTGGCTTCCTCCTCCCCTGCCTTGGACCTTTTAGAAACCTGTTTTCCCCCCCAGTGCCCCCCAGTTTGGGTGAGGGGCTCAACTCTGTCCTGTGGTGGGGCCATTGTGTTTCCAAAGTTGGTTCATTTCCTTTGTGATGTACTACAGCCCTTATTGCCACATGTCCAACAAACTACATCTTTGTGAGTCTCCAAGTAACTTCCCTTCTGTGCATGTGAGAGCTCATACCCAGGAACAGGTTCCTCACAACAAAGACAAAGCCAACACAGTACTGGTACAAATGGCAAAGTATTCTGAATTTGGTTTCGTACAGGTAGGGAATTACCCATACAGTGATAAAAAAGCCCAGTGTGGCCCAAGTTGGAAGTGTATTTACGTTTTTAAGCATCTATTTTCAAGAGAAAAAAATGTAAACAGAAAGAGGAACAGAAAAGGTCAACTAAGATCATTGTTGAAGGACAAGGATACATAAAAAGCTCGACTTGGCATAGGAATACAAAGGCTAAGGGAGAATATGGTGACTCACACTTGTAAAGGATGAATGTCAGGATAGTGGAAGCGTTAGCTAACTTCGATACTGACACGAGATCAATTACATATACAATATTTAGAGATATAAACTTAGGTTGGAAAATTACAAGATTATTTGTAACAGTCCAAGAACGGTGGTCTTGCCCAGGCAAGATTGATAGGTTTTGCCATGGTCTGAAGAGAGAAGAAAAAATTGGTTCTCTTGATAACCACTAGACATTGCCATCTTCCTTGGATCTCAGAGAGGATTTGTTAGATTGAATTTCTATAGCTGCATGAAGGTAGGAAAAGTGCTAACAGTCATGTCTCCTACTTCTTGAGGAATCATATCATAGCATCTCTAGGTTTTGCACTTCGTGTGGGGAGGTTAGTATTATTTATCAAGTACCAAATTATTCCAGTGGTTGTGCTAAAAAATGTTTTATTTTGGAATGGGTATCAGCAAACTTGAGGGTATGATTATTTTCAGGTGTCGCTGTCAGCCACTTTTTTATCTGTCGATTTGGCACTTTCATTTTCGTTTTCATTTAAATGGAAGCGAGGCAACCAAACACCCTGATAAAACTGGCCCTAGATTTTTTTCATACTTAAATCCCTGATCAATAAATAAAACATAGAAAATCTGTGCTGCTGTTCCTTGGCCTTTCTCTAGACTCAGTTGTGAGCTCTTATGGTTTACTAAAGATACCTTAGTTTTAGTATATGTTTGCACAAGTCAGTCTGGTGGGACACCTTGTTGTTATTGTGAGATAAATAACAATAGGAGCTGGGAATGCATAAGTAATTAATAGGTGCCAGCAAGTACGAATCCTCCAGCCTTTTTAACTAAAGAATACTCTGCAAACATGCCTCTAAACCTCTGTAAGAAACTAAATGGAGGAGAAAAAAAAAAAAATTCCAGCACATTTATTTGTCCTGGTTTTGTAAAATTCAAGCAGATTTTGCCCATCTATTAATTTTGCATGCATTACACACTCAGGCTAGGTACTAACTGCGCATTTGTACTTATCTAGAAGAAAGAAGGTCAATGCTGGAAGTGTACCGGATTGCAAACTGCTTCACTTTCAACTTAACAGAATAATGAAAGAATTAAAAGTAATAATGAACCTACAATACAGCAATGAAATGTAATGCAATCAGCCCCATTCATTTAAATGGATCTTAAATTCCTGCTTATTTAACATCCTAAACCTCCCCTATTGAATAATGTATAGTCTATTGAACGATTTAACTCAAAACACAGGCCTGAATGGTACATATTAATTATTAAGCTTATAGCAAGGAAAACAGTTGTGTTCCTTGCGGGCATAGAACTCTGGGCTGCTGGCTTAGTGGTTCAGAGGGAAGCAGGAGGGCATAGCCCCCATGTGGGCAGTTCTGGTGGAAAGTAAGTATGGAAGGAAGCAAAGGGAAGATTTCCGTGACTGGTAGACTTTTTCCACAAATTTCATGAATCTACATTGATGTGTGCCGCAAAAAAAAGACTTACTTAAAAAACCGTCTTTCCCACTCTACAGAATATTTTTTATGGAACAGTTCCTTTGGTAGCAAAAGGAGTTGTAAATAACTGATAAATCACATCAGCCATGCTGATTGCATAATGTTAGAGTGTTGTGCAGTATTTCTTATTTATTTCATTATTTATTTAACCTTTTCAATGGAACAAAAGGGTCTTTTTATAGACTGTTATCCCTCAAAATGCAAGTTGAAAGGATTCTGATGAGACAGACTAAATAAAATTGATCCAATTATTTTGGTAGAAAAAAATTATTTGACTATGTTCACCCCCTCTGACTCTCTAAGAAAGTAACCACAGCAGCAAAAGGTGTCCAAGAACACAGCACACTTTGAAAATTTGTGAACTACTCAAACAATCAAATAAACTGGATAGCACAAGAGGGACTACAAACAAGGGAAGTCTCACTGAAGTAAAAAGCTAAAAATGGTACGTTTGAATATCAGACTCATACCAGGGACTGTCAATGAGAAGTTTGAAAACTTGTTATAAAGTTTATTCCTTTAAATGTTTTTGATCAGTGTTTAAATGTTTAACAGGGTGCACAGAGCACCTGGTGTGGTCTAGATGGGCAAATTCAATTAGTTGTTCTGAACACGTTGGCCATCTATACCGGAAAAAGTTGGCTAATACCTGGAGACAGGGCAGAGATACATCTTTCTAAAAGCCAGACAATTGTAAATCTCATATCCCAGTCTAAATGCAGTTGAAATTTCAGCTAGCTTTAAGACTAAGCACAGGTTAAGTGGTTGAAACTTAACAGTTGTACTAAAAAGTACAAGGATATATTCTGGCTTTAACTTCCTCAAACTGGAATTGCACTGCTTGCTTTCTATGAAACAAATGTGACCTGCAGTTTACATTAACAGGGAAATACAATGGATGTTTGCCTGGACAATGCAAGAAATAAAGGCCCTTGTTCTTTTACCTGAAGAAACTGCTTTTTCTTACGTAAACCTAATAATTATTCTCTGTAGCTATTATTTTTATTGAATTATTCAGCAAGATTTACATGCTGGAAAAAGCTGAAACAACACTACTACCATTCCCTTTATGAATCCATTAAAAGGGAGCACACACCTCACTCACAAAACACATCAAGTAATTCTTCTTGTCCATAATATTCAATTGATCTTTAAATGAAAAAATAAAATACCAAAGAAAGTCATTGTCCATCTAGAAATATACTTTCAACAGCACAACACCTCTTATATCTTACCTCCTCTTTATATTTACCTAAGAAAAGATATAGGTATACTTACATGCTGTTTGGCCTGTAACTGTGTTTCATTAAATGCTGTGTGAACAGGAAAAGAAACCCTATGTCTCAATCATATTAACCAAGTGCAGAGTTTAAACTATTCTTTACTGTTCCATAAAATCCACAAAATACGAAAGACAAGGAGCCCATTAGTTTCATTGGACAAGGAGCCCACTAGGTCCATTGGCAACCTGAGCTTTCTCATTGATCATTGATGTTTCTATAAAGACAATGCACACAGAAATAGAGGTGGGTCAGGATTAATGAAAGTAAATTAGACAAAAATACACACAAAAAAATTAGATGGGGTTACCAGGATATGCGGTTTTTAATTCCAACTGAAAGGTCAAGAAGTACTCACAGGTCACTTGACGTTTTTGCTTTGGTACAGATATATGCTTATGTTGCTCAGCAACTTGTGCAGCATTGTAACAAACAAACCAACAACAGCAAAAAAAAGCATACTGACAGCAAACAGAGATGTTAAGATGGAGAGGCCATAAGAGCAGTGAAAATGTTTTGCTAAACAGAAGAAATTTGAGGCCTGCCAGCAATATTCTGTAAAGTATTATGGCTGAAAATAGACTGGATAAAAAAAAAAAAGCTTTAAATATTCAGTGGAAATCTTCAAATTCATGCTGACTCCATTAATTTGTACAGTGTTCTCCTGTAGCTTTTTCTGAAGATTTTCTTGGCAGTAAACATACTCTTATACAGCAACACATTTAGAAAATTGTTTAATTTCAAGTACATATTTAATTCCCATGGTTTGCTGAAGCACATTCAAGCTCTCAGCTAAAGGCCTAAGGCACTTTTGCCTGGTATCCCAGATTACCACTCTGGATCAGAGAAATTATTCATTTATTACAATATGTTGTATCTCCCTGGTATTAGAAGCTTCAACGGCTGACACACTTAAAACCCACAAGGGGGAAATTTGATCCATCTCACCTGATCTTTATCAGTCTTCTGGAAGTCACAGCACAAGATTTATGATCCACTCCAAGACATTTACAACCAACATCCCTGAGTCTCTTGTTATCCATGTACAAACAGCTAATCCCTTTCTAATTCACTTTCACTGCTGTTCTCAGGAGTTTGCACATCTTAACACAAACTGTGCAGAAAGGAACATTTTTGTTGGTTGAATTTGAACTTTTTTGCTATTTAGTTTCATTGATGGCTTTGGTCCAAACCTTCAGATATATGGAAAACAAAGAAGCTATTTATCTACTTCCTCTAGAGTATTAAATTTGTTGTTGCTCTTGTTTTATAGTGTTAAGCTTCATAACTTTACTTCAGAGGAGACCATTGCTGAGAGCCCTTTAGAGTTATCATCCTTCTTTGCATTCATTTGAGGTCCGAAATATCTTTTTTGAGATAAAGTATCAGTTCTGCACATCGTACCTCAAGCAAAGATGCATTTTTTTTCTCAGTAGCCTTCAGCACAGTCCTTATATAACACAATGTATTTTTTGATTTTCTGTTTAAAATTGTAGATAACAAAACCAGAATTAGTTGAGCTTTTGGTTCAATGAACCCTGTCTGAAAAAGTTTAAACTGTAAAAGTAATCACATTTTTCTCTCCAAATAGTGATGGTTTCATGGTGAACTTGGCAGTGTTAGGTTAATGGTCGGACTTGATGATCTTAAAGGTCTTTTCCAACCAAAATGATTCTATCATTCCATGATTCTGTTCTATAATTTGGAACTGAAATCAAAGGACAGAAACCAATGCAAGTGAGGGAGTTATACAAAATCAGTCACCGCTCCAAGAACATTTAACAAAATGCAGGTTCGATATACCATTTGGGGTTATTATTACCATGAGACCACACAAGAATAATGATCCACAGCATGCAGGTACTTGAGCTCTGTCCCAAAAGAGTGAAAGTGTTCCTGATCGTTGCTTAACTGATAGTAGAACTGAGAGTATGAAGAATGGTTCTTGTCACTTCGGACTCTACTGTGATATAGGCAAAGAAGCAACTACATGAGATGCTGGTGAAAAGGAACAAAGTTAGATTTCTGTTTATCTTTCCATGGCTGGAAAGTGGCTTGAGCTTTTTTCTTGCTTGCTTCAGAAAATCCTGGTCTCTCTTCTCCATCTTCTCCTAAGTGTTTTTGTTCTACCTATCTGTATATGGCAGATTGCTTATTGCTTTAATTTCTGTGGTACGTGGTTGCTGTCTTTTGTTTCAGACAATATTGTGTGGCTTTTGCTAGCTTCCACTTTGGATACCTCCTTGAGTTCATTGTGGCATCTTTATTTTCATATCCGTTAATGAAACATGTTGCCTTGAAAGCTCCTTAGGGAGTTTTCTGTGATCTCCCCCTCATCTCACTTTTTATTGATGTTTTATATTCCAAATGATCTTTGATACCCAAGAATTTCTCATTGTCTCTGTTAATTTATTGTCTGCCAGCCCTGAGCATCCTAATAGAACCACATGCCATATTAGCAACTTTCGGAGACCTTGAATTTAAGCTTGAATTCTGTGAATTTGCACAAGTGTTTTATTGTATTATTATTTAACAAGAGGGTGAGAAAATATTTTAATTTTTAGCAAGACCATAATGATGATCAGTTTTGTTCTGCACTTCCTGAAGGATTAGGATAACAGTGGTACTGTGTAGTTTTCTAAGTACAGTCTGGCTTGCAGGCCATATTTGCAATAGGGATGTAGCTGCCATTTGATCAGGATGATTAAAAAAAGAATAAATATATAAAGAGAGAGAGAGAGAGACAGAAGCAGAGATTAAATTTTCATTTTATTTCATATGAAAATTAATTTCTCTTGGTTCTTTTTTGATGATTAGAAGTATAAGATTCTGTGCAGTTACATAGCAGGACTTCCATAGTTATAATTTAGCTCTTCTGTCTTACATCAAAAACTATCCACCCTTCTCCTGTCTCTTAATATTGCCTTCTGGTAGGCTCACAACCTTGTTGGAGGGTTTATCATTTCCCATGTGCAAAAATTCAGCTGACCATAGGTTGAGACTTTTTGCTTGTGCCCTGCTGCGGAGATTTCAGGCATTTCCCAGAGATCTAGTTGTTCAAGGAGTCTTCCATCAGATTTCAGTAGAAATGAGCAAAAGAGCAAACAATTTAATAAAATAAAAAACCCCAAATGAAACAAGATAAATCACATTTTTTTAAATTTTGTAGTTGATGGAGATCTTTTGCCTTACTCTGAAGGAGATATGCCTGAACTCACAACTTCGGTCACTAAGGCAATTGCTCTTATCCCAAGTAGGAAGTGATAGGGTAAGAGGAAATGGCCTCAAGTTGCACCAGGGGAGGTTTGGATTAGATATTAGGAAAAATTTCTTCATAGAGAGGGTTGTCAGGCATTGGAACAGGCTGCCCAGGGAAGTGGTCGAGGGACCATTCCTGGAGGTGTTAAAAAGGCATTTAGATTAGGTTCTTAGGGACGTGATTTGGTGCCAGAGTTAGGTTAGGTTATGTCTGGACTCAATGATCATGAAAGTCTTTTCCAACTGGAATGATTCTATTAAATAGAAACCTGTAAATGTTTTCCTGAAAAAGTTTGAAACCCCGAGGACTGACTTTTCACATACCAAGTGTGATGTGTTGGTCCTGAAGAGCCAGGGTTAGTATCTTTACTGACTTACACTACATAGGCAACTGTCTGCCTTTGTCCCATAAAATCTCCCTTCTTCTTCACAAGTCAACAGAGGTTTTCATCACACCACTGTCAATACAACACAACGCTCATCACAGATAAGGAAAACGAAGTGGTTGTAAACATTCCGCAATACAAAAACGTGATTGTCCTGATCATCTGAGAGAGAAAAGCTGCTCTTTCAGGGGAATGACAGAGCATTTAACACTGCCAACTGCAGAGGAAACCGCTCAGTACAGATCAGGCCACAGCTAAATTGCAAAATGTGCCTTGTTCTAGCTCAGCTATGCCTGTTAGTTGCCTGAATACAATCCATCTGAGAGAGTTCAAGCCAGCCAGTGCACACGGGTTGTGATAAAAAAAAAAAAAAGCGCTATTAAATCCTTCTTGAGTTACAGTCTCAACCCTTGGTTCCATCTTAAGGGACTCAACACAGCAATAATGTCTTGCCTGAAAACATATTCAACATATCATTATGGGAATTTCACATAGGTATTTCAGCTAGCAGAGGAATGATATTTGGGAACATCACCTTGGTTTTCTATGAGTAGATGAGATCAGTGCATGGAATTCTTTACAGTCGCACCACCATCACTTTAAATTTTATTTTTTCTTCTATAACATGAAGTCTGGTTCCAATTGTTCTGATAGAAACAGAGGTATAAAGGTATCTTTATTTTCCTGAAATACTAAATGCTTCCATTGATTAGAAGATCCCGCATTCTCTGTAACATCTAGGGACTGCTTTGTGAAAGTTACCTTTTTTTTCCTAATGCATGCTCACTGCATATCTACTAACATGATGCGAACTGTTAGGAAAAACAGCTATTGTAAAAGGCTGTGTTTGGTTATATAGCGATTTGGGGGTTTGTTTGTTTGTTTTTTATGGTTTTTAATCAGAAACATATTTGATGGCATTTAATGAACATTTTTGTTTTCAGCCTCCCTCCCAAAGATACTTTTTTGGAAAACAAACAATCAAAAAAGTTTTCTGTATGCATTATTCAATATTAAATTACCAGCAGTGACAACACACACCATGAACAGCTCTAGAGCTTCTGCTGAGTTGTGGCCACATTCCCCCTAAAACATTGACCTCCAATCATTTAGTGTCTTGATCACTATGGTTTTAATCATTATTTTGCCAGCAAAACAAGGTTTAATCTAGCAAGATCTTAAACTTAAATGAAAACATCCAGGTTCTTACTTTTGGGGTGTATGTTGGCAGTTTCATTCCACAGAAACTTTGTTATCTCCGCACATACCTAAATCCAACCCCTGGCTCTCCTTATCTCACTTTCTGACCAGTAACAGTCTTTTCCCTGTGGCCTTGATGAATGCAATCTCGCCTTGCTCATTGTCTACTTAACAAGGCTATTTTCTAGCCTGCTGTGGGTTTATTTTCTGTTTCAATAACCCTTAACCTGTTCTCCATTGCCAAAAAAGTTTGAATACTAACCTTTCACCTCATTTTTAATACTTTCCTCTCTTCATCCATAATTTGGCACTAGTGACAACCACAGCTCACTACAGTTTTCATATGTTTTCTCTTATTGGACTGGTGTTAGTGGCTTCAGGCAACCTTTGAGAAACATGCAGTGGGCTTCCTTATTATTGTCCTTCAAATATGTCCTTTGCCATGATTCACTTCACAAACATTGCATGGTTTAAAAGAAAAAAACATAGAACCTACTGACACTCAGATCCTAAAGGTAAGACTTGATATCTTAAAGAAAGATATTCTCTAAAAGAAATACAGTGCAAAATAATTCTATCTGCCTTTTTTCAGCCTTAGTGTTCATAAATTAGAGTCTGTACATCTCCCCACCTCTCTTCCTTCCTAGGCCAAAGAAAACACAAGAGCAATCCACTTTGTCCTCATGACAGTCTTTACCCTTACAAGTCTATCTTACATAGACTATGGACAAACTTCATACTTTGCCAATTACCTGTGAAGTTTTTCCCTCCAAATAAAATTCCTGTTTTTCAGGACTTTTCAAAACATCTGAGTTTCTTGGTAAATAGCAGTCCTGGAATAAGTGAGGTTGGCTCTATAGAGAATTCCCTTTTAACCATTTCAAAAACAAAAGAGAGGAACTAAAGAGACCAGTTGAATCCACAAATATCCTGAACGATGTTCAAAGCAAAGGAATGTGTGGTAGTATAACACATCATCTTGTTTCAGTTCCAAGTATGACCAAGCCCCCTATTTTCAGGCACGCTGGTTCAATCTAAACATTTGTAGGCATTCTTCAGGAGGTCAGGTTTCCATCTCACAGGGAAAAGCTAACCACATCTATTGTTCCTGGTAAGACAAGCTCTGGATGTAGAATCCTAATTCCACACTTTCTGCTCTGAGATAATTTTGAACATTGATCACTGGAGAACTAAAATAAGCAGAGAGTTTATATATAGTCTTTTTACGTCCAAGGGGGCAGAGTAGGACAAATTAAATGGATATTCTCCCCACGACATTTTCCAAGCTAGCAAAGCTTGTGTTGAACTGTAGTCAACACTTCCTAACATTTTACTCAAACATTGAATCAAACAAGGATGAAATCAAGTCATGCATTTTCACTTCTTCACCCACTAAATATACTTTCATATACAGAATCCTTCCAAGTATATCACTGAGAGCCAGTCATCATCTACCTCACACTAAATCTGTGTAATCAAGTCTCCATTGAAAATACAAATATAGAGCTGGCTGGGTGACTGATAGGCAAATGAGTTCCTGAGCTAAGCCCTGCAGGATAGGCTTGGCAAAGTGAAAGAGTATTCGCTGTCTTCTAGGAAACCAAAGAAAAAATAACAAAACACAGAAAGCTCTCAGTTCAGGAATTACAGCTTCATACTACGCTTTAGTAAATACAGATGCTAGAAATAGAAGTTTGCTTTTGGTGTCTCTGCCAGTGAAGGCAAGAAGCCATATTCATTATTTTGAAAGAGAAAGACTACAGCTGTTTTTGCACAGAGGGTCTTCATTGTGCTTTCATAGAGCTAGGACAAATTCCAAACTATTTCACTTACTGAAAGTGTATTACTCTCCAAAATGTTGAAGAACCAGATGTCCAACAAACCTTTAGATATCTGCAGGTCTCATCAGTTCTTATTGAATTCATCCTCAGTACCTTTGTCTCACTGTCAAGGCTGACAAGTTATTTCAGAACCTGCTTCTGAAAGTATGCTATAGGTCACATACCTCTAGTTTGAAACCTATAATCAAGCAACATCTCCATCAAATACTTCTCATGAGCAGGTATGTCATTGCTATCAATTCTGTCCTCAATTAAGTAAAGTAGGTAGGAGAGGAATTAAAATTTATTATGCAATTGGACACCTAGGGGGAAGAGCACAGGACATGTATTGGTTCATTCAATATGGTAGACACCTCCGAGGTCAGAAGAGAACAAAACATAATGTTCAGTAGCTTCCTGTAGACAGCAACTATCACTATCGATATACTTTCTTCCTCTAAATGTAACTGAGGAGAGAGAAGGAAGTTCAGGAGTAGGAAAGGAAATACCCGTTTCCTTACAAGATGGTATGAGCTCTACTGCTGTTTCCAGGTGTGTGTATCATTACTCAAAAAGGTTCCTTTTTTTTATTTTTTGCAGGTCTCCCATGAATCCTGAATGCATCAGATAAATAAGGAACAGTGGTAAAATGGTATGCTAAGATTTCATTTTTGCCTTTGTTGGTCTCTTCACTGTATTACCTTTCACAGTCATCCTAAACAAAACTCACTCAGGAAGTCTCATCAATACTCAAATGTGCAAAGAAAACACAAACAAACAAACAACAATACAACAACAAGAAGAGAGAAACAAATGCTAACACCGCAGTATAAAAGAGATGGTAAGGCTGGAAAAGGTGCAAAGCAGACAGAAAACATCTAGACACAAGATGGAGTGAAAACAGCTTATATAGCTCTTTTTGTTTTGGGACAGTAACACAGGATTCCAAGTGCCAGAGACTTAACTTTAGAAATCTGGCAAGAGGCAATAGCAGAGCACTCAAGAGAGTAAAAGTGAAGCAGCTATTTAAATGTGAGTTAAATTATTTTTAAACTCCTGAGCTTTTGAAACAAAGTAGAGAGGCATTTTAGAGATGCGTATGTTGCGTATGCGTATGTTGCGTATGTTTACTTCATGTTTTAGTTGAGAACTCACCAATATAATAATCTCTTCCACTGGAATCAAGTTTTTCATCCAAAAAATTGCCATGGAACTGATCAGAACTTAGCAATGCCTCTTTCTCATTTGTAGTATTTCTGTTTTGTTTTGTTTTTTTCTTTATTTCATTGTTGTTGTGTTTGGATTATTTCTTGTTTGGTTGTGGGTTTTATTTAATGCTCAATATGTATCAGAATTGTTGGTACATTCCCAGCTTGTATATGTGGGAGGTTAGCACAGATCTACAGCTTTCTTCAGGAAACATCAAAGTAGTAAAACTCGACAGAAAGGCACAATTTCTTCTCTGTTTCTAGAAAAAGGAATCTGTTACTGTCATAGTTCCTCACCAGTGGAGAATTTTTATCCTGTCTTCCTGGGTATCTTTGGCCATACAAAACACTAAATACAAAGGGGAAGGTCTAAGCTTCACCAACCATTGCTCTCTTGACATGTGTCTGAGTGGTATTGGAGCCTTTTCTGTGCCCTCTCTGAAAGAAATGAGGGGATTTTTATTTCATACTACTTGCTATTTTCAAAAGCAACCCAATGGGGAGAGGTAAATTAACTACTCTCTTTTTTGACCCCATCAGTCTGGCCACCACCTGGTTTTTGTTTCCAAGGGACAAGTGTGAGGAAAAAAAAAATAAGGCATACAGCATCAATAGACATTCTATATTTTGTAATATATTACTTCCTACCCCTTAAATATACAGCTCCTGAAAGGTGTTAAGGTGTTGATTTTAAACACCTACAGTTCTAAATATTTATCTTTCCATGAAATAACCTTCCTGGGTTGCAACAATCTAGGGTTTTCTAGACTTGAATTGGGAAACATGTTGTTTTGCTTTACATGTGTAAAGAACTGTGAGTTTGGGGTTCATATTTTTGGTCTGTTGTTTTTTGGGGAAATTGGTTTGGGGTTTTGGTTTGTGGTGGGTTTATTTTTGGTGAGAGGGTGTTGAATCAGGTCTAAATATGGCCATTAGGCACTGCAGAGACAAGATGAGTAATTTTGAGCACACAATTCTATATGGTATCAAGATGATATGAAACAAGTTCAGTGAAAATAAATCCACTGGGGAGCCATAGCAACGAGTTTTGGCTCAGGCATTCTCCAAGGGTGATACCTGAGGGAAAAACATCATGAGGATAGTCACTACTTTTTACTCCCCTTTGGATAGCCGCTTCAAACCCGGGGCCAAGAAGTCTTTTGGTCTTGCAGTTTGACTGTGAATGTCTAGTTAATGGTCAATAGTTCAACACATGGAATGAAAAAACAAGGCTGTTAAATGCCATATGACACCTACTGGAAAATCTTTTCTGAAATTTCTCCTGAGCCAATTGATAGTGCAAGGACGCCTTTTGGAATAAAGGGAGTTTTCCCTTTTTGCTTTGTGGTAGTATTCACTGATCTGATCTTCTAGGGCTTACAGTACTTTTGTCAATGAGGTGTTAAACAAACGTAAGCAGATTGTACAGTGCATGGCTGGTTCAATGCCAGAGCACATACTCTGGCAAGCCAAAGTTGCCCCTTGTGAAACAATCTTTGCAATAGCTCCAAAATAAAACTTCCTGTGCCCAGGAAAACACAAGACCTAATATCTTCCACCAGCTGCTGTCAACATCTTTCTTCATTTCACAAACAATCAAGAAAAGCTCTCTTAAAGGATGAGCTTCCTACAGGAGCAGAATTAAACCCACGATCTGGATAGTTAGGATTATGAATTAAAGAAAGTCAGGCTAGATACACACTATGTTTTATGTATTAGAAAAGAAGTAATTAAGTATTGAAACAATTAACTTGGGTATATTTGTCATCAAATGCAGAAATTAAATGAATTATCAGATGCCTTTCCCTATCATAGCAGAAATAATTGGTTTACTTCGTAAGAACATTTCAGTTCCTTCTTTTTTTCAGACTCTATCTCTGGGGAAATTATTTGTCTCTGTATCAGTCCCTTCATTATGAAGAGGTTATAAATTCTTTAATAATGTGTTTTCCTGGCTGGCATAGCATTTACCTTCTTCTTAGCAGCTTGTATAGTGCTGTGTTTTAGATTTGTAACCAAAACAATACTGGTAACACATTAATGTTTTAGCTATTGCTTAACAGTATTTACATAGCATCAAGGCTTTCTCTGTTTCTTTCTCTGCCCACCTCCTCTGCAGGAACAGATTGGAGGTGACACAAGTAGGTATATGACCTTAACTAACCAATGAGATATTCCATACCATAAAAAAAAAAAAAAAAACAAAAACATGGTCAGCAAAACAAGGGGGAAAGAGTGGGTTTTATGTTAATTAGCCATCTTTTGCTTAGGAGGTGAATACACATTGGTTGACCCATAGTGGTGAATAATTACCTTTGAATAGATTGTTTAGTCAATTTCTTTCTGTCTTATCTGTCTTATCCTACTTATTCTTCACTAATAAAACTTCTTTTTTTTTTTTTTTTTTTTTCTCCCAAAATGGGTTTGTGGCAATACATGGGATCAGTATTAGATTTACATCAAGAAGAGTTAATTGTAAAAAACCGTGCATGAAAGTCTTAGACTTGTAACTTGCACAAAATAGTTAGTAATCCTTGATTTTCCACTACAGGCCCATGAAAAGTCAAGAAACTTGACGGTAGGAAGGCTCTACAGGGATCTGGACTGGCTGGAATGATGTGCTGAAGCTACTTGTAGGAGGTTCAATGAGACCAAGTGCTGCATCCTGCACTTGGGTCACAACAACCTCATGCAATGCTACACAGCCTTGGGGAAGAGTGGCTACTCTGAATAAAAACAGAAAGGTAAATGACTTTCAGGAGACAGGACAGAGCCTGATACAAAAGGGACATAAGATGGTGGGAAAGAGGGTTTCTTCTTCGTGGAATATTTAGTGATCATGGGAAGGGTAGGATACTACAAGATCCTGTCTTGACAGCCTGGTCCTAAACAAACAAGTCCAGTCTGAAGGTGAGTAAAGATGACTGACAGACTGAGCTCCTTCAGTGTTACTAGCAAAGCCTTAACACAGCACTTGTATGAGAGAGGCAGCTGAGTTTTTCAAAAGAAGTGCAGCTCCCTATCTACTGTGTTCCTCATTTTCCTCTCAAACAGTTCACTGGTAGACATTTCATGGTCAGATTCAGAGGTTGAAAACTTAGCATCCATGAGATAGAGTGGGAGCAGTGAAAGTACGAAGAGCAAGTGCAGGAAGACAGGACTTCACAGTTCTCCACCATCATCACCACACCAGGAGCTGAAAGTTGAATACAAAATGAGACAAGTGTTGTAGATGTTATTACAATTGATAGGAAATCATGAACCCCTTTCCCAAGGGGTGAGTGATGACCTAAAGACATCCCTAATGTGTGGAGAGTTTTTGGCTGTGTGCTGTGAACAAGCCAGATCTTGATGTGGCTGTGGTGCAGGCTAGGACTTGCACGGAAGGTTTTCCTGGAGACACCAAAGACAGAAGGGAAGTAAACAGAAGCTGGACTGCCCTCGACCCAGGCTGCAGGAGGGGCGCCGTCGTCACTGCGCATGAACAGTATGTGAATAATGCCCTGCAGCCAATCACCATAGTGGGGGGGAAGAGTGACTGTAAGTGTAACCAATCGTAGCCTGCGCTTGCCGCATGGCCTTTAGGTAAAGAGTATATAAGGGGTGGAAAAACGTGGTCTGGCGGACGTTGATATTCAGTGTTGTTAAGAGTTCATTAAAGGGTACTGCTGTTAAATTCATATTGAATTAGACTCATTACTCTCGCCGACCTGCCCGTTCATGCTCAAAGAGGTCCTGCCGGCAATTTGGCATTCTCCACATCATACATCACTAATGGTCCTAGCTTAGCTGTAAATAGCCTCAACTTTATGTTAAAATGAGTCCATTGTCCCATTCAGCTCTATCTGCCCACTTGTATTCTCACATCTAGGCAGGAAGCTCTTTGGGAAATGTATATGTTTAGTCACTTTTTAAAAGGATTTCTGTGTCTGGAAGGCTGTCTGTCTTAGTAAGTCACCACCTCTCCTTACAGACCTTGCTTTACATATAGCCTTAGGTCCTCAAAGTACAATACTAATACTGATTCATATCTCTGTCTTTTTATATAAAATATTCTTCAACCCTGGAGAGGAGTTTACTTAGCAGAAGCCATAACACAAAAGAATAACCTCATCGTAATGATCACTCTTCACAAATGAACATAGTTCATTCCTAGCTACGAAACAGGAGGACTGTCATTCTCTGTTGTGACACTAGAATTTTTGGGTTTCATTTATGTTGCTTAATGTTTGGTTTCTGGATGGGGAACAAGCACATTTACCATTAGAAATCAAACCTCTGAAGTTGTGTTTGAACAAGACCTTGGCAGTGGTTTTAGCTCTGAGTACTTTCTTTTAACATGAACATTTTAATATAATCTGTTTCTGTTGTTGTCTTCTGGCTGAGCTTCAAGAAGAGTGGGGCAGCCACTTAGCAAATGAGATATTTCTAAATAGAATGAGAGAGGGAACAAGAAATCTGTTATCCGAGACAGCCCTGCATTGCCTTGGCGATTAAAAAACTAATGACCCCATAGCTGGAGCCAAAAGACTTTCTTGTTCTCTCTTACTATAAATCAGACAAGCTGAATTCATTCCACCTAATTATTATGCCTACAACCTACAGCAGAGAGTGCCTTATGAAATTACTGGCCATAGAAGAGATCTGTCACTCTTTGGAGCCTCACATGGGAGCTTGGAGATTGACTTTGCAAAGCTTCCTTTCAACCATGGTAGATTATGAACCTATAGATGTGGGGTAGTAGGCAGGACCTGGATAAAGTTTGGTGTCATCATGGAAGGGTTAGAAAGCAAGAATAGATTCAACAGTGGACATGAGCTGCAAAATGATGTTAGGAGTGCAGACAGCAACAGGCAGAGAAATCAGAGGAATATTTGCTGAGACTAATTACAGAGTTATTTAAGCCTTCATCCTGAATTGTCCACTCTTCACCAACCATATCAACTCTAGGTATTACTTAAACAATTTACTCTCAGCCATTCTGCAGTGCTGCTACCTTTTTCTATTCAATGACACATGTCAACTGAAACCACCCTCCATCAATCTTGCATCAGCCAAAAACACATTTGTAAGGTTCACCCCCTTCTGAGAAAGCCCAGCTAGCTCTGCTTCAGCCTTTCTCATGTGGCATTGCCCACAGAGCTTCCTTGTCATGGATATCATACTTTGACCCTGTGCAAATGACATTCAAATGGAAATGCTTTTTCCAGTCTCACTGTACACTGCAACTCTTGCTAAGGAGTGAATTTTTCCATAAAAATCCTTTGCAATCCCATTCAACAGACATACATCTATCAATCAATATAAGAATCTCCACATCTTTCTAAAAATCTGTCTCTCCCACAAATAAATAACTGCCAAAGCCAAATATCAGTATTTTCCCCTAAGGCCTGTTCAGGTTTTTTTTTTTTTATTATTTTTTAAATCAAATTTATGGAAGTCAGTTGTGGCAGCTTTATCAAAATGTCTGCAAGAGGGAAGGGTGAGACATGCAGAAAAATAGGAGACCTTTGCTGCCAACATCCCTTCAGTCCATTCCTGTAAGATCTCTGCTATCACAGAGCACTCTCTAGGGGAACACCTCCTGAGAAAGTGGACTTCCATGGGTTCAGAAAAGTGCATCTGAGTGGAAAACGCATTTTGTAGTGACCTACACAGCCATGCCAAATGCGCCAGTCTCGAGCTTAATGAGCTGCTGTAGAAGTCCCCTAAAGACTGTCCTGGACACAATGTCCAGAGTTCCAATTTCAGAAAAAAACAACCTTGTCTCACTCATAGCCTTGATCTCAATTTCAGCTTAAAGATGAAGGTGAGAGATGGCAATCTCTGCTTCCTTCACACCACAACCTCCAGGAGTGACCCTATGGTCACCTCTTACCCTCCTTGAATTTGCAAGCAACTCATCATACACATTCCCATCCTCCATTTGATGTTTCAGAGTGACCCAGAGAAAGAAATAAGCTGCACATTAATTAAATCCACATCTGCAACACTAAATATTGCTGCTGCCAGCACTGCAGAGAAATGGACCCCAAGCCATTAGAGAGAAATTAATTTGATTTCCTTCCAGGACTGCTGACTCAGAGCTGTCTCCCTTGCTCTTGATCTCTATCTCTTTGACTTGCCCTTTTGACCCCCATCACTCCAGGGTTTCTGATTGGCTTATTTTCAGCCGAATTCCCACCTCCTTATTCAATGTCTGTCATATTCATGCCTGTCTCCCAGGTAGAGAAGGAACATACTTTTCAGTCCCCAACTTTGAACCCATGGGTCCCTGTCCTTTCACTCAAACTTTGATGGCACAGTCTGTTTCTCATTTTTAATGGCCTCATCACCTTGTTTCCTTGGGTGAGAGATGTGTTAATACATAAAAACAGGGCCATGGCACAGACTCAAACTTCAACTGCAATCATTCATGGCTTTTAATTGTTAACACACTCTTGTTCTGGTGTAATTAGAATGTCAATTAGCAACCTTTCAGGCAGGTTTATGAAGAGCACTTGTCAGGGACCATTCCCTCAGGGAAACGTGGACTGAGGGAAGGCAAGGAGAGGCGTTTTCCTTGTGTGGATATAAATAATGCCTCGCCATTTGACCTCTGGGCTGGACACCAACATCTAGCCTGTTTTATTTAGCAAGGTGGCAGAGCACTTGCAAGTCTAGTTTCTTCTATTCCCATTGAAAACCATCTTGGTGTCTTTACCATGGATCCATTTGCTACGGGATGTGGTCTTAATCGTCTGTTGTGACAAAGTATCCCCTCTTCTTTCTGCTATTGCATTGAGCTCACATTCAGTTGTTTTGTGTAGTAGCTCTTGGATCTTCTTGAATGCTTCATCACTGGTCATATCCCTCCAGGACTCATTCCCAGTTCACCCCTTTGACATGTGTGGGTTTTACTTTGCGGATAAACACTCATTCAGTACTTGTTTCTGTCTTCCAAACCTGGCAATTCCCAAAAGCTCATTGTCTATGTCTGATTTTGCATTCATATGTCCATGCAGGTTGTCCACCAGCCAACTCTAACAAGATGTTCACTTATCCTTTCTGTCTGGCAGATTCATTTCCAACCTTGTGTGGCAAGGTCAGACAACTCCAATACAATTTTCAGTAGGATTTTCTAACAAGATTTTAACAAAACAAAACAAATAATCAGGTCTCTCAATTGTTTTCTCCATCCTTTTTTCACCATCAGTTGACATCTCCGTATAAGATGTGTATTGCAGCTCAGAAAGGAACTGGAGACAGCAGTGGTTGATCAGAATCAAGGGCAGCTCTATGCATGAAATTAACATCAGTACCTTAATGAATTTTTCCTCTCTTAAAAATATCTATTAATTTATTATGCTTTTTCTTCCACAGCCACAGTGGAACACCCTTTCTATTGCTTTCTAAGTATCTGAGGCGTATCTACATTCTTTCATTTCTTCTTTTGCAGCATCTAGCAACACGGACCACCCACCTCAAGCGTTCAGCCAACTTTTCTCTGTCATTGTAACCACTGCAGCCTTTGTGTCTTTCTGAGGTCTTCATTCTCTTCTAATTATATTTGGAATAATAATTTAAGACGGAAAAATCTCTCTTGTGCAAAGCTGAATATTGGTCACCCAAAATCTTTAGTGACTTTTATTGTCTTTCTTTTGCTTGCATCACACATTTATCTTCTCCTTCCACAAACTTTCGCTCCCACAGACCTGACCCTGCCTTTCATTCTTCTCTGCTCTTTCCTGAATCATTCTCAGCATATCCCACTCCTTGCTTTCCCACAGGAACCTTCTGGTAGCATATACTTATCTATCTTAATCAAAAACATTTAAAAAATCATGAAAACATACATTTCATGAACATTATTATGTTATAATCTGAACCTGAGTCAGTTGAAAATCAAATCCAGACACACTGCAGACTTTATGACTTCGTGTCAAATGAGGCTTATGTTTTATTTTTAAGTAACTGTGTTTATATTTCTAAGTAAACACCCTAAAATTCCCAGTATTTTGACCTTCAGAGAGGTGTCTCATCTGTATTAGCAACAAACTCACATTTAAACATTTTCTAGGCTTTTTTAAAAATTAAAGCACAGGCTTTTATTTTTCCTGTATTGCTACTTGTATCTCATAAGCTGCACACCCTGACTTTTCATGTTATGTGCCTGTTGTTTTCATTTCATATCATATTGGTAATTTATGTGACATTGCAAGAATTCTTTCTGAAAACACGGAGTTATTAAGATAAAGTTATTTTCTGTATTAACTACATTAAAGTATTTAATGAAGCTCCATGTATTAAGTGACAAAGGTAAACCATCTGTTGGTGTTTTGTTTCAGAAACAGAGTTATAGTAGGCAATATGCAGACTAATACACTCACAACAACTCAGAAGACTTACATACTTTTTATTCTTCCTGGCACTGTTCTTGTTCTTCGTGGAAGTGAAAGATTTTTCTATCATAAATTCACCATTAAGTTTACATTCTGATGTTGCTTAATTATATTCAAGCATTAATTAAAGAAGAGGTTAGTTATATTGACAGTGGTAACTACAGAAGGTATGTTTGTCTTGGTATTGATGTCATTTCAGTTTCCTGAGCTTATCTGTCTGTAAAAAAGGGACATAAAATAATGTATGGGATACTTCAATTCTAATACATATGTATAAGTCTGATTTTCAGAAAAGGCAAGCAATTATTCTAACAAAATTCAACTGCTAAACCATTGCAAAGCCTCTGCTCTTCTGTCCAGTATTTACTTTACCTTAGACATCCTATCTCTGAAGCAATATCTGCAAAAAAACATGCCCCCTTTACCTGTTTAAGCAGTAGTCAGCATCATTATCATAATTGTACATGGTATGGACTTAAAAAAAAGAGTTCAGCTAAAAAGAAGATGAATCGATGCATCAAGGTTATTTTCATTTCCGGGACCTGCAGGAAGTGTTTGTACCCAAACTAAATGTTAAAATACCTTGCAGGACACTGGAGGATACAGCGTGGATTACAGCACACAATAGACTGCAACTGGAGACACATCTACATGCATGTCTGCAAAACAGCACCAAAGCAATCACCCTTCGAAAGTGTCTCCAAATCTTCATGCCTGCAGCGCATAGCACTGTCTGACCAGAGCCATCTTCTCTTAGCCTTTAAGATGTTCTAGCCACCTCTTGAAAACACAGTTATTCTCCAGGTTTTCTACCTATTTTCAGTCTTTGTGGGTGACAGTGGTGCAGTAACATCTTCAGCAGGGACAACCTGTCAGGCACACACCCACAACCATTCTAATTTGGGTGTCATGAAGAGCTGCATCAAATTTTGTGCCTATTTTAAGGATGTACAGACCCCTCCACCCCTCCTAGACACATCCATTCTCCATGTCCAAGCTCCTGCTGCGATCAAGTCCTTTAATAGACATACAGCACAACCCAGTGAGGTCTGTCTGACACTGTGATGCTTCTCTCCTCCAAATCAGTGTTGTTCAATAAGTTCATCATGCTGATTTAAAGGTCACTTAAAACTGAACAATAAATAAATAGATAAATAAAAATCTTCAGATGCCCCTGTTCTCCAATAAGTAAGCCTGCTCCACAAACATAGCTTACAAATAAACTGGGGACGGGCACATCCAGCCTGTAATGCTGCAAAGAGACTGACAGTAATGAAGTTGGACGTTCCCTTTGAACAAAACTTGGCTCCTGGCATGAAATCTGTTTTGAGACAGTACCAAGAGGACAGCTCTGAAAAATGCCTTGAAATTCAGTGCCCGTGGCCCTGGCCTTGCCGTGCTGCATTGTGTAGTAGAGAACAACGACAGATCAAAAGGCTGGCTGGCAGATACATTCGCAATACATTAACATTTTGCTACAATCCTGCCAAGTGTCTCTCTGGTCTCAGTGGGAACCAACCAACTGCTTCAGCTACATTTGGATGGGACAGCTGCTTCATCAAAATATCCCATCTGTGGATGGTTTTGCAGGGCACACAACATAGTAATAACCTCCTTCACCCCTTTCCAAATGTATTTTTCATGTTAAAAAAGTCTCATTTAGTCTGCTTTTTTCCAGTCCACAAGCATTTTGTTAATATAAACTAAAGATTCTTATTTTTCCAAGGTGCAACACAGAGATCATCTGTTCATCAGTCTTAAGGCAGTACTACCAAGAGTTGGATCACACATTTATTTTGTCTCCAGAAATATATAGGGATTTCACTAATGGAAGGTCAAATTAACTTGACATATCTGAAGGTATTAATCCAACCACCACTGTGCACCCTAGCAGGACCTGTGATGCAGCCCCTGAATTACCCAAAGGTGAATTATCTCAACTTGATTAGGTTCACAGAAGTTTTCTAGCTGTGGAAAGGCTCCCGCTTGCCTACAGGGAGCTCCTGACATGTTCTCAGATGTATGTGGGGTCAAACAAGGAGAGAAAGCAGGAAAGTCAGGAAAAGCTTCGGTGAGAAAGTACTTCTTCCTGACTCCTTGGAAAAATAACACGACCTGGGTGTATATTAATTTATCTACTCCCTACTCTGCTATAGAGAAACTCTACTTCCCATTCCACAGAACTGGGTCTTCCACTCCTGTTAAACACTTTTTGATGAAAAAGAGTTAAATTTTAGCCCAACCTGGTAGCATTAAGCATTTTGTCAACTAACCAGGCTGGTGCAAAGCCACAAAACTTGATGCTCAACTCTGACAAGCAGAAAATGAATTACAGGTAATGAAACATCTGTTTCCTACTCTGCAAAAGGTGTATCATTGTCTGCTTTGAACTTGATACAAGCTGCTCTGTGGAAGCCAAGCATCTCACTGTTAGAGCACTGTAGCAATCCTGTTCTCTCTCTAACTGGCACTACGCTGGGCATAGTTTTCTAGATTGAAGTAGTCATAGGAAGAGAAAAGAATCAGGAGGTACCTTGCTGTTGACTTTAGGGGCTGGGGACAAGAGATGAAGTTAAGAGAAGGTTAAGATTATGAAGAAAAAAAACAAACAAAATGAAGAAAAAAACAAACAAAACAGGGTGCAATTTGACCGCTCTTTTACCAGGCAGTGTATCTACATTGTTGCTTAATGCCTTGCAGTGTGAATCCCTTCCTACCTAATGCGCATTAAACTGAAAACACTGAGAGGAAGAGGAGGGAAGCACACAATCAGAGATCAGCTTTCAGATGGACACAAGCTCTGTTTGGGTTTTGTACAGTTTAATTTCAGAGAACAAACCCGCTGTTATCTTAAACCATCAATACAGTAACTCCAAGCATAAGTGTCTCTGACTCGATGTGCAAGTGGAGACCAGTGACAAGTGGTGTTCCTCCGGGTTCATTATTGGGACCAACACTGTTTAACATATTTGTTTGTGATGTGGACAGTGAGACTGAGTGCACCCTCAGCAAGTTTTCTGACAACACCAAGCTGAGTGCTGCAGTCGACACACTGGAGGGAAGGGATGTCATCCAGAGGATCCTTGACATTCTTGAGAGGTGGACCCGTGCAAACCTCATGGAGTTCAACAAGGCCAAATGCAAGGTCCTGCACATGAGTCAGAGCAATCCCAAGTACCATATAGGTTGGGTAGAGAATGAATTGAGAATAGCCCTGAGAAGAAGGTCAACTTGACCCAGCAATGAGGTCTTGCAGCCCAGAAAGTCAGCCATACCCTGGGCTGCATCAAAAGAAATGTGACCAGCAGGTCAAGGGAGGTGATTCTCCTGCTCTACCCTGCACTGACAAAACCCCACCTGTAGTACTGTGTTCAGGTGTGGGGCCCCCCACATAAGAGGGATGTGGACCTGCTGGAGTGATTCCAGAAGATGGTCACAAAGATGTTCAGAGGCCAGACCACCTCTCCTGTGAAGAAAGGTTGAAAGAGTTGGGGTTGTTCAGCCTAGAAAAGAGAAGTCTGTTGAGAGACTTTATAGCAGCCTTCCAGTACCTAAAGGGAATCTACAAGAAAGCTAGAGAGAGAGTTTTTACAAGGACATCTAATGTTAGGACAAGCGGTAATGGCTTTAAATTGAAAAAGAGGAGATTTAGATTAGATATAAGGAATAAATTCTTCACCATGAGGGTGCTGAGGCACTGGAACAGGCTGTCCAGAGAAGCTGTGGGATCCTCATCCCTGGAAGTGTTCAAGGCCAGGCTGGATGGGGCTTTGAGCAATGTGGTCTAGTGGAAGGTGCCCCTACCCATGGCAAGGGTTTGGAACTAGGTGGTATTTAAGGTGTTTTCCAACCCAAATCATTCAATGATTCTATGAAATCCAAGTCAGCGAAGTAGCAATTTATGTACACAGTTATCAGCCACAGTGTTTACTCCAAGTGCGATGCAAAGAGCATTTTAACTTGCAGTTAAGAAGAAGGACATTATAGGAGAAAGGAGCAAGTTGAACATGACCTTTTCAACTGGAAACTAATTCTGAACCTCTTTGAGTCTGGTTTCAAAGAGTACTGAAATGAACAGAAGCAGCTCAAACGGATCACAGAGTATTACAGATACAACCCTAAATCAGCCTGCTACCAAATTGGTAAATTGATCATGGTAGGAATCGTCCATGAGGCAGTCCATGTATACAAAAAGATAAAATCAATTAGACTTCACTGACCAGACATTGTCTTCCCCACCTCCAGGAACTGCAGCCTATAAATCTGTTCATAACCTATTCTTAAATGCTTCAATGTAAAACCTGCTACAGCCTGGAGATAGATCCAGCAGAGGCTTCCCATTATGTATTGTAAATACACAGTTTTTTTGTTATTTCCTGATGGCTCTGATTGCCGTTGGCTGAAGGACTCAGCTGTTAGTGAACCAAAACCCAGCTTGGTGAAAAACAGCTGCGTAACCCTGATGCTGTTTTTTAAATAAGGTTGTTGTTGAGAGGTGGTGTTGAACATGTATATCCTCATGATGAGGACAACCAGGAGTTAAAGCCGTGCAAGACCAGAAAACACAGGCGGAAAAGTAAGAACAGAGATGTATTAGCTGGCTGTTCCAGCATTCAAGAGGCAAAAAATACTGACTGGAACAAGGTAAAAGACCCTAATTAAAAAAACAGGCAATCAGAAGATGGCAGCTTGGCAGCATCAGGGACCAGTCTGTTCCAAGGAGCAATGAAGATGAAACCTTCCTCATCTGATTGATGGGTGCCTTGCCAACAGAAACACTGTGGTGAGCATATTAATGCTTGATCTGATAGCTCATTAAGCCTAGCTATCTACTGTATGTACTAGTCAGCAAAGAACTGCTGTGTACATGTTGTCTACATCCTATATGGAGACTTTCTGTGTGCCACTGAAGTTTCCTGAGTCAAGTATGCTGGGAAATGAGAGTTACAGTTCACCCAGAAAACTATCCACACAACTATGTTTTGTAGCAGGACAAGAAGCTTTCTCCTTTCTGTGTCTTGTCCTACTTGCAGTCACCCTTTTCTATGCTCTGACCACGCGTTAGGCTGACCAAAATCCTGGCTCTGAAGCAAACCAAAAGGAGGAGTGGATTAAGGCAGCAATGATCACTCCTGCTATATTTCTTCCTTCCATCACAGCTCTTATGCTACTGCTCAGGTATAGTTTAAAAGGGCCAGATGTTCCCCGAGTCCAAAAGATCACTGAGCAGTAAATCATATTCCTCGGTCGTGACACCACTAGACACCCTCAAGCAGCTTTCAAGAGAATTTCATTTTTTCTATTGGGGTCAAATCTAATAATTTATTGCTGTGTGTCTCAAAAATCTGAGGAAAAATTAAAAAATGCACAAATCAGGCAGTTTCAGAAAACCAATCACTATTATGAAAACTCAAATAAGGTTTATACAATATGTCACTGGGTATTCAGTACCTGCTTTCAAATGCTTGAATGAAAGAAATATACAGTAACAGCAAGAAAACCCAAAGTGAAAAAAAATCTAAAAAGCACATACCTAAATAAAAGGTGCTGAGGTGTTAAATGGCTTGAACACTACTGTTAAATTAATAGTATTGAAACATGGTTAGCACAAATTATGAAAAATACCACCCATATTTCTTTTTATTTTTGTACTGAAGTGAAAGCGCTAAAACTGGAAACAAAGAAAAAGAATCTTTTAAAATCATGATTTATAGATTATCACGGGGCTTCTAATTTATCTCCATTCTGTAATTAACAGACTGTGTCACTGGAAGAGAAGAAAATTAATGGCACAAGACAACAGTGTCATCTCCTACTACAGAGTAAATCTTGAAGAAAAAAAAATTAAAAATCAAAGCAGTTGTTTAAAATAAATCAACAGCCTTGGCCGAGTTGGCTGTCTGCATGGCAGATATTTATTGCCTCACACAATCTTTACAGAAGAACAATATCTGGTACCAACTGGTTAAAAATAAATTAAGAAAATTACTTCTAGCAAAAGAAATAAATACTACCATTGGATATTTTCTTTCTGGTTAAAGTAGAAACGGTCTCTTGAGCAGAGGGAGTAAAAAATGAAGATGGGTTTAAATCACAGTGCTGTCACAAATTCTACCCTCAGCTAATTCTAGTGTCAATTTAAAAATATATATTTCTATTTCATTTTTATTTAATTACATAGTGTGTTTTATTCAGTAAACAAACTATCATTTTTAAGGGCCAGTCATCTTGGAAGCCACCTTCTTTAGGCACAGAGTGCTCAGCTCTTTCTGGGTTCCAGTTTCAGCCACTTTAAGTGTGAATCCACAGTCACCATGACCACTACAAAGCAAAAGGCAGAGGCGATATTTCCACACATATGCCAAAGTTTTTCTGATGGGGCGAAGCAGCACTTTGGGGTACCTCCCAGCTCCTGTTCTTCCCCAAAGAAAGCACTGCACCCTCAACAAGCTCAGATGTTTTCCACCTTTGGGAGAAGTGGCTCCTGCTGCAGGTATCACCCCCTAATCCAGACCTGCTGGCACACATGCGTTTTTAGTGTTTGGCACACAAGCTCTGTAGAGAGTCCAAAGTCAACTGTCATCCAAATATTCACATATACTTTTAAAGTTTAGTGTGCTTGAACAAACACTAACTGCATTTTTAACCTTTACATCAGTAAATAAAAGAAACCTGCAATCTGTTCTGCTGAAAATGTAATTTCCATTGACACAGACTTTTTTTGTTTTTTGTGGGCAGTTAAGTGCAATATTAATAAATATTGCAGAGTAGCTGCTCTCAGGATAAAGCTAAGAGAGAGTTACAAAGTTTAGCAAATGTCACAGACCTCCCACTGCAGACATTTGTGGTTTCCAAGGTAAGACAAGAGGAACAATGCAATCATCTATTCTGAGCTGCTCTGTGACGTTAGACCCTTTTAGTCAGTGCAGCAGGGACAACCCTTCTTCCTGAGTGTGTTCCTACCTTTGAGTTCTTTAAACTGTGGTTAAAACAGGTCAAATATTTTCTAAGACCTATGACACTGACCCTATTTAAGATGGCATTTGAGCTAGCTGAGACACCTATTTGTCGTGGGGAAATGAGGCAGCAAGGGGTAGGGATGGCTTCTGTGAGAAAACACAAGTTGTCCCGTGTCAGTCAGAGCCAGTTCCAGCTGGGTACAGGACGAACCCAGTGCTGGCCAAAGCTGAGCCCATCAGTGGCGCTGATGACACCCCTGTGATAACATATGTAAGAATGGATAAAAACTGTTGTGCAGAAGCTGGGAAGGAAGAGTGAGGATACAGCCCTACAGACACCAAGATCAATGAAAGGGGACAGGAGGACGTGCTCCAGGTGCTGGAGCAGAGATTCCCCTACAGACCATGGTGAAGCTGGATGACCTCTGCCCCCATGGACATCCATGGTGGAGCAGATGGATGTGTCCTGAAAGAAGCTGCAGCCTGTGAAAAGCCCATGCTGAAGTAGGCTCCTGAAAAACCTGCAATCTCATGGAGAAGAGCCCACACTGGAACAGGTTTTCTTGGCAAGGCCTGTGACGCATGGAGAGAAGCCAACACTGAAGCAGTCATTCTTGAAGGACCACTACTGGAGGAGTTCTTGAGGAACTGCACGCCATGGAAAGTACTTGTGTTGAAGAAATTTGCAGAGGGCTGTATCCTGTGGGAGGGACCGTATGCTGGAGCAGGGGAAGAGTGTGAGGAGGAAGGCACGATAGAGACAAAGTGTAACGAACTGATCAGAACCCCATTCCCCATCCCCTTGCACTGTGTTGTGAGGAGGAGGTAAAAGAGTCAGGAATTAAGTTGAGCCTCAGAAGAAGGGAGGGGGAAGGGAAAGGTATTTAGAGTTTTGTTTTGATTTTTCACTATCCCACCCTATTATTAATTGGCAATAACTAAATATAACCTTCCTTATGTCCAGTTGATTTTGCTTGTGATGGTAATTGTTGAGTGATCTCCCTGTCCTTATCTTAACCCATGAGTTTTCATTTTATTTTCTACCCCTGTCCTGCTGAGGGGAGGCTCAGTAGTTATCTGGTGGCCAGCCAAAGTTAACCTACGAAAGTAGGTTTATACTATATGTCAC
This sequence comes from Patagioenas fasciata, assembly GCF_037038585.1. Classification (NCBI taxonomy): domain Eukaryota; kingdom Metazoa; phylum Chordata; class Aves; order Columbiformes; family Columbidae; genus Patagioenas; species Patagioenas fasciata. The sequence goes on along the minus strand of NC_092521.1, from coordinate 6,902,187 downwards.
TGAGTATTCAATATCTGCTTTCGAATGCTTGAATGAAGTGATGCACACAGGCAACAAACCCTGAAGAACAAGGGGCTCAGCCAACACAACTGGGCCACAGAATGAAGGATAGAGGAGGGGTACTAGGTTGAGCAACATGACAGCATGGTGCCATCTACCACGTCTCACACCAGATCTACCCCAAGACACTTGCATAGAATGAAATATAAATCAAACCCATAGCATAACTGATATATGGAATTTAAGTAAATGTTTAGCAAATAGATTAAATAATTCAAATAAATGTGTAGCAAACAAAAGCAACCAATCAGAAAATACGTAATATAATGTACACAGATGTTTTCAAATGCACATGACAGGAACCTGCACTACATCACTCCTCTGGCAGCTGCTGAGAAGTTACATCTCACAGCGTCCCAGTTAACCATGGATACCCAGGCTTGCTATTGACTGAATAACCAAGCCTGTGTTACAAATCTGTGGTTAATGGTAACTAAGTCAGGATGCCCAGGGAGAGGCCCCAGGTGACAAGCCAGAGGTCATAAAGGAAGCCCCTAACACAGAAAGGAATCCAATACCTGTTTTCTGAGTGCATGAGATTTTCCACACAGCACTTCCTATGCAACTCTATAGAAGGTATAAAAATCAGCAGTGGACATGAGAACAAACAAAATTTAATCTGATTGTGAAGCTGCCAAGCAGTATTACAACTGGAATCCCTACATTTTCTTTTTCCTTCTAGCTTTGTATTTCTTTTGTTCACTCTCTTTTTATGTGCATTATTGCAGAGGAACTGCTGACAGTCGCTGCTTCAGATGTGGGACTTTATCACAGCAGGATTAACTAAATCACAAAGGCAGAGTCCATACAGCATCAACCCCCTTCCTTTTAACAACCCAGAGGCAGATGGCAATAAGAAATGAATTTTCTCATACTGTTAAAGCTCATGCTTTTTCACCCACAAGCAACATTTTTGCTTTTATTCAAGGAGGCAACTAATTTTACAGTTAGAATGGGAAAGATAAAGAGGTTCTACATCAAGGTTACTAATTAGTCCTGTAAATGTGTGAAGACCAGGTATTTTTTTTTTTTTTAATTCTTGGGTTTTTTTTTTTTTTAATTAAAGTTGTCAAGAACTGGTTTGGCTTTGCATATAGCCTTGTGCCAAGGCACATGAAGATTACTAGCATAAATTCTTGCAACACAAACATGTGATGATACAATCCCATGTTGGAGATTTTTTTTATCCCACACACAGACCAGGACCTCCCATGATCTTGGGATGTGTTTGACTGGTGTGTGACACAATTCTGAATTTCACGCTATAACAGGATTATTGCCTGTGGCAAAGCACTGAACATGGTGCAGCCAGAACTAACTTTCTCAAGATCGTTGAGATACAGATGAAATGGAATTCCTGCCAGAACAACACAACAGAAGAATTGTGCAAGCACGAATTTGAGATATGAATCCTTTTACAAGTTTTTCCTCTGCAAAGATGCTTCTTTAGGGTGATAGGGTGTATCACATGCAAGCTATTAGCCTGAGGATGAGGTTAAAAACCTAGTATTTCACTACATCCTACAGCTGAATGATATCAAATACCCCTGCACACACACAAATGCAGAAAAAACATTTTTAGTTCAATGGAAATAGAAACAAATAAGGTACTTTCTGCTTTCAGATGCAGTGGAATGAATAGCCATGGAAAACTGTGTCCTGCCTGTGGTTGCTATAGCAAAAGCAGATTTCTCCCAGACAAACTACTTTCGTCCTGGGTAGCTCCTGGGCTGTACAAGAAAGCTGTTGCAAGTTGAACCCCTGTATGGACAAGCAGTATATCACTTCCAGACCCCTCTTGTGATGCTCATCCTGCTACAGGTGACATTTTGAGGCTCCTCCAAGTTTGGTCCCAAACAGACGTATGTTAACTAATACAAAAACACTGTTCTGAAGAAGCTACACAAGGAAAAGCTATTCCAGGCAACTTCTTGAGACAGATAAGCTCTTAAAAAGCCATTTAGTCAGCATTTTCCTTAGTCTTTGAGCTTTGCATGATAATATTGTTGTGACTGTAACAGTAACTTCCAAAAAACTATTTAGAAAAACAAGAGGATGAAATTTTGAGGGCTTTTTCTGATACTTTCTGGAACTGAACTATGAGCAATATCCTTCCTCCTCACAGACACAAGACAATAAAATCTTTTCCTCACTCATAAATGAAACTGGATTTGAGTTGTGAACGACTGACAATGGCTATTAAGTCTCCCAAGCCATTCTGTTTTTTTCTCCCCTCCCCTGTTAATTTTTCTCTAGAGAAACTCTGAAAGATACCCCATATGATTCATTAGAGTTTAAACACACAAAATAAATGGCAAAAAAAACCCTCCATCTTTCTAGCTAATTTTTTTTCATTAACATATTGGTTAATAATTGGTTTTCCTTTACTGTACATCATATTGATTATGCATTAGATCTTCATAACACTAATGGGAACGGGAACATCAGCTTTCATTATTGAGACATTTAGTATAAAAGGAGGTCTGGAACAGATTAGGTGGCTACATCAAACTAGTATGAAGTTAAAGGGATTAAAAAAGCACTATTGTTTAAGTCAGGCATGGGTGGTTTGTTTTGGTTTGTTTTTTTTTGTTTGTTTGTTTGGGTTTTTTTTTTGTTTGTTTTCTTAATTTTAATTTTTATTAAAGTCTGTACTGGTGCCTTTATCACAATGACAAATTTTGTGTAGAAGACTGTCTGCGTCACGGTAACTTTTTCTTATAGCCATATGTATAACCAAGGCTTAAGCTTTTGACCTGCTTTCCTACCACGATAAATTTATAGTAACTTATTAAATGAGGGTTGAGCTTCCTTCCACTCACCGCAGCCTCAACGTAGGTGTTGTTCATTATTATGAAGCAATTTTGAACTTCCGTCCAGCTGATCTCTGGATCATGTGGCTGCATATGCCATTACTTTGAGAACCATTCCTCTACTCACTGCTTACAGAATCTCTCTGATGCATCCTGTGTTTACCTAACCGTCAGTGCTGTGATTGTGCAGATCCAGAGCCTACTGATCAGTAATGACTGAGCCTAGATGTTCACTCCAAATCTCACAGATTAAAATTGCCAAAGTACAGAAGACAGAGAGCTTAGAACCTAAGTTGCTGGACACCTGATGCACTTTTACACAATATGCAAGTCATCCTTAAGCTTCACAATAAAGTAATCCTTTTATGACACTGTCTCATTGTCTTTTTTCTTTTTTAAAGCTTTATTTAGCAATTGTTTTCTTAAAATCTAAAAGAACTCTGCAGCACTACCATTACTCACTTGCCATTTTCTTTTGAGGCCTGACAACCTTTGCTGTTTTTCTTAAATCACCTCACTGCAGAAACAGAGGTCTGAAGTAAAAAATTCAGTTTTCAAGTAGCATATTTAATCCTTATTGTTACAGAAGAATCTTTCAAATGTAATCCCTAAAAAGTCAAAGTTGAGATATAAAAAGAACCCATTATAATTTAGCTTTATTAATTTTTAGCACTTCAAATTGACAGATCTGAAATGAGAGCATTTGATTGCAGCTGCTTCTAAAAAAATTCCCCACAGACAAACATGCTTTCACCAATTTCCATCCCTTTTCAATATGCCTGTGTTCATCTTTCACTGGTTGATCTCTGTTTCTAATGAACTCTCAAGATTCAGTGAACTCCCAGGAACAACTCTCAGGTTGTTTTTAAAACGGTTTAAGGAGCTCAGTCTAAAATTCAGGACGCACAACACACCACAAAAAGCATTTTTACAGGATCCATCTCGTTACAAAACTTCCTTCAGTTAGTGTGTTAGCAGGCTGATTTGAGCACAGAGACAAGAAAGAGATTTAGGAAAACAAAAAACCAAAATAATAAAGTGAAGGAGTCAAAAAGCTTTAAAATTTGGTTTTCTTCATCTGTCACAAAACACTGCAAACACTTGGACCAGGAGAAGAAGAAGTCTACCTATGCATTTCTCACAGAAAGATTCCATGTTTTATAACCATACGTGGTGCACACCGCTGAAAGATTTCTACATCCTAGATGGGAAAACAAACAAACAAACAACAGTCGAGTGATTCCCAGTTTTTTAAGAGCAAACCTTCAGAACACTCCACTATTGCCATCAGTCTGAGGTCCGTTCATCTCAACTCCACCTACCGTCTCTGCTTCAGCAGCTCCATCTCTTGACTTGTTTCTAAGTCCTCTCCCCAGAACGTCAACTCTCCTCACAGTTTTCTGTCTTCTTACCTCCAAAACATGTAGGAGATACTGGAAATCAATGGAGAACAGGGGAGAGGAACAGAAAGCACTGAGCTACAAGTACCAGTAATTCAGCTAATTAACTAGAGTATGAGTAACTTCAGATCAATTTGTGCTGATGAACTGTGGAGTGGATAACTGGTCAAGCAGAGATGAGAGGCTGTGTGAGGGCATATGGCACAGATGCCATTTCCAGCTCATTCCCAGTCCCTCCTCCTTCCTGGAGAATTGAAGGCAACAGTAGCGGTAGAACAGAAAGAGAAAACAGGAAGGAACAAGTAGAGCTATTGATCCATCCCAGCCTACATTTTACCTGAAGATTTCTTGCCTTAATGATTGGGTACACTGGATTAGCCACACACACTAGTGAAGAAAGAGGAAAATCAAGGCCAGGGTAAAAGCACAAATCACCATGACTCCAAATGCTTCCAAAAGCACAAATGCTTTTAACACCTGTTCAAATGAATCATAATCTTTTTATCTGAGTAACAGCTAAGAGCGCTGCTGTAAGTGCTTATTAAGATACTTTGACTGTACTGAAAATATTTACAGCTTCTGCATTAGTGTGTATATATTAATTGCCCTTGTAATTTTACTGTCCTATAAAACTGTTAAGGAGTGACAGAGACAAGGATAGCAGGTTGTTTCAAAATTCTAATTAAGCAAAATCAGAATTAATTTAGTAAACTCAATCTTCAGTAAACATCAGGAAGCTTCCCCGTTTAAATCAAGTCTCCTTCAGGAAGGTTACACTGGACAAACAGGAGCTGCAGCATCATTGATCACTCCTTATACATCAGATCTTAAAAGTTTTTCTGCCTCTACCAACTGGTCAAAGTCCAATTGCTTCTAACAGACCCCAACATTTGGCCATTATTTCTTCCCACCATTGCTCTAACTACTTCTGTCTTCCAGCACCACTTTTACCTTCTACACTGCTGCCTGCCAGCTCTGCAATAGCTTGCTGAAAATGTGCACCATATAGTTTTTCCTGGAGAGGAAAATGGGAGTATTTTCCCAGGAAAATATTTTATGCACTTGATGTTGCTGTTAATTCCTTCTGAGCAACATAAACCTGTTGTCTTCCATACCAAGGTGTTGAAGATCAAAACGAGCTCTACTGTTCCACTGAGAGAACATGAGATATGCCTGAAATTATCCTCAGTTTTTCTGCCCTGATGTTCTATCGTGATGTTTGTAATCTATTCTCAGATAGCACTGTGACTAATAGTACCACATACGGCACTAATTCCAGATTGGTGTTAATAAAAACAAGAGTGGTAAGAATATCTAGAGTTTTCCCACTAGCTGCGATTCTGCTGGAGTACAAATGAAGCCTGGAGACTGTGCAGATTTTATTTTCTTCTTGCAGATGATTCACATCATCATCTTTTGCCTTTAGGATTGCTCCCCTCTAGTGACAGCACAGACAAATGTAGCTGATTTCCTTTATGGCTGCCGCTTACTGACACAAAAGTACTAGTTGCTTTTCCCAGGGAAGGATATAAAAAAAAACAAAAAACAAAACAAAACCCCAAACAAACAAAAAACCACAACACAACACAACCAAAACACCACACAAGCACCAAACACCACTATCCAAACAGCATACTCATGTTCTGGGGGACAGTTTCTGTGAAAATCACATTCAGAGTCTTTGGTTGGAGTAAGATTAGCTTCATGGTCTCAGTGAGACCAAAGTTTTATCTTAATCAGAGATATTTTTGATTTATTGTAGCACTTCAGATACACTACAGAAAGATAGACCCATCGTGGATTTCTTTATGACAATGTTCATTTCCAACATAATTCTAGAGCCTGTTGGCTGACAAGATTCACATTTTGAGACACAGACTATTTAGCTGTATATAATGTAGATATACCAATATAACAAAAAGCCTAAACCTTCCTAGGGAAAATTCTAGGGCACAGCTCCAGGGTTGGACTACCTATGATTCTATAATATTGTTCCAAAGAAAGAGCCAAAACCAGATTCAGGTATTATGTCAAAAAATCTCCTTTACCTCCCCTGGCTACAGAGAGAGGTTAAGTGAATAGATCAGATCTAGACTACAACAAGGTAAGCATTCAAAACAAACAAACAAACAAAATCAAGCGGAGTTATTTTCACTTTCTGGCTCTCTATCTATACACTCACAATTTACTGGTTTTACATGAGACATCATCTTACGTCAACCAAGGATCTGTCTTTGGGGAATGTCTCTTAAAGTTCATGAGTTACTCTGTGCTTACAGAGTGCACTGGAAAGTGACTATAATAGACACTCTTACTTTTTTTCCCAACGTAGACACCTGGTTTCCCAGATTACATAGACTTTTTATTTGTAATGTTTTGTCTTCTGTAGCACCTAGTGTCTCAGCATGGCAGAATACTTAGCAAACATTTAATTAAGCCTCATGATGTTCCACTGAGATTGGCAGGCAAGTGTTTCGTAATGGCATCAGATATTTAAAATTGCATACGTACAGAGACACACAAAAACTGATCATTAGGTTAGGGGCAGAACTGAGACCACAATAAGAAAATTTCCATCCTGACTACATGAGGACTCTCTGACTTTGTAGGGCCTCGGGTGTACAGTGCTATGTCAGGCAGCAGTAAAGCTGACGGCCAGAAAGGAAGGTGAAACAGAGTGTTTCATGGCAATCCTCCCAGAATTTCGAGTGACAGAAGTCAGTGTCTAGCCTTTGGCTTCATTCACAGATGAACAGAAGGGTATAAGATTATTCTCCACCTCTGAAGAGGCTATGGACAACAGCAGTGCCTGAGTGCAACGTGTTCTGTTCTGGCATCCAGAATTGTATCCCAAAACAGAGGAGCAAGGTCAAACCCTTGCCCACACGAGTTGGCTGTGTAGCTGCAAGCTGGCATATTATAATACATGCAATTCTCAGGCTGCCCCAGGCTGTGGTAATCTATGGTCACAACACCTGTCTTACTAAATTACAGAGATATGTGCATTGTTGGACAAGAGAAAGGAGGCAATAAAAGCAAAGAAGTTGACACTGAGATCATATGATGCTCTATAGAGAGGTCTCAACCCACCAGCTAAGGAAATCAGAACTCATCTGGTGATTCATCTACAAGTCCCATTCATCATAATCTTCATGTTTAAAGCTAACTCTTAACATGCTACTTGAATCTATCCTTTTTCTTCTGCTTCAGAAGATTTCTGGTAACCCACTAATTTGCAGGGGTGGTTTAAGAGAACCACAGGACTTGTGTCTGCTCCCAGTGGGTTTCTAAACATCTTTACCTTTGTTTGTCATATTCCAATGACACAAAGACAGAGCGAGCAGTTTCATAGATGGTAGAGAGTCTTCTGTTCACTGCTCGAGTCTTAGCTCTGAATCTCAGCCCAGGCCAGACCAGACTTCAATCATATGAGCCAAGTCACTTCATCATTGCATACTATGGCTTCCAAACTTTAAAAATGTGGCAACAGAACTTCCCTGCCTGGTAGACATGCTCTGAAGTGGGACATGCATCAAATTAATAACATTTCGCACAGGTATTGATGAGCTAAGTGTTATCTAAAGGCCGTATCGAGATAAATAAAAACTCAAGGGTGAGGCAATTCTTTAACTGCCATGGTCTTACTTCCTCCACCTCAGCTTTCCTATCTAACAAGGCATGCGGCAGTATCTGAAAGAAAGGCCAGATGTTCAGGGGTCCTTGGGCATCATCCACACTGCTGTGCTGGTACAGACTACTTAAACATCTTACTAATTTCTTCTATTTATCCCTTTTTCTCCATAAGCCTTGATTGAGTAACAGCACAGGGAACAACAAGTCCAAAGGACAGAGAGGAAAGGAACACCAACCAGATAAATATAACTGGTACATACACATCTATCTGAGGTAAGGAACACAGGCAATTAAATAAATCATTCAATCTATCCCTTCCAAGCTCTCTGTATGCAAATGCAATTGGGACATTGTAGTCAATCACCACATACAATAGATTTGAAGGTCTCTTGAAGAAAGAGATTACTGCAGGATTTTATACATCTTAAGGGGTTTTAATCTCTGTTTGCAGAGGAAGGTTGTTAAGGGATATGAAATATCTCTACCTATTCTATAAGCACTCTGCATTACTAGGATGCACTGCAAGTAATTTTGCTAATGTGCTGCATTTTGAGAGACCAATAAGAGCCAGGTAAAGAGTCACAAGAAGTAGTTCTGTCACTTCTTAACAGCTTCAGTCTGCTTTATCAAGTTCATATTTTACAAATGTGTATGTTGTCATTTCTAAATAAGATTTATGGTGGCTTGCTAAATGCAGAAGATTGCTTAAAACTGTCAAGCACTTAGCCCAGTCTAGCTTTCCTGAGACCTAGAGGCTTTTTAGTGGGACTAAGGACCTACAACACATTTAAAATTCAAAGCATTTAAAATTGGGATATGTTTTTCAACAGTATCATGTCAAAAGGCTTTAAATAACCTGCCTAGGATCTTGCACTGAGATCATAAACAGGCCTCTTCTGTTACTGCATATCTGATTCTAACTCTTTCAATGGGTTTGGGAAAACCATGACATTAATAGACATGTCACTGATCAACAAAGCAGTAACTGAAATGCTTTCTGCTGGAAAAGCATCAAAAAAATAAAGGCATAAAATGTCCACTTTTAGAAAGGTTTTGCATCCTACTGAGAGAACATATAGCACCTCTCTGTTGGGTTACCCTTGAGAAGCAATGCAGGGACCTATTGGGAGTCTCAGTACTGCAGACTACAGCACACTCTCAGGTGAGAATGGACATCAGATAGTTCCCTTCCTACCTCATTTTATTTCTTGAAACTAAACACTGATATAAAGATGAATTGGATGGGGCTGTTCAGCAGAACACAACATTCTCTGGGAACTATTTCCAGGAAATGTAAATTGACAGGTATCTGCTGACTTAAGCTCGGACTAGAAGAGAAGCCAGGATGCTCTACAAAAGCAATTTAGACATGACTCTCCTTTCCATGGATGTGAGCTTCTCTAGGAATTTGGGGCTGTGTCAAACCTTTGGGAAATTGTGTGTGAGAATACCAGTAGCAGGTCCCGGAAGACTTAAGAGCAATTTGTCAGTTCTTGGGAGATTCTCAGTTTACTTTTCCACATCTAAAAGACTTAAGAATGGGAGGCTCTTCCTAGATGCATATGTTAAGGAAGATGTTTTCCTCAGCATTTCTGATGCATTCAGTTGAAACTCAGTAGGAGCCACCAGGAGACTGACAAAATGTGTCATATCTCTAGCAGGCAAATTTGCCCTTATGTCCAACAGAAGCCCTGGCTAGTGAAGTTTTGGGTGTTACTCCAACCACAGCAGTCACCAGCTACTAACAACCCGGTACCTGTCCTCCCCTGTGGGTCTGGGACACCATGCATAGCCGTTGTGTTTGGAGCATGGCCAGTAGATACTGCAAAGCTGTTATTTCTCATCACTCCCAAGTTTGGGCATTCTACATGGAGGTAACAGAGATCAGTTTGTTCTGCAACAGTTCTGAGTCCCACCACATAATTCACCCCTGGGCAAGCAGTGGCCTTGCTGCCATCCTGCCTTGCTGCTCTGCTACTGGGGCACCCACTGTCTGTACATTGGATGGGAGATGGTGCATCTGGGGTGCTGGGCCATCAAAAGGTGGATTGTATAATTTGAACACATGTTTGAAAGAGAAGTTTAGAAAACAAAAAAGAAAGGGAAGAGCTTTTGGGCACTGGAGAACCTTTATCTCTCTCTACCATCAGTTAAATTTTTTCTGGTTTTTCATCACCTCCCAATCTTTTAACATGGAAGAAAACATCATTCAGAAAGGTAAAACACAGATATTTTTCACCAAGTAGCTAAACCCCGAAGTGTGACTCCCTTGCTCCCTGAAACAGGAGAGTCTCATATCCCAGAGTCCTGAGATCGATTTATATGGAAAGATATTATCAGAATGTACACTGCCAATTTGCAGTCACACAAAGACATTTTTATTTGCCTCTAGTTGAGGACAAGCAGAGAAAAAAAAAAAAAAAAAAAGGAGTCATAGGGACAAACAGTGCTTTCAGGACATGAGCCTGAAATAGGTTTCACGTGATCTTTATATCCTGCAAAGGTGAAACAAATCTGAAGGACAGTAGAGAGGACACAGCAACCCAGCCTGCCATAGGCCCATTTTCTTTATACATTGTCTGAAATAGCCTTGCAAGTACTTTGTGTCATATGTCAGCTCCATCTACACACACCTCCTGGGGACGGGCCCGAACAGAGATTTGCATTCCTGTAAATTCTTCAGAAATGCCTGATGCTGGCAGCATCAGGTAACCTCCTCGGTGTCACACAGAAGGGACACTGACAGGCAGAGCAGATAAGGAACAGCAGGAGCATCACGAAGGTCTGAAGGAGCACAAAGCTGCCGCAGAAAAAGCAGAGGATGAGGTGAAGGAGGATTTATGAATTCCCTAAGAAGAAGAAGGCTGGGGTTGATGTCAGGGCAAAAGCTGAGAGATAAGTCAGCAAAAAATCATGTTTGAAAGCTACTTGCAATAGTTTTGTTCATTTTCTCTTAAACCCTTTTAGCTGGCCAGGTGCCTGAGACCAACCCTGCAGACAGCAGGAGTAAGATCCATTTTGCTGCATAAATGTGGGGCAAATCCCATCTGGAAGGAAACATAGGCACCTGTGTGCATTTACAACCATTGGCCCTGGAGGTCTAAACCTTTCCTAATGTTAGGCACCGTGCTAAGCAATTTTATCTCTGTATTGCAAGTCTTGGAGAGCAGAGAAACCTAACACACACAAACCATTTTACAACTAAATGCATTCAAACCCAGCATTTCTACTGTCAGCTGGGACTCCAGATCTGAATCTGGATTCACGACAGAGAAAAATAAGGGTGTTATTCAGGTTTTATCTTAGACATCTCATACACAAGGACTAGAAGGTTTTTCTCCAGGCAGTCAGTGCTACATGACAGAGCAAACAGTAAATGAGGTTTCTGGTGATGATGGCACAGATTTCTTCCCTTCATGAAACTGAAGCCTTTCTGCACACATTTCTCAGCCTGGTCATAAATCCCTCTTCACACTATATTTTTTTTTTGCACTGTGCCCTGTGAATTCACATGAAGACAGCTTCATAAAAGAACATGCAACCACCCCTGCGCTATGCAACAGCATAAAAAAGATTTAGCGTAAACAAGAATGAGGACTGAAGAGATAATTCCAGTGGGAAGTCAGGTCCTGTGACTAAATTAATACGACAGTCACTCTGAAATTTGTCTTTTCTAGCAAAATGATGAGGCACCCTGAAAGTCTCCATGACAACACAGTCCAGCCTTGTGTTACAAGGTGCTTATGCAAGAAAACATCAAAAAGTACAGTGCCTAGGGAAGTCTTTCAAACAACAACGAAAAAACACACCATATTTCAGCTGCTTCTCTCCCTTTATTCAGTTTATTTTCCATGGTTTTTTTTTCTTTTCTTTTCTGAAACTTCAGATATTCAGTAAAAAAGGAATTTTTACATAGTGTTCCCTGATTATATTTCTACCTGTTATTTTCAATTAGGATGAGATGCACAGATATATCAAATAACATGGACATCTGACAGATTTCTCTTTAGTCAGAGTACCTTGTGGCATAATAGAGTTTTGTGTTTCCAGAAGAGTTGTGTTGGTTGTTAATCACTGTAACAGCAGAAAGCAGTGCCAAACATCAAAACCACTTTTCTCCACAGTGTATGCTATGTAAAATATAAGCTATCAAATTCAGACAGAATATGCTATAATACAAGATTTTTCTACAGCAAAAGAGGATATGCTTTTACATCAGACAAGTTCTCACCCATGTGGGATTCAGCTAAATAATATCTCAGATGCCATCTGGGATGACCCAGGCTTCCCTGCTAGCTTCCAGCTGCTACTGCAGAAGACACCAGATCTCCTACAGGTCTTGTGTCACATCTCTCAGCATTGTGTGAATAACTCAGACACCAGAGCATTTAACACCCAAGCTAGGAACCTGAGAGGAACTGGTATCTGGTGCTATCAGAGTCAATAAATAATCTTCAGACACCGTGATTTCGTCCTATAAGTCTTATCTAGTGCACATCCAGAGTAAAAAATACCATCTAAAAAAGTAATCAAATGCATAGTTTGGACCCCATCTCTAGAAAGAGCCTAGATCTTTCTAATTTGGGGGTCCATTCCACTGATTTCAGTGCTGCTGTGAAGTTGAGGGAAGTCTGAAACAAGTGTAAAAATTGTGGCCTCAAAGCCACCCCCTTGCCTACCAGCCGGCCAAGTTTCACAGTAAAGCTTTCCATTAGAATCACTGAAACACAGATAGAGCAGAATACTAAAAGACATCTTATTAAGTTAACATGGTTGGAGAATTAACCTGCAAACAAATAGCCAGACAGGGATTATATAAGCTTTAAGACAATCTTTTATCAGAGCTGAGGAGTCCTTAATTAAGCTAACTATCAAAAATAATACTTAATGAATCTGTAAGTAAATACCAGCAGGAGGGCAAGCAGATCTTAAAAATACTTACCAGGGAAAATCTGATCTCCAGAGGAGACGTAAAAAGAGCAAAACAATATCAGAACTGCTAGAACACCCCAGTCCACCTCAGTAATGGGCATCTGAGAGGGGAAATGCACAAACACCCAGGACAACACGCAGAACCTTCTGCCTTCTCACACTACCTCTTACCACGCACCTTCATCTCTGGTAATTTCGGTGGAGTGTAACATCACTAAACATTCAAAACACTCATCAGTTTAAATGTCCTTTGAAGTCTCTCCTTTCACACATTATATTATATCGTGTTTAAACCACTGCTAGCACTCCAGTAAGTTCTACCTGGCATTGCCTTTGATTAGAAGGGTGTGTGCAATATCTTGCCAAGTCTAGAAAATGAAAGAGTACCACATTTAAAGGTCTATGGAAAAAGTTACCTCAGTTCACGACAGAAAGAAGGTCACCCAGAATGAGTGAACCACTAAATTCCAGTCAAGCTGGATAAATGACATGCAAAAGCTTCATGGAGGCCAAGACTTCAGATGAGTCAAGCAGGATGCAAAGTTTAATCATTCTGCTCCAGGGGAAGGTAGGCAGCTGTTTTCCCTGGGAGTAATGCTGCTCAACATACTCTTGTGGAACACCCCTCCACAATGAAAACACAGTATTTTAATGGTCTGTTGTGGATGCCACCCATCCCTCTGCCCACATCCTGTTGCTTTGTGAGCTCTGCTGAGACAATCAGCCTGTACAACAATCAAAGTGGGTGTCCACAGTGCTATTCCCTCTGAAAATGATCCTGCCTTTCTTCCAGGACAATGTGCCACATGGTTCTCCCAGCATCCCTCCAGGAACTTCAAATAAGATACAAAAAAACCCCATCTGCCAAAACAAACAATCCACTCTTCCACAGACACCCATATATGTTTAATCTTCCCTCGGGTCTTCAGTAGTTCTCAGCATGCTGACAACTAGTATTCTACTTGGAGGATTTCCCCTCTTTCAGCCCTCCTTGGTGGTTTTCAAAAAGCTGGTGAACAACTAATTTAATTCAATTTTAACTGGTCTGCAATGCTGTTACACAAAACTTTCTGTAGCAGGACTGTGCATTGTAGTTGCACCGTTCAGGAACCACTTGCAAGCGCAGTGTCCCCTATCACTTAAACCTTTTCAAATAGACTATAAATTCTTTCTCCTCCAACGATGGCCATCCTTTCCCAAATAATTTGAGCTCAACAATAATTATTTCCAACTTACTCTTCCTTCTTTCTTTCTCTTTCTTTCTTTCTTTCTTTCTTTCTTTCTTTCTTTCTTTCTTTCTTTCTTTCTTTCTTTCTTTCTTTCCTCTCTTTCTCTCTCACTTTCTCTCCTTCCTTCCTTCCTTCCTTCCTTCCTTCCTTCCTTCCTTCCTTCCTTCCTTCCTTCCTTCCTTCCTTCCTTCCTTCCTTCCTCTCTTCCTCTCTTCCTCTCTTCCTCTCTTCCTCTCTTCCTCTCTTTCCTCTCTTTCTCTCTTTCTCTTTTTCTTTTTCTCTCTTTCTTTTTCTCTCTTTCTTTCTCTCTTTCTTTCTCTCTTTCTCTCTTTCTCTCTTTCCTTCTCTCTTTCTTTCTTTCCTTCTCTCTTTCTTTCTTTCCTTCTCTCTTTCCTTCTCTCTTTCCTTCTCTCTTTCTCTCTTTCTTTCTCTCTTTCTTTCTCTCTCTTTCTTTCTTTCTCTCTTTCTTTCTTTCCTTCTCTCTTTCTCTCTTTCTCTCTTTCTTTCTTTCCTTCTCTCTTTCTTTCTTTCCTTCTCTCTTTCCTTCTCTCTTTCTCTCTCTTTCTCTCTCTTTCTCTTTATTTCTCTCTTTCTCTTTCTTTCTCTTTCTTTCTCTCTCTCTTTCCTTCTCTCCTTCCTTCCTTCCTTCCTTCCTTCCTTCCTTCCTTCCTTCCTTCCTTCCTTCCTTCCTTCCTTCCTTCCTTCCTTCAGGAAAATCGCATTTCTAGATTTTCTCATCCCTACCAGTCAAACTCACCTGAGCAGCTGAACCTATTAGTTGATCAAAAACAGTCAATCCCAAATGGAGAAGACAGTATCATGTCTCAAAGTCACTATCACCACAACAATATACCACTACAGCATTCCTCCTTTCCCAGCTACTCCATGGAGGGAGCTTCTGCTGCTCTCAGCTGTCTAGCTGACATACAGATAGTTTACCCCAAGAAGGTTAAAAAAAAAAAAAAATCAGAAATCCTAATTTCATTTCTATGATTAGCTTAATACAACTGTGCACAATTCCGTAACTTACAGGAGAACTTTACACAAGCCACTGAGCTGGAAAGTCAAACTCGGGATCAGCAAATAAACAAACAGATTATGCTTTTTATTTTGTTTGAACAATTTGTTTCAACAAGGTTTTTATTACATTATGCTTCATTACAGATACTAATTTACCAAGATCCTCAAGGAAAGCTCATAGACTAGCATCCAAATTTCCATATGCAGCACACGAGAAATAACTTTTGGAAGCTCCATACAACATAATTTTCCTCATTTTTATCAGTAAATATCTTAAACTGTTACCTTTGCCTCAACTGAATAACTAAAACAATATAATAGCAAGAACAGAATGCCATCAGCAAGGGGAATGCAACACTATTAATGAAGATACAGATTAAACAGTATTTCACCTCCTTTACTGCTGTTTTTTGACAGCTGATCTTGACACCTCATTCAAACAGAAGACTTCAGTGCATTCTGATTAAAGGAAGAAAATAACCAAAAATTTCGCACAATAATGAACTAACATCAAGACTGACAGGCAATTAGGAGATTTGAAACGTCTCCTTGCACAGAGAACAATATTGATCTGCAACATCTATTTCCAACACTAACTTTACCCCTTTATCCTATTCCAATGAAAAATAACTCATTCTTTCTTTCTAAATCTGTTTTTCTCTCTCCTTATCCTTAGTTGAAATAACTTACCAGTTTCAGTGAGCTTGCTCTTCTGTGTGATGTCTTTTAAAAATAAAGATACGTGCCCTAGAAGGCAGAGTGTTTTCAGAAGAAGCTCCACCACATCCTAGATTATGTTAAGTGGTGGGAAGGACTAGGATCCCAAACATGTGCACACTTACTTATCTACACCCACAGCATCACTGACAACATCAGCTGAGCTTGTCTTGCTGCAAGTCATGGCTCATGTCAAAGCATGTAGTTGATATGTATAATATTGAAGCTTGGTTTTGTTTTGCTGCTTCTGGAAGCAAGTGCATTGGCATAAGGAGGAGCAATCCCTTTAGAGACATATGCATTTAACACAGTGGTGTTTGCAACAAGAGAACGATGGAGACAGCAGCTGAATAAAATTTTACTTGAGTGATGCAGGTAACTACATTCTGCAATAATGAGATTCTGCTATGACATATAGCTGACCATTGTCAACCTGAGTTAGACCTGGAAAAATTACATTCAAGAGATTTCCCCCCCCCCCTTTTTTTTTTGTCTGAAACAGAACTATTTCATTTTAAGTTTGTATTTCAGGACTGATGTTTGAGAAACTGCGAGTCTGACAATTGAAGCTGGAATTATAAGTGATTCATTCCTCTGGAAATAAAAAAACAGCCAAACAACACTACAAGTTTTTTGCATGTTTCACAATGTTTTGTGCATTTTAACATGCCCCGTGCAGCTATACTGGCAAATAAAACAAGCATCAGGTTTGCTTGTTGCACCTGAATATAGTCCAGAGAGCTGATATGAGTCTTTCTTAAAAGCAAAGGAATGTGCTATTTTTTGCCAGATGAAGTACTTTCCAACTCAAAAATCTCCTGTTTATGGATAAAAATAACACTGTGGTGACAGGGCTGCATTCAGCCCTGAAACAAGACAGCACCTGGCAAAACCTGCTGGTGTTAATGAGGTGATGTGCAAACACCGATGGTATCAGCTGCCCTATTCTCATGCAATGTGACTTTTCCCGATGCACCCTCGTGCCCTCTATGTGTATAACTATGCAAGTTCCACAAGTAAGTACTTGCCATTTGTTGTATTTCTCCTGTATTTCTTGATTTCAGGTGCTGAGCTTTTCCTTTCTGCTCCCTGCTGTAAGGGCAGGTGAGATTTCCAAAGAATCACATTTCAAACTTTTTTTTAAACCTGTAGCTCTCTCTCGTTTTCTTTTTCTTTTTTTTTTTTTTTTTCCCCTATTTTCACTCCTGAAACAATTTCCAAGTATTTCAGTCCCCTTCCCATTATCCCTGTCCTAACTGTTCAATTTTAAGTCACATAGAAGCAGATTGGTTTGGGTTTATTTTTTCTTCAGGAGCAGAAGGATGAACATCCAAGATTAACCCATTCTCCCTGCTGGATTTAATTTTTTATCCTTTTATAGGTCATTTCAAAGGGGTTTACCAATATGGACTTTCACTGGTTAAAAAAAAAATAAATACATCCTTCTAACCTTCAACATTTATTTACTAAAGTCTATTATTATTGAACTTAAATGCTTTGGTTCCCTCCGTGGTCCTACCTTACTTTTCTTCCAACTATATTTATAGGCAGTGATCTCTACCTTAATTTCATTAAGCAAGGTCCTAGACTCCCAATTACCTTAGCATATCTGCACATCCTGTCCTTCATATCTACATAATTGAGGGCTGAAGCATGAAGTCTTTATCTTACATGAGACACAGAAAGAGGATGGAAGAGCTCTCTATGTTTTTTGGGAGCAACCATGCATGACTCTCAAGTTTTTGATCCCTCAGCAGGCACAGTCCAGACCCATGGAAAGAATATCACATATCACTAATGCTCTGTATCCCATAGTTGCAGGAGTACAGTAATTCCACTATCCAATGGTCCCAAATCAGATGGTAGCAGCTCACCACTCCAGCAAAGAGGAGCATCTTTTTATTGGGGATACACCAGCATAGTTTCAAACCTTCGCCTACATAAAAGAAGAGCTTTAACGAGGTGATGGATCTTACACTTCTTCTAAATTAATTCCTGGGTCATGGGCTTTAGTTAAATGCTTCCCAGTCATATGGGACCAGAGTCAGCAAGAAATGAAACAGTTAAAGAATTTGGCCTAAGATTGTTTTTTTTTTTGGTTGGTCGGTTGGTTTTGGTGGGTCACTGGTACAGAATGGAAGTTTGTGTCAGTGGAGATCACCGCACACATTAGAAGATAATCAGGACCCTCAAATTTCTGCGCTTGAAAAGTCTGAGATATAAAAATTTGTAGTGGACAGATTAGGCAAGATGAATCAGGCAATGAGAACCAACATCTAAATTGAGGGAGAATCTCAGCTTCAGTGCTGCTGTAAGTCACCATATCTATAACCCTTTCAATTAAATGACCCAGATGAGTGGGAAACATGAAGATAATATAGTAAGGTAGCATTCAAATATGACTAGTAGCTCACTGCTGAATGTAGCGTAACAGGAGTTGCTGTTCACGGAAAAAAGAGTTTCGAAGTGAGAGTGACCCATTTTTCAAAGGGCATTGTAGACTACTCTAAATTCTGAGGTTAGAAAAATTGCAATTATATATTTTAGAAAGCAGATGGTTAGGACAGTATGTGGTAAAAGAATGCAAGATAATGAATGCTCTGGAGAAGAATCGTTCTTTCTCATGAGCCCAGATAGATGTTCGAGGAAATTAGGAGGTGAGGAATGAAAGGCAGATCAAAGCAATGCCATTTCTAACTCACCATGTGATTAAACTGTAATTAATTGCTGTAGGATGGGGATGAGGCCAAAAAATGGTAGAATTCTAAATGGGATAGAACATCTACTTAGCTATCTGGAGTACCCACAGTTATTTTTATTGATGATTAAATTTTTTAATTAAAATAATTCACCCTATCAAAATATTAAGAAAGGATGTTAAATCTCATGCTGTAGGGCTTAAGCGAATCTCTAAATATCAAGGGTTCTGGATGAGTCCCAGCTTGCAGAGCCGATTATTCACATCTTCTAACTGTTAATTCTGACATTTCAATCCTATCCTATGGTTTAAGATGAATGGGGTTGGGGCTCTGCTTCTCTTGGGATAACTGGAATTTCTCAGCCCTAAACCATTCTCTCCTTGCATGGAGTATCTGAGAACTGCAGGTGCTGAAGGACACATTGCTCCTCTTTACTTCAAAACATATTTCCACGAGCAATTGTTTATGACTATTTATCATCCCGAAGTACAGAGTAGATCAATTGTATCCAATTATCTCCTGTTGTCCTTTTTAATATAATATTTTTAACTTATTTCAAAAATTATAACCTTTCTTGTTTGCCATTAGTTTGCTACTGTGTTGTTAAAAAATAAATAAATAAATAAATAAATAAATCAGAGTGGCTTACCATGGAGACATAACTTATTTTAAATAAAGTGTGGTATATGGAAACCAATGACTTAAAGCAGAGCTTTTATCTTTTATTGGATCGATTCATGGGAACTCCAGAAATTGTTTCCATCACACACGTGTCTTTGATCTGGCGATGCTAACTTAAATGCACTTCATACCCTCTGTTAAGTGCTGAGGTGAATGACTTTAACATTCAGATCAATAATCCCTTGAAACAGACTGAAGTGAATTTAGGACAGAGGAAACTGCAATACACTGAATTCCTGGGGACACACCTTGTATCTCTTCAAAAAAGTTATGGCATAGGCACCGTAAAGTCTTCCTTGACTGTACTGCTCCGCCAGCATGGTCCAGTATTATTCTGGAGAAACTGCTTCCGGGGATGACAGAATAACTTTCCTCCCTCTTTAATTTTACTGCTTAAGGGTGCCAATTAGCACAGGTTGATAGGAACTCCAATATGATGAGAAATCAATCATATGCCCAAAGGCAGAGTAAAATCTCATTTCCCCTTGGAGAAAAAAATTGTGCAACTAGGCTATTGCAAAAGTCAGAAACTCAAGTGAAATGTAGACTTTAACACAGTTAACTAGTTCTTAAACTTTAAGAAGATTCCTTTTCCAGCTGCTATCATATAAAACTTTATAAAGATCAAATATTAATATTTTAAAGTTGCGTGTTTTGCTGGTAGGTCCGGTTGGTTAATTTTATCAGATTTCAGTCAAGTCTCCTCCGTATCTAGTGGGTTTGAACCTAGAGCAGAAGCAAGTAAGAGAGAGCCAAAAGCATGTATCTACCAGTAACACTGCAGCGTAGGGGAGTGCAGCACGTTACACTACAGAAGTCAAAATGTGATGTTTGCCCTGCACTCCAGAATGACTTTCATATCACACATGGCTTTCTTTTGTTTGTCATTTTTTTTCTTTTTAAAAAAGTCCCCTGCAGTTGATTTACTCACCATAAGTTAGATAGGATTCATCTTGGAATCTGCTTTGCAGAGTGGGCCTCAGATGTCTTTTGACTTTCTTTTCAGAGGAAAGAAATGTTTCAAATCTGAGGTAGGCCAGCATGCTTCCATGTATCCTGCAGTTGTGATCTATGACCCTCAGAGAAGACTAGATCCTTTACATTCATTGACCTCTTTGTGTATCTGGGATAGAGACCTCATTGGCTGTAGATCAGAGATGCTGACCCGTGTTCACCTTTTGATGGCTAAAATATGTCTAACCACACTCATAGTTAACAAGAAGCTGTTAGGCTCATCCAGTTGTATTTTCCAAAAACTAATTCCCACCTACTTCAGGAGCTCAAGGTACCAAAAATATCCCTTATTACTTCTTTTTTTTTTTTTTTTTTTTCCCCCACACAAATTCTTCAGGCATTAGTACCTTTATGGTTGTGCCAGGGGAGGTTTAGATTGGATATTAGGAAAAAAAAAATTCTTAATGGAAAAGGTTGTCAGATGTTGGAACAAGGTGCCCAGGGAAGTGGTAGAGTCACCAACCCTGGAGGTGTTTAAAAGGCATTTAGATGAGCTTCTTAGGGACATGGTTTAGTACTAGAGTTAGGTTAATGGTTGGACTTGATGATCCTGAGGGTCTCTTCCAACTGAAATGATTCTACGATCTGTTTTGCAGATGCAATCACATGTATTTACACATGCATGTATCAGAGCAACTACATATATAGAGTCATAGAATCATGAGAACTACATATATGTAACAAACCTTCTGTAGACTCAGTTAAAGGCAACATTGATTTGGTCTTTCCTGGCATTCACAAAGCTCTGGCTTGCACTGAATGGCCCAGATGTTTTTTCCAACTAACTGCACACTCCTGTATTTTGTCGGACAAAAAAATACATTTAATTCCCATCAGTATGCACAGTGTTTACACATGCACTACTGTGAGTCAACAAGATTTTAGGATGAGAACCCTCAAAATTGGGAGCTGCAAAATCCCTCTTTACCTCCTGTTTCACCCGTGATGCACCAGAAATCATAATAGTTGTTGCAGATACTTGCTGCATACAGCTTATCCAGCATACACAGTTTTGCTCTGAGACATCAGAGCAGCTGAGGGTCTAGATCGTATCTAACCCAGGGAGGACCCATAAAATAGCAATTTGCATGGGAAAAGCATAAGGGAAATATAAACACTCCATAACTGTATTTTCTGTATCCAGGCTCATTACAAAATACAGAGCAGGCACAGTTGTGTCTTTCATCCAAAAATTCAATGAATAAACTATGTACAATCACATGGTAGACTCTCAAGGCCAGCTCCCTTGCTCTGCTTGTGTGATCTTAATCCATATCTCCTCCTCTCAATCTACCCAAAGAGTTTGGTTCTGTGAAATTCCAAGAGCTGCTTTGGAACTAGCATACATCTCATGTTGAAGCTGGACTATTTGGGCATTGAGAGTGTAAAAAAAGAATATGTGAACCCACTGACTACACAGAGCTTCTCCTCGTCTGTCCTCAACATTCCATTAGTTTGTATTTCCTTCCTCAGATGCTCAGCGAAGCAAAGACTGAAAAAGTTTTTCCCTTTTTGATCCTAAACGGAGACTTACCATCAAGCAAAACAGTCATATATACTCTCTCTCTCCCCGCTAGCTTATAGAATATATCACTATTTAAATCAAAGTGAAACCACTTCAATAAACTAGAGGAGAGTACTCCCTAGTGCTTTTGTCAACATCCTCAAACCAAGCATTTAAAGTCTTTGCCTTAGATTTGGACTTGTGGTTCTGTTTCCCTAAGTAGAAGAAGGAGTCAAATGTCCCAAAGCTCCATGAGTGCTCTAACTACTGATCTGTTGGATGAAAGGGTGCCATGATATCTTTCCATGTCCCACTCAAGGCAAGATCTGTGAGGGATACTCCAAGCCTTTCTTCCAGACTGAAACTGGTAAATGATCATCACGAGAGATTCTTGATCTGGATACACATATGAGCAAAAGAGAGTTTCCAAAACAGAAGAACTTCTAAACACATTCAAAAACAGAGTGATAAGTGTCTGAGGAATTTACCTCAGTGTCTGCAACCTTGGTACTTCCAGAGTAAGGCAGTTGAGCAGAGATTTACTGACCACCCATACCAAAATAAGCACTTCACAAGATTTACTTACCAAAATCCTTCTTTCCTCTTCTCTCTGTTCATCGCTGACTTTTCCAGAGCTGGTCCCTCTACCTACATGGTTTATTTCAAGTACCCATATGTCTCTGTACTAGTTGACTTACATCTGAGGAGAGTGAAATTCTGGTTGTGTCATTCCTAATGGCTCTTATTAAGAGCAGCTTGTCTTACTCCCGATTTGACATGGTGTTTACCGTCTTGTTAATTATTTCATGTAACCATCCTGTGAAATTGGGAATGAAAGCAACTTGTCAGCTGGGCACCAGAAAAGCTGGAGATGGTGTTAGGAAGCATGCTTTATCAAGGTTTTATCCCATGAGGCTGATTAACATTCATTTTGCAGAGTTCTCCCAGCTAGACTCATGATCTTGTGTTGATCAGATGATCCTTTCCATCCTGCCTCAGCTGCTGAACTACACCCAGTTGGTTGTTACTTCGGGCTGTTGCCTTTTAGTTTTAGCCAGGATAGAAATTTCTCCCTTCTATATATTTTGAGTGTCTTCTTTAACAAAACCTTCTCAAATGGTATTTCCTCTCCTTCAGCTGTACACTCTGATATAACCTTCTCCTTTGTTCATGTCCTTTCTGCTCTTTGGCTACTACAGCTTTCCTTTTGCTCATTCATCCGGCTCTATTTAAGCTGGGTATGTTGCTCCCAGTGAGCTCCCTTTGATCATTTCATTTCTTCTACACATCAGAAACAGTCTCCTTTAAGATGTTTCATAATTTATCCCCCATCACATTTAGCTGACTCATTAGTACCTCAAAACAAAATCGATTTCTGCTGTCCTAACACCAGCCTTGACATTAATGAAACACAGTATTGCTCTCAGCTTTTCTTCAAGTGACAACATCCACCTCTTGTTCTGACATGAAGTCAGAATTCTGCCAGAGCAAGGACCCAGCTCTACAAAGTGACTGCCAGGAACACACTGGGACTCTGCTGGTGCTAACCGGTGCCGTGTCCAGTTGCCCTCACTTGTGGTCAGGAATTCCTCTGCAAATTTCCATTCAAAATCTCACCAAGTGCTGCTGGTTCTTGACCCCTACAGACATCTGCAGAGTTGTAATAACATGGCAGTTCATAATGCCTACTTGTCTAATTCACCTGTTTTTACGCATGCATCAAGCCCAGTAGACAAACCAAAATGTTTTATTTGAGAGACAGCCAATCTCATTGTCAAAATTAATTGTGTTTTTTTTCTTTATATGTTGCATTATTAGGAAACAAGAATCTGACAATATGTATACTTGTTACTTGACCTGCCTGTATATCAAGACTTAAAATAAAGAAACATCACTTACTTTATCAGATGCATATTTTTGGTTCAAAACAGATATCCTTATATATGGGATCACTATGTCAACTCTGAAAAAACAGTATCCAGAGTAACATTGAGGATCAGACTCAATCCATCAGGTAGAAAAACATTAATCCATCCTCTCTCTAAGAAGCCTATGTAGCCAGTGAGGAGAGCCAGAATCCTCCAGACAGGGACTCAGACCTCAGGATCAGATAAATTCCTCTGAAGAATGCTTTCCCTTTCTATAGAATAAATATTTGTCAAACAAACATGTGCAGTGGTTTCTGTTAAATCTCTGAAACCTAGCGGTATGAATCTGGACTTTCAAGAAAGTAATTATTTTCTACAGTTGGCAATGAGATTTAAGCATATAAACCTCTGAAAATTCATAAATACGCAACAAAACTCTCTTTTTGTGGATAAAACCATTTCTGATTGTTTCCTTTCCTCTGCAGTAAGCTTTTATAATGAAATGCCTGCCTAACCGTTTTCTTCCTCTCTTTTTACATTTATGCATTTCTGCTTCAGGTATCATGAGCAAACTTTGGATTAATTCATTTTCCCATACTTTTGCTTTAAAATCCATTTTCTATGCAGTGCACGTTCTTTGAAATGCACTTCAGGGATAACTACTTGCTTTTTTGTTATGCTTTTACAATGTTGTAAAAATCAATGAGAATTTTATTTGTTGTTTTTAATGTTACATCTCCTGCATGATTACACCTAAAAGGGAAATAAATTCTTCCAGAGCAAAAATGTGCTATGGCCCCACAAGACCTAGATTTACAGCTGAGATTTCTTTCTAGGTCTAGTACTTTCTGTTTGTAGGCCAATAATTTACATGGAAAAAACAGATATAAGCAACCAATGTGAAGAAAAAGCACATGAATCATTTTCCTCGCTTCAGTGCATGCTATTGAGATAGAATTTAATGAATGAGTGCGGTCATGGTTTAAATACGGTTCAGGTTAGCCATGTGCTAAATCTGTTCATAATAAAGACTTCCCAGAGGCCTGTGTAAAAGATACATGATGCTCACCCAGACCTCCCAAATAGGTCTAATTATCACCTTTCAGCATAAATTCCCTTTATCGTGACAGCTGACATGCTGTAACTGCCCTATGACCAAGCAGCATTGCATCTTGTCATCACTTCTCAGGAACACAAACTCATTACAAAAACTTAATGCAAAAGACCACAAAATATGGTGGTTAGTTTTGACTGAAACTCAAATAACAGCATCTTTTTCCATCGTAGACAATCTTGAAATATTTTATTCAGAGTTTCCTTCTTGGCCAAAGCAAAAATCATTGCTTTCTAGGGTTTTATTCTCCGTTCTCTGATTCTTCTTCCTTACTATCCTCCTTGATACGTGTGCAACTTTTGGCAGGGGGTTGGGACTGAGGAAAGAGTAAATGGATGCCCATTTTCTCAGGTCTACTCTCTCTGATATCACCTTATTCACTGGGCTAGGTAGTATCTTCCACTGAGTGCTACATACTTCAGCAATCTGGCCTTCTATGTTACAAAAAAATTCAAAGCAGAAGAAGTGAAGGCAGTGCAACTACTCTAATTAAGAGAACGGTGAGAAAAACTGTCCTGTAATGGCCAAGCACAGGGGAGGATGAGCAGAGAGACAGACAGATTGCGAAAGAGCTCCTTCAACCAAAAGTCTCAGCTCACAACCTAGTACAAGCAAGCTCTATACAGGGAAAAAAAAGTTGAAAATTATAAGAGGTCTTCCTATTGACAGCGTGGTGAAGTATTAAATCATCCTTTTCAGCAAGCAATATGGGAAATATTTCCATATGGGTGCCAACAGCACAGGTTGATTTCTATCACTTAGAAGGTTCTTTACAGTCTCATATCCCAGCTTCTTTCTCCAGGAGGTATTTAAATGCCACTGTATCCTTGACAGCTCTTGCTGCCCAAGCAGTCCAGGTAGGCTAAGGCAGGCTAGGCCTGACCACAATATCTTAGATTGTAGATAGTATTAAAAATCAAACAAACAAACAAACAACTGAACCTAATCCAGGAAGCTGGCTCTAAAATCCAAACTCAGTCAGAAGAAACACGTGCCCCAGGGAATCAGTCTTCCAACCTGTATTAGACTCCTGTCCTACCATGGGATATTTTATCCTCTGGAGCTATCACTTTCTCTTCGCAAACTACTCATAAATTCTAGAAACTTAGATTAGATTCATGAATTTTAGATGGCTACAGATAAGGGAGATGGATCTGAGAGTGTCACACATATCAGTTTTGAATATGTGCTGCATTGGCTAATTCTTCCTCCTGTGGTAGGCTAGAGTCACCTTTTCTGTGATACTGCTTCACAAAATCTTCAGCAAAAGTCATAGAAGCAAAAAGACTATAAAAAGAATCATAAGTGACACTACACAGGTGGTCATTTCATCAGATCTCATCTAACAGGTATGTGTGGTCAGCTCTGGAGTAAGTGGCCTCTACACAATAGCAAAGTATCACAAACTAATTCCAGGATAACTGTGCTACTTGAGGACTGTGGGGCAGCACATGTTAGAGGTTCCTGGATAGTGAGTGATCGATTGTACTTTAATTTGGTATTATTACTCTGTGCCTTTTAAGGTTTGTAACATCTCTAGTGGCAACACCATGTTCATACTTCAGTAAGTCATCTGAATGCAAGTGGCTGTATTACGCATGTATTGCTTCTGTCTCAGATATTTTGCTTTCAGTTTTGAGATGTCTTGTTTTCAGCTAGGATAGAGTTAATTTTCTTCCTGGATTTAGCATGAGAATAATGTTGATTATACACTGATATTTTAGTTGTTGCTAAGCAGTGTTTACACCAAGTCAAGGATTTTTCAGCTTCTCATACTGCCCCACCAGCAAGGAGGCTGGCAATGCACAAGAAGCTTAAAGGGCACACAGCCAGAACAGCTGACCTAAACTGGCCAAAGGGGTATTCTGTACCATGTGATATCATGCTGAATATAAAACTAGGGGGAAAGTTTTCCAGGGGTCAACTGTTCAGGAGCTGGCTGGACATCAGTCAACAGTTGGTGAGGAATTACATTGTGCACCACTTATTTTGTATATTAATTATTGTTATTATTATTTTTTTCCCCTTCATTTTCTATCGTATTAAACTGTCTTTATCCCAACCCACAAATTTTATGTGGTGTTTAGCTGCCTGCTGTGTTGAACCACATCAGATGCACACTAAATTCAGTGGAGCAACTCCAGATGGACACAGAGGTTTTAATGAGGCTGCTACACTGTGTCCTATTCAGTACAGGTTCCCATTTATAGCCAGCTAGGAACACCTGAGCTGTTCCACTCAACTGAAAGCTGATGTTTGAGTATGGTCCATCTTCATCTTAATTCTGCTCACAGCTGTCATTAGTATCTCCAGGCTTATGGACAGCATGCCCATAGTCCAGGACTCTACTTGTGAAACTAGTGATAAGATACTCATTACTGTTCTGTGCAACTTTGTTGTTTAGCATGCCTGGCAGGCTGTGTATTTGGAAAAGCAACATGTTAGAGAAAGAAATCCATCTTCCATACCTTCCTCTTATGATCTCCAAGTGGTATCTATTTTGAAGAATGTAGGGAGCTGAATATTTCTGTCTCTAACATGTCCTTATGAAAGGATAGTCTTGATCTAATCTTGCTAATGATGTCTGTCATGCCAGTATTTTGCAGAGCGTAATAGAAATTGAAATTGTGAAGTTTTAAAATAGCCTGAAACAAAGCAGCATAGTACAGGTAGTAAGAGGCCTGCAAGGGCTGAAATGGAAAAGATGTATAAAGAGGCTTAGCTCACCCAGTTTAAATGAAGGGAAGGTGAGGTGAAGGGAAAATGAAAGCCTGTTACTATTTTTCAAGTGAAAATTAGATAAGGGCAAGAAAAATCTATTCCAGACTGCCCTGAAACATATTCCAAAAAACTTTTGCCTTATATTTGAGATGAGAAAAAGCTTCGACAGAAAGGATGATTTTCCACCGAAAGCATTAAGTCATTTAATCCTCAAAAAGGCTTCCAAAGACATTTCTGAGTTACTCTTGGTACTGAGTGAACTGCTCTTATTGCTGAGTTTTCAAAGAGATTTTAGTAAATGTCATAAACAGAATTATATAGGTTCAAAAATACCCTCAAGGAAGTAGGTGCTTATAATGTGAATGAAAACTCAGGGTGATTCTCGCCCTCTTAGCCAATACCAAGGGTATCTCTGGTCTTCCACGACTGGAAGCATGGAAACCTGCTCAGTTTGAAGATGAAGGCTTTGGACCAGTGATAAACATGTCTTTGATTATTGAGAGCAAAGGCATATATAAAACATAAAAGGAGTCATCTTCAGACATGATGATCCCCATGAGAAGGAGAGCAGGGTGAAAAACCACCTTCAGAGCCAGAAAACAAAGTAGTTTTAGGAGGCTGTACTTGATGAAATGGAAGAAGTCCTCCAGTTTTAGCTACTAACACTGCTGATGAAGATTTCCCTTGGAAACACTTATTTACTTATAGTTACAGAAAACAGGGATGGTTTAAGAAGGCCTAGAGCTGTCACAGGCAGAAAACGTGCTGCGTCCTGCCCGTTGAGGCAGACCAAAGGCTCAGAATCTGGCAACCAGAGTGCCCGAGAAATGCCACTCTCCTTTTCTCAGGTTTCCTAGATTTTTGCTCCCCAAAATGTGATTCCCTGTGCACCACAGGCCTAAGTCTCCCCTAAATAATCAGTCAGAAATAGGAACTGCACTGATGGATGCAGCTGAGCTGTAGCACAGGGTGGAGAGATCTTGGTGCTCCCAGGGAGGGAACAGTACATGCTTCCTCTGTAAATTGTTCTAATTATGCCCTGATTACTGTACCTGGAGGAAATCCTTCAGATGCTCTGCGCTGAGATCTCACCTTTATATTTTGACAAACAGCTACAAATTGCTGTCAAAGTCATTAAGCTACTGGTGAGAAGGTCCCCAGCTTGCTTGGTACCATATTCTTTGTTCTGCATCTTACATGCAACCCAGGCATAGGATTATATTACCATTATATTATATTACCATTATATTACCATTATATTACCATCTCTCTCTGAAAGAAGAGGTTGCAGTAGACCAAGGTGCTTCATACAGTGATCTTCAAATCAGGCCGAAAACTCCAAGTCACAGTCTTATAACAGCTTAATATGTTACCATCTATAAAAATCATGAATTGGAGCCCTCAGCTGTCACCATTTGTATATTGGAAAATAAACCTAAATGGATGACATCTTAATTTAATGGGCTCAGTGAGGACATTGCATACTCTGTCATCTTGTGTTAAGATGCAGAGCAGACAAGTAAAAACTATAGTGTCCAGCATGAATCTTGAGTCCTCTGCCATAAAAGTTTTGTTGTTCCATTTTTACTCACATTAACATGACTATAAGATGCTGCATATGTGAAGCATATTTCAGTTCTAGGTAGGACATCCTCTTAAGAAATCTTAATGATTGATGGCAAAACCTGAACCAGTCAGTTCCTCACCCATTTTGCTGCCATGTGTTCAGAAGACCAGAAGTCACAGTGGGGCTTATTGCATCATTGCAGTACATGATATCCTACTTTTGTCTAAGAAAAGGAGGAGCTAGAATGAAGATGTATCCTTGAGGTGATACTGTACTGTTGATGATACCTAGAGTCAGTTCTAAAACAAGCCTCCAATCCTCGATCTAACCACTGGATATTATTTGATAAAATCGTTTAGCTGTGAAAAAAAATAATAATGAGTTTTCAGAAGTGTCAAACACTGGTTCTCATGCTGCTGTGAGGTCTCTGTCTGGTACAAGCTGCCAATTTGCTATTTGCATGGTAAAGAGAGATAGCACATATGTGGGTGGAATATTCATGCATGTTCTGGCTTTTCAGGAAAATGTTTGTGCTCTTGTTTCTGGAAGACCTGGTAGCACTCATGTTAAATCACAAGGATTCCAGTGCTCCAGGACAGTCTGTACAATACTAACAGCCATATGTAGAAGGCCTGCACCATGCTGAGCATGGTCTACACCTCTCTTTTACACAGAGACAGCATAACTCTGTCACATTTGTATAAAAGCACATATGAAATCAGAAAGACCTGGGAAGTGAGGGAAGAGGACAAAGCAGAAAGAGAGAGAACAGTAATAACTGGTTTAATCCACTCAAGCAACAGGCTGCCAGTTGGCACTGCTGGCATTTATTGTATTAACTGTCAGCATCTGATGGATTAAATGGCAGAGCTCAGTGATATGTTTCTGCTGTAGGAGGCATTTCTGTGCTGTGAAGGGCATTCAGTTTGAAGGAAAAAAACCTTACTCTGTACTGTGCTCTTGCTTTACCTTGAAATAACAACAAAGTGGCTTTAGATATACACCATGGTAGCTGACAACAGGATTTGACCTTACTTCAACAAAACTATATTCTATTAAAGGGGAAGAGATGTTATCCACGAGGATGGAGAGTTCATTGTGTCTGTGTTTGTACAGCTGCTAATGCAAGAGGGTTCTTGATCCATGATCAGGGCTCTTGGGCATTACAAAATACTAATTACAAAATCCATCTATGTGACAACACAAGTCTATAAACACAAGCTGCAACGCTTCCCAGTGACTGTCTTACGTTTAGGATGAAACACAAACAATCTGAAACACTGAAATATAAGGACCCTGCAAAGCAATCCAAAGTTAAACTTCAGGTAAGCACTACAGGGCTTCCAGAAATGCTAGATGAAATTTGCTGTAATTCAGCAAAATAGTTATACTGTGCTATGTTGGAAGAGTTAGATAGTAATTTGATTACTAGCTGATCAAATTAATCGGTTTCTTTCTGAAAGAATTAGAAAGAAATATAGGTGTACCAAAGATTTACTCTGGATGTAAACATGATAGAGAGATAAGTGGATGAGCTGCTCAGTTCTGTGTCTTTTCCCAGCCTCTGACCCAAACTTCAGCTGTATACGTGAGCTAGCACAGATTCATTCAAATGATCCCTGTACAAGGTCATAGCCAGTCGACAGCACCAGCCAATATGCATGTTGTGTGGCAACGGAGAGCGAGCAAGAGGTTTTGTCAAGATTTTTTTTTTTTTTAATGTTGGTGTTGATTGTGGTTTTTTGTTTAATTTTTAATGAAAACCACCACAATTCTGAAAGTTATTTTCTCCCCCATCTGTCCCTTATTCTCTAAAGAAATGAGGTTATGACATAGATATTCTCAAGCCAAGGAATTTGATTCTGCTGTGTGTTATACAAGAGCACACTTTGAACCTTATTTTGCTTTTCTTGTGGAAAAAAGCTGTTTGCATCCTCCTATCCAGGAAACAGTTGTCTGAAATCAAGAAAAATTCTCCACTACTGGTTATATTTTAATCTGCTTTGTCCCTTGCCCACTCCAGCTGGCTTTTCTTTCCATGCCTCTTTGCCCAGGTTTTTCTTTGTAGTGCAGTTTCCTGTCTCTTTGTACCTGTGTTCCTTGGACTTTGCTCTCAGGTATGCTGGCCTGCAAGTCCCCACTGTCAGCTTTAGCCAGAATCTCTTCTACTTAATCATGGCCCCTGCACAAGAAACAAGTGTGAACACAAATGATAGGCTTTCTGCTGTCAACACTCACTCTCTGTCAACACCCTCTACTGTCAACACCTTTTATCTCCCATTTACTGGAGGTGGGAGGGATTGGATTCAACTCTAAATTCAAATACCTACATATAGATGTCTACATGGAGGTGTCCAAGCTCCCATTAAGTCAACAAAGATTTGGTTAATCAGCTGATAAAGCCTAGAAAACAGTTAATCTCTCCTCATCATTGGATAGCTCTGCTCTCCTCGAGGTTTCTCTGGAGCCTATTATGCATATTAGAACTTGTGTGAACATTCACATAATAATGCGCATGTTGACACTCAGAATGACCATAGGTCTTGTGATCACAGTATCACAGCATGTTTGGGATTGGAAGGGACCTCAAAAGATCATCTAGTCCAATCCCTCTGCTGGAGCAGGAACGCCTAGATGAGGTCACACAGGAACATATCCAGGCAGGTTTGAATGTCTCCAGAGTAGGAGACTCCACAACCCCCCTGGGCAGCCTGGTCCAGTGTCTGTCACTCTCACTGAGAAGTTTTTTTCTCAAATTTAAGTAGAACCTCTTGTGTTCCAGCTTGATCCCATTACCCCTTGTCCTATCATCGTTTGCCACCGAGAAGAGCCTGGCTCCATCCTTGTGACACTCACCCTTTATATATTTATAAACATTAATAAGGTCATCCCTCAGTCTCTTCTTCTCCAAACTAAAGAGACCCAGCTCCCTCAGCCTTTCTTCATAAGGGAGGTGCTCCACTCCCTTAATCATCTTTGTTGCCCTACGCTGGACCCTCTCCAGCAGTTCCCTGTCCTTCTTGAACTGAGGGGCCCAGAACTGCACACAATATTCCAGATGGGGTCTCACCAGGGCGGAGTAGAGGGAAAGGACGACCTCTCTGGACCTACTAACCACCCCCCTTGTAATACACCCGAGGATGCCATTGGCCTTCCTGGCCACAAGGGCACAGTGCTGGCTCATGGTCATCCTGTTGTCCACCAGGATCCCTAGGTCCCTTTCCCCTACACTGTGATAATATAGAACCAATGACGAGAAGGTCCTACACAAATGATGGAATGTGTGGGTGCTATCACTGCATATGGGCATGATGTAAGGTGCAGGAGCATGCTCTAGAGCACCCATGTCTTGAGAGCTTTTTGCTTCTACTGTATTTTCCAGAAGATTTACAAACTTCTATACTGTGAGCCAGCAGCAAAAGACAATCTCTAACATAAGATATCAACAACTGGAATTTCAGCTGCTCTGTGCATTAGAGACTCTTGAGAAGACAAATTAAAAAGAAAAGGCTAGTGTTTTTTCTTTCACATGGAAAAAATATATATATTTCTTCAGTTCTCAGTCTTCAGAATCACTGAAATAATGCAACACAGAGAGACATGTACACACCCTTCAGTCTTAAGCACACACCCAGCAAGAAAAATTACAGCCAGAATAATTAAAGTTTGGCAAAATTACAAGTAACAGAAATGAGGGCAGGTCTTGCATAATCTTAACCTAGTTTGGCTCCACTAGTTCAGATAGTGATAACAAAAACTTTTCTTCAACCAACACCATACAAATCTTGCCCTCCCCTCTGTTTTCACTGACTTCTCGAAGAGAGTCCTATTCTCTGTTCTTATTTCTTATTGGTAAAAGCACAAAATTGCTTTTCTTCTCTAAACAAATAAAAAGACAGTTCTTACAGTGTACTGACACTTATTTCATCTGATGCCCTCTCTGGTTACCCTTGTGTCACCTAAATGGACTGCTTCTCAAACCCTTGGGTCTTTCAAAGATTTCCTTGTGATCTGCATTGTCATGTTTTTCCCTTATACTTCTCCATCACCTGTACGTACCTAGATTTTTTTCTTGTTCTACACTGATAGTTTCTTTTCAGGTCAGAGATCACTGTTCTGTTTCCACAGCTTTCCAATGCAATCCTGGCACAACACTCATCTTCTTAATACCAATGTACAGATGCAGATAAAAGACATGAAAGAAATGTACAACTAATGGCTACAAGCAGATCCTAGTAAATGTTTCAGCTAACACCTTCCGCTCAACAAAAATGTGTTATTTTTCTTATCGCTGTGTCAAAGCGTAGTTTTCTAACCTTTTCAATTAAAATGCAGCAAGGCCTGATAATGAATCATTGAATCTCTCTACAGAAACTAATCACTTCTCACAGAGCATCTCTTCTTATTGACATTCCCCTTGGCTCCGGAGTGACTCACCAGCTGCTGAGCTATGAACTCTGAAATGTTTACTTTCACACTACACGGTTTGGCCTCCGTTGCTAATGAAGAGTGAGGACAAGGCAGGGAGACCAATCACTCCATGCCAGAAATGTCTCACCCTCAATCATCACAATGATCTGACATTTAAAAAAATTCCAAAGTTTGTACATGGTACATTGAAAACCATTATTAATTAATCATTTTCAAGACTCCCATAGGTGGAAATAAAGAGATGCTATGCTGCCCTGCCTACAGAAGCTTATAGTCAAAGTCAAAATCAGCAGATATTTCTGGTTTTGCCTCAGTCTCTGCCCTCCAAGTGTGTATGTGGCAGGACCTCCTCTGGGCTCAATGTCACAGCAATGAGTGTGTTATGGTCAGAGGTCTCAGTTCTGTACCTGAAAACACAGCTTGTTGGGAAAAATAGTAGCTGTCATAATTTGCCTCTTTAATAACTGAAATGAGAACAAGGGAAAAAAAGATGCTGAAGGTAAGAAGAGTAAGGTCTGTTTGCTCTTGAGTGATCTCTGATGGGCTTATGAAAGTACAACATTAAAGCAGGTTTTGAGATTAAAAGATGAAAGTGGAGGCACTTGATTATTAAGCCATAAGCAGAAATTTCAAAAACAGTAGCACCTGAATCCAGTGATGCCATCTGGAGACAGCAATTTAAGACTGCTTAAATAATCTGAATGACAACACTTCCCATGTAATGATCTATATATATATTTATTATTATTATTATTATTATTATCCTGTTGTGGGCAAAAACCAGCTTAAATTGAGAAAACCAACAGATGTGGATGATTGGGTGCATGTTTGTTTGAGGGAAACACCTGAAAATGAACTTCTCAACTCTAGAAGCCTGCCACTTGCTATCTGCAACTGGTAGAGGCTGACTGTAAAGTTTAATAACTTCTGGTCTAAACACAAATGACACATCCTGAATCCTCCTGTCAGTAAAGAGACATGAAAAAGGAACACCAGATAGGAACTGGTCACTTATTGTGCTTCTGTATGTAGACCGTTCAGACTGGGAAAACTATGGGATATTGGTCTGGAAAGAAGAGAAGACATGTATCCTTGAAAAGAAGTGGTGATATTGAGAAGAAACATGGAGCCTGGAAAGAAGAAGGAGAAAGTCCTGGCTCGAGAAAAGATCCTGAAAGCACGGGGAGTTCCAGGAGATGAGGCAGATGAACAGAATCAAGTCCATGGGGACACCCGGGGACCTCACCAGTAACATTCAAGCATTGTAACTATGAGCATCAGCGGAGCACAGACCAACACAACTTTATTTTGCAAGCAGCAATCTGCCTGCAGGGAATGGAAGACACATCCTGATGAATACAAACAGTGTATGGCAGAGTGTGTGCGTGAGTCTCAAATAATCAAGTAGAGTAAAAACTCCTATCTCCTTGGTTTTTAAATAAAATGCAGTATCCAGATACACTACAGGTTGGCGTACACTTTGTCTTGCCCTTGGCAAACTCCCACAAGCTTTATGTATCTGCCCCTTAAACAGTTTCCTCCAATTATGCCTCTATATTTGTTTAATTTCAACATGAATAAACAGTCCTGTTTCCCAAACAAGTGGGCATATTAGAGTGCAAGGTATGTGCAAGATATACATTTCAAATACTGCCATGATTCTCCTTATTATCGCTACTCTGAAAGAATCTTGTAATCCACGTCAGACATGTACAGACTCCCATCGGATGCCAGTTACACTCTCTGTGATAGATCGTTCAAATTCCCTCCTGCATTTACTTTACACTCCCAATGTGTGCTTGTCTGGGCTACAAAGGATCCATCTGCAGGTAACACATCCAAGATCTAATGTGACAGTTCCCGTATAGTAAATGATGAACTGATCTAAATGACAGAAGATGCTAAGGCAGCATGACCTCTTTGAGAAAAGCTGATATTCACTGAACTACTAAGGACAGGATGCAAATCCCTGTGATTTCCAAATGAGAATCACTAAAATCTCTCTTGTTGTCATCCCAGTTTTGAAAATGATATGATCCATATTGTTCCACATTGTTCCACATTGCCTAAGTTTTAAGGTTCACTTTTTGTATTTTTTTTTCTAATAGTTTGACTGGCACACAAGCGCAGCATCGCTTGGCATCCAAGGGGTCACACAATGTTGCAATGTCGTTGTTCTCCAGGTCTGTTCAACAATATTTTGGTACTCAAGGTATCCCACAGGGCAAAGCACAAAGGTAGCTGCATCTTCAGCAGTGATTACAGTCAGCAAGTCCCCACAGTTAGAGGTGCAGACTGTTGATTTTCTGCTTGGCTTCTCTTTCCTCATCATTAACATCGAATACATTACAGGGATTTGCACCTTTTGGGTATCTTACCTCTCTATTTTATTATTATTACTATTATTCATTGGCAAACCAAGTTATTAAGCTTTATTTTTTAAGGCATTATGCAATTTTTCCTTCATTATTGGACCTTGTGGCTGCCAGGTCTGTTCTTGAGATGAATGTAACTGCTGCATCCTCTATTGCTCCTTCCAGCAAAAAAACTTCGCATACAAACTGCTTCAGTGTTATAACTGGCTTAAGCTTGAGTCAAGATACCAAAGCCTACAGAGCGCTCATAAACCTGCACCATGGAAATATTTGCCAACTATAAATAGAAGGCTGCCAACTGAATAAAAGCAATCTTTTTCTGAAAACACTTTTTGATGCTCCCGGACAACTTCCACAGCTGTTACATAAAAAATGGATAGAAACTACTGCTGCTAACTCTAAGGATTTAAGGTTCTTCAATAACTTGCACACAATCTTATTGACTTTACTCCTTTTTTTTTTTTTTTTTCCCAGAGATCTTGATAAAAACAGTCAGCAGCCAGAAAAATCTATATACAATGAGACGTTACTGGGCCAGCATACTGAATCTAGTCCAGCCTAAGATACCTTTGATAGGTGAGTGAGCAGCAGCTAAATCAAGCAGTCTGTGTAACATCAGCTTTGTCTTTCTCTGTCTCTAATTCAGCATGTCACTCCTCTCCCTTTAGTAAAGACAAACGTTGTGTGACATTTGCTGTGCTGGACTGTTTCTTTACCACACTACCTGACGGCTTTGCAAGCCTCGGGTCAGTAAGCAGAGACTGAACAGCAATCTCACCTGTACAATTCAATGTCTTTTCTCCACTTAATGTTTTCTCAAATCCGTTACCATTAGCCCAGGCAGACAAGTATGAATGTGAATGGTCATCGACTGCAGTCTTGTATTAAGCTGATTTTAATTTCTGGAGGCAAGAGGTGTGCTTATCCTTCAGCTATTGAACCAGATACATAATGGCCTAGAATACTTACTGTCATGATAATTCCAGCCTGATTTTTAATAACTTCACCATAAAGGCAGAAAAAAAGTACTTCAGTAGGTATTTTGTTTTCCACATGTCAATGAATGAATAAAGTCTGGGCCAAGTAAGTTTATCAGTGACTATAATTTATCTTCCTTCTGTTCTGTTAACATGGCATGGAGAAAGCTTGTGACAGGTCTGAAAGCTAAGGAGGTCATAATGTATCCATGCATTGCATTTTCATGGCACTTTTCATTTATAAAACTTCTCCACAAACAAAATACCGTAGCTCTTGATCCCTGCTGATATCTCTAACACCATTATCTGCAGCAAGTTTATGCATCAACAATATATTTTATACTAAAAACTACACAAAATTCAGTTGCATCAAGGAAAAAAAATACAGATGCATAAACATGCCTGGTCTTGTGAAATCTCAGTTTTCAATTTGGACACTATTTTTGACAAGTTATTAATGTATAAAAGTTATCATGCTCCAATAGATGCTACGAAGTCCAGTTTAAAACTCTGCTGCCTAGGTTAGTAATGGTTTAATTTGGCCTCATGGACTACTTTAGCAGTCAAATAGGCAAGAAAATAAGAATGAAAGACAAGACCAAAAGCAACAATGAAAAGAAAATACATGCACTTGTGATTTACTCAGTAAATATCATTTAACAGCGAGTGCGAGGATTAAAGAGAAAACCTGAGTTCTTGATTAATAATGAGAGATGTTATTTGGTAGGGAAGATCAGTATTGGTCATACAAAATGGCCACTATCTTAGACTGGCTTCTGGAATTACCTACTTAACTGCATGAATGCAACTTAGCCTCTTAAAAACCTATATGTTTCTTTTGAGAATTTTCTTCAACAAAATTTGTCCTTTTCCCCCTGTTTTCATCATCATACTCTAGTTCTGAAACATTGCTTGAAATATTGCACATGCAGCTTTGCAGGCCTGTCTTAGTGCAATTTCCAGTATTTGAGATTCATATGATGGTTTATGGAAAACTGTAAGACCTGTCTTGTGTAGACATTTCATTGTACTCTCATACAATGATGAACATGCAAAGCTCAGGGCTTGAAGCTCTGAGAAATGCAATTCCCATTCTGTCTAAAAAAAAGCAGAAATAGAGCTGGAAGGTTGTATGCAGATATCTGGTTATGTATATTGAAGTTCCAGAATAAAATGAAGATGACAAGAATTGAATCAATGTTCTTCTTATCCATTATCAAAAGAATTCTGGGTTCCAGAACAGTCATTAGAAAATACTATTTGATGGCTTCACATATAGCCAGCAGCACTCCCCAGTGAACCCTGCAGAAAAGATCCGTTTATTTGCTGCAGAACATATGGCGAGTTTATGATGGGACTCCTGTAGAGATAATTTCATGTAAAATTTAGAACCGATTTCTAAGTTATACCAAAGACAAAACACTAACCTCCAGGATAGGAAGATTTCCATGTACTTTAACAAGCTTCATAAAGTTTCCCCTAAAGAATAGAGTTGTGCTGATTATCGGTATAATTCTTGAAGGACTTCAAGGAAGAATTTGAAGACAGGAGTGTGTGGGCTTGTGATATCAAGATATAGCGTGTTCAATGGCAGTTTCTCTCTTCCTAAGAGATCACTGAGCAAAAAATCGAGCTTCTGAATTCTGACTGTGTATAAAAGAAATTATTCTGGAAACAATCTGGAAAAGTAGTCAGTATTACTTATCTGCCTCATAGATTTCTTGCAAACAGAGCAGAATAGCAAACATTTCCTTTCTAAATCTCATGCTAAAGGTCAACTGTGGTAAACTGCTGCAGTTGTACAGAAGTGAGCGGAACTAAAGCAGCCTTTACTATAGATCTGGCTTGCACTTTCATACTAGGTGACTCTGCATCTTTTCTTTTTAGTATTAGTGGAATGTCTTTTATTCCACAGAGACCATTCAGCCCCAAACATGTTTAGTTTTAATTAAAATATTTGCTCAAAAAAGGTACTTGTTCTATTTTAATTTAAATAGAAGTGCCATTTTTTGAGGAAACAAAAACTACTGGAGTGGAGGGGGCTGGGGAAAAAAAAAAAAAAGAATCCCTAAACCACGAAAAAATGCAGTGAGACCAGTCACATGTGTTTCATATGCTGTCCATGTGTTTTCCTTTCAAATGCTGTGGCTTAGTAGTGAAAATGAAGGCTGTTTTCCTTTTGCTGGGGATGCAACAACCTAGCCAGGCAAAACCATCACGAAGCAACAAGTCTGTGCCTTCCTTAGAATAACTAAACACACCTGGAAGAGAAAAGCTTTCAAGATTACTTCTGAAATAGGTAGAGAAGAAACATGGACAGGAGGGAGGCTGCATGAGCAGAAGTTAGGAGGTCCCCATGTCTTATGAACTGCAAAAAGAAGGTG
Source organism: Patagioenas fasciata (assembly GCF_037038585.1). Lineage (NCBI taxonomy): Eukaryota > Metazoa > Chordata > Aves > Columbiformes > Columbidae > Patagioenas > Patagioenas fasciata. The sequence goes on along the minus strand of NC_092521.1, from coordinate 6,863,048 downwards.
GACGGACTGTCCAGAGTACCATGAAGTGAGACCAGTGGAGGTCTCAAAATAAGGTGATTCTTTATGAAATGGACTGTAGAGCTGGGAAACTCCTTGCCAAAGGTGATGTGGATGCAAGAAGCTTGAGTGGGTTCAAAGTAGACTGGACTAGTACTTGAAAGAGAGATTGTAGGATTATCTCCTAAGCAGAGGAGCTTCATTGGGTTAAAGTCTCTCCTGAACCTTGAATACTCAGAAACTGGCAAAGCATTAGAGGGTAGTATTAAATGTTTTTTCCTTGTTCTCATTTTTCCTTAGGCTACTTTTAATGGCCATAATTAGAGAGAGAATACTGCACAGATGGTCCAGGATAACCCTTGATCTGAACCAGCGTGACTCTTCCAGAGACAGGCAGCCAGGACTAATAAGGGATAAAAAGAAACTACTGCAAAGGGTACCATGTGCAGTATTTTGCAATCCCAGAAGCTACTGAAAGATTACTGGAGAGGCACAAATCTCAAATAAAGGACTCCATTGCCAGCACGGAGCTGTGTTTATAAAACAGTTTTCGTTTGTTCTCTCCCACTCTGAGATTTCTTGGGTTTGAAATTATTAGTGCCCTAGTTCCTGTCGTAATACAACCCGGCTTTTGAGGCTTTAAGTTCTGTTGAGAATTTTGAGGGTGGGGAAGTCTCACTTTCACAAAAAGGTATAAGCAAATCCATCTATAAGCTCCAACCTGCATGCTCAGGGTGCATACAACAAACTGATGCTACAAGAATGGTGCTTCCAGGTACCATTTCCAGGAAGCTAAACCCTCCAGTGTTGTTGTTTGTTTGTTTGTTTGTTTGTTTGTTTTTTTCCCCAAGTGTGTAGCCAGGAAAGAACAACTAGTTCATCCATATTCACCCACCAGAGGATCAAAGCCACAAGCTATCATACACAGAAATGGCACTGAGCACCACGGTGTGGAATTACTACCATCCTATCACCTCCAAAACTTTATTTGACCTTGATGTTTGAAGGCTTGGTTTAGACCTCTCTCGATGTAGATTCAAGTGACCAGCAGGGATCATAGATTCATAGAATCATTTCAGTTGGAAGAGACCCTCAAGATCATCAAGTCCAACCACAACCTAACTCTACCACTAAACCATGTCCTTAAGAACCTCATCTAAACAGCTTAGATGATCCATAGCTGAGATGGTAGATTCCTCTGTGGCAGATATTAAATTTGTCACTGTAACAGTTCTGTGGGGTGAAGCTCTCATTTGTTAGGAGATGCCTACAGAAGACTGCTGGCAAGTGTGTTCAGAAAATAAATAAGCAACTCCACCAACGGAGAAGTTTGTACCTTAGAGCATCATATTCAGGAAAACACCTGTCAGATCTAGCAAGCTGGGCCTGCAGGGAATCCCTCCGGAGCAGAGCAAATGGCTTTGCTCTGGGTCCCTCTGTTCCTCCTGCCTACTCTAAGAAGCATCAACAAGGCTGGAAATACACAGCACTTCTGTCACATGAAAAGGTCCTCAGTGGGAATCAGTTTGAGACCCTTTACCTAAGGAGCTCTTTGTAATCAGTGCCAGAGACTAATGAGTGCAATCCATCCTGGACATAAGAGGCAGTCAGTCTTCGCTAGCTTCTGCAGCTCAACAGCTCCAGCTCTGAAAACATCAACTTTTTGCCTGTAGCCACCCTCAATTTATCCAGGAGATCAGATTAAAAAAAGAAAAAATCTTCAGGTTTTTCTCCAACATCATCTATATTTTGCCAATTTATGATACATGCAGTGTTCACAGAAAGAAAAACCAAATAAGAGGCAGATCTGTTGCTATTGCGTACAATAAGAAAAGTGAAAGGCAAACTTTTGATACTTCTGAAATAAAACACTGCTCTTATTTACTTTTTCGGGAGGGGGCATGAAGGGATTGTGGAACTGAAGCACATTCCATTTTGACAAATGTTTCTAGTGACAATCTACCTAGGGCAAATGAAGCAAATGCTAGATTTTTCTGTACATTGTTAGTCCATTGTTATCCTTCCTTTCTGAAGAAACATCTGAAGGTCTGGCAGGAACACAATGACATTCAGAAGAGTCTGTGGAGTGCTTTGAATATTAAAACAGGGAAAGGAACTGGGATCCATCCAGGGTATCTACCTAATGACTCTGTTAAACAAACATGCAACATCCACATGCACACATACCCATGTCATCATGTAACTAATTTCATTTTCTTTTCCAGTTTTATTCAGTCATATAATCAAAAGTGTTCTAGGAAACAAAAAAAATATCCCAATGTATTTGACTGTGCAGAATGCATAAGAACTCTGCCGAACTGGTGTCAGTTTGTACAGTACGAACAAAAGTGCAAAAAGCCAAAGGAAAATAACCTTAACATTTCAAATGGAAACAGTCTAAATATGCACAACATCAGTTTAGTGTGTTCTCATCAAGCAATGCCATCTAATAAGCAAAGAGACAACTAGGAGCACAGAACTAGAAAGAACAAGCACGATCATCAAATGTTCTTGGAATGGCAGGTAGCTTTTTGATAGACATTAGGTCAAAAAAGGTCTACAGAGGAGCTCTTTCTCTTAGTCCCATATACCATAGGCTGTGCAACTCTTCCCTCTTCTGCAAACCTTGATACGACCAGACACTAGAAGAGGGAATCAAGGGCATGACCAAAGTGTTTGAACCTCACACAAAATAAATAAATAAACAAACAAATGAATGAATAAATAAATAAAGAAAGAACATGAGATAATTTAGGTTTATTAGTGCTCTAGGAACAAATCACAGTTGTTCAGTCAGGCTAAGGCCTGCTTTACATCTGAAAAGCAAACTTTGCAAATAGTAAACCAAACACAGAACCACACTGTTACCGCTGCATAGATGTTTGGAAACAGCTGAAGTGCCACACTATCTACAGTATCTCACGTGTTAAAACTATGCAGAAGCAATCAGTCTGGCAGGTATTTCACCTGTGTGAGCTAACTTCTTTTTCCTGTTCTTTCCATGAATGTACAGACTCAATTCAAAGGGTGAACCTCCTAACTGACAGTGGCAGTCTTAAGAACAAAAAGGAATCATCCTTTCATCTAGATCAAAAGAAGATGTCTGATCTGAAACACCCTTTTTACAAGTTGAAGGGTGTAGATATCCTCTAGTTGAAATAGCTGCCCAGGGAACACACACCAACGCATACTCTGAGCTATTGAACTTGGTTCTTGCAGGATCAAAACTCCCAGTTTCCTGCTGTCTTCTTAGAAATTGCATATGACTCATGTCCATTCTGAGCCTGAGAAATAGGATTAAGAACATCTGTTTGATTATAGGACACAGTCAGGGAGAGCTTCTAGGTGACAAGACAGTGCCAAAATGGTTGGGTACCTCAAGACTTGTGTCTTCTCCCCCTCACTGCAACTGCCTCTTCCCCGAACCACGACCAGGCTGAAGTCCTCTGCACAGCAACCAAGAAGGGAAATAGAAGTTAATGTTTTCCCACAGGTTTCTGAGCTGCATTTCACAAACTGCAAGGGAAGTATAGCCCTCCACTACCACCATGGGGCCATCCAGAGCACATCAGGACCGGTCATGACATGGTACAGAATCTATCAAATCCTTCCAACCTGGACATGCTTGTGCTCTAATGAGCTCTACTGGAGTCCTGGTCCCTGACCAGCCCTGTATCTTCCTCCTGAGGCTGAAGCACTAAGTGCCTGTCTCATTAAAGTCAGCTTCTTCACACATCACCAGGCTTGCACAAGGCCAAAAAGTCATGCTAGCTATAAGCAATGTGTATAGTCTAAACTAAAAGACTTTCTTTTTTGTTTGTTTGTTTGTTTTTTTGTTTCTTGTTTTAGTTGGGGAAGAGGCATGCGAAACAATCCTCACCTGTCTTCAAGACTTGCAAAAATTCTGGAACAAACACACATTTCATAAACACCTGGCAAACAAAACGTCACAGCAGCAGGTGCTTCATGCAGCAGCAAGGACAAGAAGCCCGTGTGGATTTGCCAAGAATAAATTGTGTTGAACTGATCTAATCTCCACTTTTAGCAGTGTAACAGGCTTTAAGAATAAAGGAAAAATGACTGTCACAAATCTTACCGTTACTAAGGTTTTCAAAATGGTTGCATGTGACATTCTCATAAGTAAGCTGCAGCAGCATGGTCTGGATGAGACAATGATTGATTGGGTGCAAAGCTGGTTTGATAACATATCAGAAAGATTATTGGCGGTGCTTTGTCAGAGTGGACAGATGCAGAAAGTGGAGTTCAGCCAGGTCTGTTCTGTATCCAGTCCTGGCATGTGTTTTCATTAATGAATTAGATGGTAGAAAAGAGAATACGGTTATTAAATTTTCAGATGACATAAATCTTGGAGGCATTGTAAGCATGGAAGGACAGTATCTGAATTCAGAATGATTTAGAAGAATTGCATAACCTGTCTGGGGTAGGAGAGGGGAAGCTGAAACTCAGCAGGGACCAGTGCAAGGTTACAAATTTCAGCTTATACAAATACACCAATTACAAAATTTGCCAATAGCAACCCTGTAGCAAAGTGTGGTATCACAGTAGATGACAAGCTGAATTGCTTGTGAAAAGGAGAAATCATGACCATACAGGAATGAATAAACAGGGTTATAACTTTCAATATGTGCAGTAGTCCTTCCTTTGGCACTAGAAAGATTTCAGATGCCATGTTGTATTCAGTTTTTAATGCAACTGCTCAGTAAAGTTGTGTAGCCATAGTCTGGAGGACATGAGTACTATCAGAAATGTGGAAAACATGGCATAAGCAGAAAGACTGACAAGCTCAGTGCTTGCTTAACTTTCATAATTTTCATAATATGCTCTTCAACAAGCTTCATTTACATAAAAGGATTGCTGCAAACAGGAATATAATAATCAATTTTCTAAGTCTCCAGGGAACGGAAAGAAGTTTCAGTTTGAACTTTTTAATAGAGACGCTCACAAGTACTGGAAATATTGCTCTTTATATATAACTTCGTGACCCTGGCCGAACCAATACCTTTGATGTGAGTGTCACTGCATCCTACTGAATGCAAGTTCCTCGTAAAGTTCTTGCACCAAATGACTGGACATGGGATCATTTTGTGAGTCTTGGCAGCAGTGAGCTCCAGGTTGGCTCTGTCATATGCTTAAGTCTGGCAAAACCCAACAAGCTTCAGTACAAAGACTCCATGTGGGCTATTCCATCTGGACTTTGCTCGTGGCATCGGTGTCTCCCCCTCTTTCTATTTTCTTGCTGCCTGAACTGTTCAAGGAAAGTGTGTTTTCATAGCAGTGAGAATGGCAACACATTTTATAATTTCCCTAGGATAGAAAAATAAAAAGCTTCTTGATGACTCCTGAGATCTTTAACAAACATAAGAAATCCATGTCTTGGATGCAGTATTTATTTAAATACAATTTACTACCTCTCTCTTGGTTCATGGGCAGAATACTCTGGGGAGTTAAAACTTCTCTTTGCATGGCTTAGAGTGATCTTCATTAGACATACTACTTAGGCTTTCATTGCAATTTTGTGGGCTGAACGAGATGGCACTTGCTTATGATGGATTGCTTTGTTTCTGCTGTAGTACAAATGCCCATGTGTAGAGAAGTATGTTCCATTGAATCTGGTGTCTGTGACAGTGCCGGATTGTATGCAATCAATTATGTTTAAACCTATTGATCCCATGGATTCATGTCAGACCTGAGCATGTTGCACTTATTCAGTGTTGCATCACCAGAAAATTGGCATTTCTGAGGTCGGACTGTCAAGTTCTGAGATGAGGCTACAGAGCACAGAGGAAGACAGAAAGGTACGACACATTGGGGTCCATCCAACCAGCAGGAACAGTGGTGTCTCTCAGTGATGATGGTCTTTTGGATGTCTACCTTCCTGGACTAGGGAACCCATAGAAAACCTCTGGGAACAGATCCTCAATAACTGCATGTTCAGAAGTTAGCACTCGGATATCAAATACGTTTGCATTGTATGTAAGACACTACCTGCAGTGTCTTTTGCTTTTCTGGGAGTCTGCAAAGTTGTGTTTCCTTTGATGTCTGCTAACAGGCAATATATTTGATCAGTTGCAAGACTTTTCAAAGACCTGGAAAATTGGTGGCTGCTAAATTCCATTTAAAGTGAATTCAGGACCAGTATTCCATTCTTGAGCGTAGAAATCTGCTACTGTCTCCAAAAGGCATGAGGAGAACAATAACTGCCCCTTGATTATTTTTTTTTTTTGCTGAGATACTCCACCACTGAACACAAGAGCCCTCTGATCATTGCCCCTGGCTGGGTGACTTTCAGTTCTTTAAGCATTGCTCATAGCTATTGAAAATTAAAAAGCTGAAGTTCATGCAGAGGTAAATTGAGGGAGAAGTAAGTAAATACTGGGATCTAATCTTTTAGATTTATGGTAGCTGTGGATTTTAGCCATATACTTTAAAGACAGAAGGAGCCTTTGTAACTTACATTGCATAAAACAAGGTGGAGTGTTACAATCATACTTTTGGGTGCACTAGACTTTGCATTTCACAGACTTCAGGTAGTAAAGAAACTGCCATATCCTCATGTGAACTCTCCAGTATTAAAAATATGCAGCTTATCTGTAGTCAGAACTTGTCCGGCTTGAGCTACCAGCTTGTGAAGTGTTATTCATTTGTATGTAAAATTAAAGAGCCCTCTGCCCTTATATATTTTATTATTCTGAATTTCTATTTAGAGCTTTTTTTCACTCTGTGCTTTAACATTTCATTACTGTTCTACTGCAAGAGCTGAAAGTTTTCAAATTAAAGTCCTATGCAATTCCAGAGGACAATGTGATTCCCTTATGCCAGTCTCTTTGCAGTACAGTATGGGGTGAAGGGAAACACATGAACAAATCCCATGAATGCCGAATGTCAGCTTTGACAATTCACCCCTCTCCCTCCTCTCCCTCACCACCTGAGTGTGGATTATATCTAAGTCTTTCCACCAGAGGCCTATATCCTAGCAGTTTGCCATTCCCTGATATTAACACTAGAAGTTTTAATGAACACAGGCAAAGGAGGGTGCTTAGCAGCAATACACAGAGTATAACAAATACAGGATAAGCAGTTTGAGATTAGATTTTAATGCCATCTTAATGACAACACCAAGATCTAGTTATTGCTCTGCATAACTATGCCACTAACACAGATGCCAGAATACTGCAGCGCATATGCACTGTGAGGGTTTCTTCTTTGGGAAGTGGGATTTTGGAATCAGCCAGGACAAAGGGAGAAGAAGTGACAGACAGCATGATGTCAGGACAGAATGTCCCTAGCAGCTTGATGGTATGGTCAAAGTGTCCCCACTTGCATTAATTTCTCAGAATTTCTCTTGATCCCAAGAGACTGAAGAATTGCAGCAAAGGTATTCTCACTATTTATTAAATATTAAAGGTTTTAACCCCCCGTTAGCTCCATTCAGTCCCAGGAATGACAGATATATTATTAACAGGCTTCAGAAATTATGCCTGTGGGTTTTTCAGAGAGGCTAAATTAAACTGTGTGAAACCTGATCAGTCAAAACCAAAAGTGAAAGTTGTGAGATGCAATAAACTCCCCAAATAAGCTAAAGTTGGTTTGCCTTTTGGGAAACACAGGACAAGAAGCAGAAGGGAAAGGCAGACAAAATTGGAAATGGATCCTCCAGCTCAAACCCTTTGCATTGTAGACATTAAACAATGAGATAAGATCTGATGAGTTTGACATGAGACACGGGACATTGTCCCTTCTACCACTTTTCTAAGATGATGTCCTGCAAGGTTTTGGTGTGTTAGGCACAAACCTCTAAAAAAGACCACAGTTACTAGATTTTTGTTCTTGCACGTCCCAGAACAGAGGAATAACCTTGTATTTATTTGCATTTACTACACAAGCTTTAGAAAGGCAGGATGACTGCACATATTGAATAAGATGGAAGAAATGGGTGTATAAGACAATAGACCTGTTTGAGTCCAGAGAATGGATCAATGGCAGAAACAGGAACAAAACCCCAGTTCTTCAACATCTATAAATTTGCCACCTTGATATACCCTCTGTCTGACCCAGCATCAGCATTGGGACCTACTTCACACACAGTCCCTTATGTTGCAGATCTCTGAAAAACAACCAAGTGTCCTGCTCCTTTATTTTTGATTCTCCATGCTGCCACAGAAAAAGCCAAGTCACTGTGGTCTCTTTACTCCTTTAATTCCTATATCACACATCTTAAAAACAATCAGCTGCAGGAAAACCGAACAAACTGGTGTGATGTTGTTTCATGCCCATTGTTACCATGCATTGAATTATCATTGTGTGATATACTACTTCTATTCTGAATCTGGTTACTGTACCACCAAAAAGTGACAGCTGGTTTGGAAGCATCACGGAGGTCAGGGACAAGCTCAGGGGCAAATCCATTTAAAAATCAGTTTGTGCTAAGAGGATCGAGAGCTGTGCTTTTGTCACCCAGTAAAATTTCATCACTGATTCAGATCTCTTATTCTCCTTGTGCTTATCTCTGCTACAAGGAGAAGAAAATGACTGAACAAGAGACTTAATGGTCTGTGTGTCAATGTCTTAAGCCCTTTTTCTCTCCCTTACTCTGCCAACCCTGGAAGAACATGTTCAGCTCCCAGCAGGCCTGAGTCAGCCCTTCTTCTTTCCAGGAAAAACACAAAGCTGCAGTTTTCTGTATGTTGGCCAAAGGAGAAATAGGAAACAAAGGAGACAAAGGGCAAAGAAAAGTATTTATAAGGGAATGAGAGGCTTTTGATGAGAAAATAATGAAACACAAAGATAATGACAGAGGGAGTAGCCACAGAGAAAACACCCACAAACAGCAAAGTTAAGGAGAGGTGGGAAGAAAATGCTGATGACAGGCTAAGGGGAAGAGAGAGCAAAATGAAACAGAAAGGAGTGTCAGCAAATTTCCGTAATGTAGCTCTGATGAAGCTTTTTATGATTACAGACAGGGATTCTCAGAAATGTTCCCTTGCAGGAAGTTCTCATACTCATATTTTAATACCCATGAGCACTTTCCCAGCCCTTCTAGAAGTGTAAATTTTTTTTTTTGCTATTGCCGCATGTTCTAAATCTGGGCTACCCCTGCGCATCACCAAGATCCATGGAGAGATATCACTGAGCTCTGCTCTGGATGGACCGGAACATCAACTCCAGGTCCATGCCACCTCCAGAGAGTGTGACAGCCCTGCACTGAAACTGCTCTTCAGGAGAAGCACAGTAAGAAAAATGCCAGAAATAGACCAGAAATACTGCCAAAGCAATGGAGACATTGCTTGCAAGATACATTGTGGGACCTGAGCACAGTTTGGTTCTTATCCAGAGCCAGACAGAAGCCTGAGCTGATTCAACCTGTGTGTTGGATGTAAAGTACCACGAAAAGTAATGAGATTCTGGGTTGCTTGAAGCAAAACCAAATTCAGAAGTCAGTATGACCCTAAACACTTCCAGAAATCTCAGCCTGCACTTACTTCAAGTCCGGACTCAAGTGTTGACCCAGTGTGCAAACAAACAGTACGGATTATTGCTATTTACATACCAGTAATTGTTTACCTGAATCTATCCTATGAGACTCTGTTGTTCATTTTCTCAGACTAGTTGTTTGGCTGCAGCATTTCCTAACATAGGTCTACACAACTATAAATGACAAAAAGATTTTGGTTGTTCCTGAATAAATTTTTGAAAGGTATACACCACTATTAAATACTAGTGTTAAAAGAAAAGACTGCCAGAGAAATCACCTTACAGTAGAGATGAAGCTTTTGAGCTCCACAGAGTAATTTCACCAGACTTTTCCATCTGAAACACATTTCCTTGTACAGCTGATTTGCACAGAATAAATCCATCTCAGTTACTTCAAGAGCACTGACATCAGTTGTCTAGTCTCTTTGAGTCCTATGAAATGACAAGAAATAGTTTTTGATCTCTTTAGGGCCTCTGCTGCAGACTTCAGGAGGAGGAATTTCCAGAGGATTTCCCTCAAAATTGCATGAACAATAGTTGTATCCCCAGTCCAGGTTCACCAGCTCCCCAAAGGTTGCTGGAAGGGACCGTAGATGGTTGTTTCCCAACCAAAGCGTGTGTAGATTCCTTAAAAGACAGACATCCTCGGGCAGGCTCTCTAGTGAGTTGAAGAGCAATAGCAACGTTTCCAGTTTCTCCAGATACCGAATGCTGGAGGGGATTGTGCCAATTTTGTTGTCACTCACATCCAGAAAGGTAAGGCTCCTCAGCTGGCAGAGGGGTTCAGGCAGCTCGGTGAGGTTGTTGTTGGCCAAGTGGAGGCTGTGCAGTCTCTGAAGTGCCCCCACTTCTGGGGGCAGTGATCTCAGGCTGTTGTTGCTCAGAGTGAGCCTCTCCAAGTGACTCAAAGTACCAATTTCGGCAGGGATTTTCTTCAAGTTGTTGGAGTCCACGTAGAGGCAGGTTAGGTTCCTCAGGTGGCTGATCTCTTGGGGGAGCAGCTCCATCTGGTATCTCAGGCAGCTCTCTCGTTCTGGGCTCATCTCCAGGACCTGCAGCTGGTCCAAGCTGAAGACCTGCACGGGAACAGATGCCAGGTCTCTGCCTGAGATCTTGAGTTTCTTCTTCCCTTCATACTTTGGATCATGCTCTGTAAGGTACCTCCAGAGTGGATCTGGGCCTCTATAAGCACATCCAAAAGAGGGGGCTGCATCCATTGCCCCAGGAGAACTGTGCCTGGTAGAACCAAGACAGTCACTGATGATATGTTTCACACTCCACAGGCAACGTCTGAGGTTTTTGGTAGATCAAAGCCCTCAGTCAGCTTTCCTCTCTGCCAGGCACGTTACCAACACATATACAGAGTGTTCGGGTTGCTCAGATACATCCTACTGAGTAAACACTTGGTGTTCTCACTTGATCAGGTGTTTCACTTCCAGCTCTGTACTGTACACAAAACCCAGTTCCTGGTCTATGACGTTGCCTCTTGCGGTTGCAGCCAGTGAGCTGGTGGTAAATACCTGTCAGTGTTCAGAAAGTGAAACAGCAGCACTGTGCAACTGCTTTTCAGCAGATTACTTCAAATCTTAGTTTTAGGGTAGCTTTCCTCTTCTGGGAGCACCCAAGGGTGCCATTGTCTGAGGAATTCACTTCAGTCAGTCCTAAGGGATTGCAGCAGAAGCATCAAGCCTGGGTAGATAAAGCACACGGTAAATGGGACAAGATAAAGCACATGGTAAACAGGACAAGAAGAAGACAGACTCATATCTGGTGGGTTGAAAGCAGAGAATCATGAACACATCCTGTTCTCAGATCAGTTTGTGCCTGTAATATTCAGCAAACACAATAAACAATCAGTTTTGAAATCTGGAAGTCCTTCTCCCTCCTGCTGAGTGTATGAACCCCTGCACCACAGAGATACCATCTTTATTGTGCTGCACTTGTCCTGGTATATTTAAAAACAAATTTTATTCCTCACTGGTGTAGCTTTTGTAGGAGACATGTAAAATGCCATGTTTATCCCAAGCCACTCAGCATAGTATGAAATGTAGAGAGCAGGGAATTTTCCTAGAAGGAGAAAATTGTGAGTTTGAAGCCTCAGGTTTAGAAAGTCCACATCTTTTACTTCATCCTCTGTACTTAAGGCTTTTAGCTAAAAAATGCTTAGGACAACCTTTTCAAATCTTTTTCAAGGAAAGAGGTCTCCATGGCACCCCACAGGCTAGTAAGGTAGAAGACAAGGTGTTAGAGGTATGGTCTAAGCAGGTCTACCAAGTCAGGTCTTGTGAATGGGGACCATATCAGCATTACTTTCCCACCCTGCTAAGTTCTGATCTCCTCAACCCAGGATGGTCCTGAGTTTGGTGGACCCTGAGTCCAAGCACCAGGGGAGTGTGTGGCCACACAGATGGGTGGCAAGTACTGGGAGATCTCTAGTCAGACAATGTTGACAAGAGGATTTCAGGATCTTTATTCAACCCTCTGAAATTACACTCCTAGTTCTGCTGGTTTTTAATTAGATTTCACCCTGAAATACAGATTTTCAGGGCTGTTATATACCAGCTGTTATCCTTGACTTGGATTCAGAGTGCAAATACCATAACCCTATTGAAACCAAGCCCTGAATTTCCTCCAGATTAATTTTCAGCATCTATAAGAGAAAAATGTATCATTTGCTTAGTACCCAGCAGTGTTGTCAGGCTGCTTTGGCATTATAAGCTCCTGGGATGCTGGTGGCTGTTGACAGGAGTGCTGGGTTTCCCGATAGGGACTGTGCAAGCTATTGATCTGGATCTGTCACAGCTGAGTATGCAATGGCTTGAGAAGATCCTGGGGACACTGAAAGTGGTTACTCTTGTTCTTTAGGGTCATCGTCAATGTCAATGGGCTCTGAAGGCTGTGCTGACTTCACCAAGAAAAGATGGACAGCTTACAGGAAAAAAGATTCAGCACAACTTGGGGAGGATTAATAGTTGTTCATAAGTAAAAATGAGTACAATAAATTGGAAATATACTTACATCAGAGATGAATACAGCAGCCAAGGAAAAGCGAGATTTTCACTTGAAAGGCAAAGTTGCTTACCAGAAATTTCAGACCTCACAGTTAACCATAAAAACAAGACTGAAAGTTAAATTCAACTCACATCAAGTAAGGGCTGAAGAAGTTATTGCAATGACAGTCATTTCAGTCTTGTATGAAAACCATCTCCTACATTAATAAGGGGGAAAAATTGTTTCTAAGAACACGTTGTCAAATATCTGTTCTGTGAAATAAGCCAAACTGTCTTGTGCTTAAAAATGCTTCTCTGTTTAAATCAAGCCTGAGTCTTTCAGAAAGCGCATCATGCAGAGCCAAAGCTGTGGTCAGAGAGAGGATTTTATGATGTTGGGCACTGTTCTCCTGTTGCACTTTTTCACACCTGGAGTTTGATCCTGGGTCTTCTTTTATCAAGGTGGCAGGTTCTTTTCTGCTTTATCCTTCTTCCTGATGCTGATGGCTGGCTCATTGGGAACATCAGTGTATGATGAATGTTCCTCTGTAAAATTGTTCCCTTGTGCTTTCCACATAAGGTTCATGAACCAAAATATAAAATAACAATAAAGAGCCTCTATTTTCAACACATGATCCTGCTAGTGGTCCAGCATGATGTTCTCATCCTCAGTTCAGACAAACTCCAACAAGAATATTGCCAGCATCAATATTCTTGAGTTAAGGTACGTAAGCTATTCAGAAGTTAGCCTGTACAGCAAAAATCTGCTTTGTAAAGCAACTCTGAAAACCAGTCTCCTGTTCATTATGTCTTTACGTTTTTCTAATCATTTGTTTCTGTTTGTCACGGGGGCACCCCAAAGTTAGTTTTAGGCAGACAACAATGTCCAAAACAAACTTTTATTCTGGTCAAAAAGGTGCAGCAGATTAACTGGTAAAGAACGGGGTTTTAGTACCCCAATAACATAAATACAGGTTTGAATATCAGTTGAGGAAATTATTGAGATGCAGCAAATAATGACAATGGAGATCCACAGTGTGCATACATGTGTCTCACAAAAACAATGCCAGAGCCATTCCTGACTCCAGGAAACCAATACACGTGCTCATATTTAGGCACGGAATATCCTCACTGTGCCCAAGTGAGGAAAAACAACATCCTCAATCCTGCGAGGAAATACTAAGAAGTTTGTCACTCACCCACACGGTTCGGTGAGGCAATCTCAGTCCTGGGAGATTACCTTAGGCAGCCATCCTGCCTAAGGGGAGGGCTCTCAGCAGCAGCATTTGGCCCACACTCTGAGAGGACAGGCCAAGCACATGCCTCGGCGGGGGGTCCTGTTTATATACCTGAGTCAGATCTGACTGTGAGCATTCCAGAAGCTTCTCTGCACCCCCACTCTGGCTGTGAGCACCCAGTAGCTCCTTGATGTCTCTGCACCCCCTCCTCCTCTCTCGTAACAACCCTGGCCAACGGGCTCTGGGGTCAAACAACAGAAGCTGTTACCCCCATTGCAGGAGGTGGGAGGGAGAGAGGATGTGTTGAGGGAGAGGAGGATGTGCCTGCAGCTTCCATATCCAAGGAAGTAGGGATTGCAAGTGTGCATCTGCCACACCGTTTCATGAGTCAGAAGACAAATATCTCTGTTTTTGACTTCCAGGTTTAAACCAAATCAATGAATCTAAGCAGGCTTTCTTAATTCAGCTTTACCATTTATAAAGGTATTGAAAGAAAAGTCCACACTCCTATGGACCCTTATTACACTAAGGTGCTGAAATCGGGACATAAGAGGCAATTGGGTGGCTGATGCAGAGACTCTTCCTCCATCAGCACTGGCTTTGAAGAGACAGCAGCAAGGGCATCTCCTCATGGTCTCTGTTGGATGCCCACCCCTGCACAGTGCTGCAGACTGAGGCAGGGGTCTGCCTTCCCCCCCAGACTGGCTCTCTCCCTGTGCTCCCCTTCCTCCCCATGCCGTGGAGCAGCAACCTTAACCCTCAGCAGCTCTGGACTCCAGCTCATAGAGGCTGAAATAGGTGGTAGTGGAATTTTTTGCAGTCCATGTTGTTACTGTTGAGTTAGTTCAGCCATTTTAAGAAGATTTTCCAGTTATTCCCTGACACAAGGACAGCACAGGTTAATGCAGGTTAATGATATAAGTCTGTCCCTCTCTCTCTGAGCTGCCTGGCTGCTACTAACATTGGACTCAATATCTTATAACCTGTTACATATACCCCCACACCAACTCAGTGGTAACGGTGGAAGATAAAGACAGCTACCAGAAGGTCTGTTTTCCACTAAGACCTAGTTAATGTAGGTAACACAACCCAGAGTGCTACAGCTGGGTGCTTTAGGATGAGTTGAATCTCCAGGCTTCACAGATCACCTCAGAGCCATCAAAGCGCAGGTGCCGCAGCTCAACTCTGAATCCCTCTGTGAGAGACTTGAGCATGGGGTTCAGGTACCCAGACATAAGCATCTTACGTCATTTGATGTGATACACAATTTCCACCAGGGTGACCCACTGTAGGTCTGGAAAGGCTCCCCTAGGTCCTGCATCATATCTGCCAGTCCCCTGGAGGTGCCAAGACATTGTCGAATGGTGATACCCAGCCATGCCTAGGCAGCAAATCCTGCTCCAGAAGCTGCCAAAATGCAATCTGTAGCAGGGGAGAACTTGATCAGTTTGCACATTTAAAGACTGAGACATCAGTAAACTTCATTTTTTTTTTAATAATTTTAATTATATATACTTTTTTTGATTGCCCAGAATGTAAAAGCTGTGCTCATGTCCCAGCCAGTTCTGTGGTTTGAGCACAGAGCTTGAGCTTAACTGCTACAGCATTTTTATTGACTCTCTGGGAAAAAAAGCACACACATTTGGTTTAGTCCACAACAGAGTATTCTGGCTTTGACAACTCATCTCAAAATAAATATGTAAAATAGAGTTCATCCTCACACAGTTTATTAATCCCATATTAATAATAAAAGGTGGGAAAAGCAATACTCAGAAAAACAGCAAAACAAAGCTGTATTGAGAAGATCAAGTGGCACAAAGAAGGAAAATAATCCATTCCCTGCTACAGCTTCCACGAAGCAGCTAATTCAAAACTGTTTAGCTGACAAGTGTAAACTGATAAATAATTTAACACAAAAAAAATGTTTTCCCAATTTATCCTATTTTTTTTAAATTTTAATTTATTTATTTGACAGGCAAAAATTTAAATG